>NW_026652292.1:68359684-68704845 GCF_009828535.3 Hylobates moloch | reverse complement strand
CTGTGGTCTCGATCTCCTGACCTCGTGATCCACCCGCCTCGGCCTCCCAAAGTGCTGGGATTACAAGCGTGAGCCACCGCGCCCGGCCCCGAGCCTCAGTTTCTACCTCTACAAAATTGAGATTAAAAATACCTACCTTGCAGATTTTTTGAGCAGGAAAAAAATGAGATCATACTTGGAAAGTGTCTAGCTCAGCACGTTCAATAAAGAGGAGCTATTATAATGAAGTTCATTAATCAATCTGTTGTTATGCTATGAATTTGTCTCCCAGGCTTGCACCCATGAGAACTCCCGGGCATATATTCCCCATACTCTACATGCCTCTTCCTTTGTCATAAGCCCCAAGGATCTCTTCCTTGTTTATCTTCAGTTAAAAGATAATTGATAATTTTAAAAGTTGCTTCTTTTACAATTGTATCATTGGTGATAAAAGTGAAAATGCATTCACAAGTAACTTAGCATAGAAGTTCCTTTAGACCAGAGCAGTGGTTCTCAACCAGGAGACAAGCATTTGGTGATGCTTGGAGACACGTTTGGTTGCCACAACTGGAGAGAGCTACTGGCATCTAGTGAGTCGAGGCCAAGGATACTGCCAAACACTCTACAATGCACAAGATAACGCCCCTATCCTCTACAGCAAAGATTTATCCGGCCCCCAATGTCAGTAGTGCCACGGTCGAGAAACCTCAGGCTAGAGACAAGAAGAACTGGGTTCTCGTCTTAGCTCTGCCCAGAATAAACTCTGTGATAGTTACCTACTTTATGTGGGCTTCAGTTTCCTTATGTGTAAAATGAAGACTGCAGCTTAGATCTGCCTGCCATAGAATGAAAAAAAAGCAAGTTGTAGCAAACTTTGCATAAAGCTAAATGTGTTCACTCTAAAATAATATCCTTTATACTGATGTTATAGTCTGCTTTGTTGAAGCACGATGTTAAATGCCTTTTCTTTTAAAAATGATTGTGATAGTTTACTTGAAAAACATGTAAAAATGTTCTCAGCAAAATAATCATTGTGAATCCCAAGTCAGTCACACACAATTAAAAAAATTACGTTTGTCAATGAGATCCAAATTTCGAGGAACTATCAGCCTACATGATCTCAAAGATCTCCTCCAGCTTCAACAAACTGTGATTCTGTAAGAAATAACTGAGGGAAATGGCTGGTGAGTTGCTGCTCCATGAAGTGCTATGCTTTTCTGAAAAATATCCTGCATTAACCAGGTTCCTTCAGTGAACTGGAAGCCGGTCTATGCATTCCGCTATTGGAATTAGAGGGCTGTATAACTGAGGTAAGAGTTGGAAAGTGGAGGCCAGAGAAGCCACTGCTGAAGTCGTCAGCCTGAAGCACTGAAGCACGTCATTCTCAAGCAGATGTCAGGAGGCCTCTGTGAATTTCACCTCTGTGCACATCCCTGCTACAACTGCCTCCAGAGAATCACAGCTTCTGCTGCTCTTCAAACTTCCAAATCTTGTGCAAGTACATCTCCCTGGCAAGCAAATTTGGGGAAGGAGATTTGGGAACACGTAGTCCCCACTTCTCCTCTGTAACATGGTACAGACCTTAGAAGGGACAGGGTGGTGGGGGCGAACAGGCTGCCAGATTGACCAAAATCCAACCTACTTAAGTAAACAGGGCCAAGATGTCATCCCATGCCTCCACCCACACCCTTCTGCCCCATCAATACACAGATGCCTGGAGTAAACCCAGCCAAGATATGGACAGCTTGCCCTTGAATGTGTGCTGCTCTGCTGCAGAGGAGAGGAGTCTGAAGTAAGGGACTACAATCAGTTAAATAAATCAACATTGCTTACAAAAAGGTCTGATTGTTGAACTAATTCCTGAACTGATTTGTAAAGATCGTTGGGATGCTTTTTGGAGTTTTCAGCTCCCCGCTAACATTTTGTAAGCCAACAAGTCTCTGAGATTCAGATCCTGTGACCATCACATTAAGCTATAAAACACTGTTCTGCTGATGCAGTAATTGCCTGACATGGCTACCTGGTTGGAACTCGTGCTTAGTATGCAAATCTGCTCCAAGAATGCATTTGACAATCACTTTTCTGTCTACAGAAACTGCCCCTTGACAGAAAATGTATTCCAAAATCGACTTTCTATTTTTTGCCTTTAAAACGAAAGCTTGCAAGTCCAGTGGTAGCTGAGAGCAACAACATATGCTTATAATTAGGATTACCATCAGGGAATTCAACCTTACTGAGGGAAGGGGAAGAGGCCCGCCAAGGGGGAGCACAAAAGCTCTCTGAAAAATAGCAGATGAAACAAGCCCAGTCGGTTTGGCTATTCCTGGGTAATGGGAGAAACTTGATTGTGAAAAACAGTGCTGGTTTTACTCCAGATTCTAAAGAAATGTTGCGTGGGCAGAACAAGAAATGCTGACAAACAAAATCAAACTTTGGGGAATCTGCCTTCCAGGGCAGCCTGAAGGAGCGTCACTAAGGGTAGGCAGCCCTATCCCTAGCAGCTGCCCCAGGGTTGGGCCTGGAAACCAGGCAGGCCACTTGCTTCAGCCCCATGTGACCCATGCACTGCTTTGCTCCCCAGCCCGGGAGGGTGTGGGCCCTCTCACTTCTCTCCTGCTCTGATTCCCTATTGGATTTCTGGATTCCAAGCATGAGTTTGCAATCAAAGAAGCAAGTCTTTGAATCTCAGCCTCTGATGGTGCATGAGCTGGACAGTTCATATAACATCTCTGACCTTCAGCCTTCCAAATGGGAAGGAGAATGCCTACCTCGCAGAACCATTAGGGATTTAAATAACCAGATGGAAAGGAATGCCTGGTGCCAACTGGCCACTCGGTAAGCAGGTATGGCTGTTGTTGTTCCTTCGTTTGGTTGGCTCCTAAGCTTCTTGGGATTGGTTGCTGTTTGTGGCTCCATGGCTCTTTATTAATCAATTTCTTCCACAATTATCTGTTCCATGCCTACTATGTACCAGGCACGCTGGAGCAGCAGTGGCATATAGGACAAACGCCGTCTTTGTTGGCTGCCTGGTAAAGGAAACAGGAACTAACGGGGTATTACAATAAATGAGATGGGGGAGGCACGGGATGCTAGAGAAGCATCTAAGAGGGAAATTTTACCCAGATTTGGGGACCAGGGGACGTGGAGGAGGCAGCTTCTGAGTTACACTTGAATGGTGAGTCTGATAAAGCCAGATACAGGATGGTGTGAAGGAGTAGAGAGAGGGAAGGAGACCTGTAACTTCAGACCACAGTGAGTGCCAAGGTGCATAGTGAATGACTCAATTTTGTGCCTGTTACTGAAACAAGTTCCATATGGGTGAAAGGGGCAAAAGGGGCCTAAAGAAGGACAGCGAGCAGCCTGTGAGTCATATGGCCAGCTAATGGGCAACCGGGCTTAGATGTTCCCATTCTATCCCAAGTCTGTGTGCCAATTAATCCCTTTGCTCTTCTGGGAACCTCCTTCTACCTTCCCCTTCATTTCCTGGTATTCTTGCCATGAATCTGGCAGAAGCTCACTGTGTGGCTTTGGGCAAGTTGTTTCATTTTCTGAGCCTACACGTCTTAGTCAATCAACTGTCACTCTTATATTAGTTTGTTTTCATTCTGCTATAAAGAACTGTCCAAGACTGGGTAATTTAAAAAGAAAACAGATTTGATTGACTCACAGTTCCACATGGCTGGGGATGCCTCAGGAAGCTTACAGTCATTGTAGAAGGTGAAGGGGAAGCAAAGCCCTTCTTCACATAGTAGCAGGAAAGAGAGAGCTAGCAAGAGAAGGGGAAACTGCCTTATAAAACCATCAGATCTCATGAGAACTCATTCATGATCACGAGACTAGCATGGGGGGAACCGCCCCCACGACCCAATCACCTCCCACTGGGTTCCTCCCTCGAAATGTGGGGATTATGGAGGTTATAATTCAAGAAGAGATTTGCGGGGGACACAGCCAACCATATCAGCTCTATTTGTGAAAGTATCCTGAAAATTTTAAAGAAGTAACTGCATGACAATTGGGCCCAGGGTCAGTAATGTATTAAAGAGACAGAGAAGGCTGAAAGCAAAATGTCCTGGCAGTGAGCAGATGGACCATGGACTCTGCTGTCCACTATATGCGTCCCAAGTTCCAAAAGGATATTTCAACCATTGTCACAGACCCCTGTCAGTGTCCAGAGTCACTCGATTAATTCCCATATGCAATAAGAAGCATCAGGGTCTAATGTCTTTGCATTGATACCAACTGGAATTGAAATTCCTTTTATGGAGGGCCAAGGTCAAGTCGTTCAACCTCTATGAAGCTTTTTCGTATGGAAGAGACAATCAATGTACCTCATAATCTTGTTAACAAGACTAAATTAAATGCAATAAACTATGTGAAGTGCCCAACACATAGCAGGCACTAAATACATTCTTATACCTTTGTTTTTCTTATTGAGCCAAAAAAACTCACTCAATACTCCACTTACCCTGATGTGATTATTACATATTGTATGTCTGTATCAAGAAATCTCATGTCTCCCATAGTATATACACCTACTATGTCTTCCCCAAAATAAAAACCAAAGAAGCTCACTCAAAGACAGAAGGCCATACGTGGTGTCAACTTTAAATTCACTTTCTTCATCATTTCCTCTAATTACTCTTTTCTCCCCCTATCCCAAATCACCATAACTTCCAGCGTAGATGTTCTGCTTAGCCTTTTGTTTTAGAACAGAGTTTGCTCAGTTTAACTTGAGCAATGAAAGGCTTATGAAAAGGGAGCTTGGGGAGATAAAAAAGCAGAAGTCGCAACTGTTTAGCCTGGCACCATGAAAAGACAGTGAGCTTTGTGGACACAGGAACAAACAGGCCTTTCAGAATCCAAAGATGTTTTGGCTCCACCATGTCTCACCACCAGAGGAGTCCATGGATCACCCCCTGGATCTCTATTATTGTGACTTGGTTACCTCTTGGTGCCTTCTCTCTGTGTGTCTTTTGTCATCTTTCATCTTGCCAGCAGTTGGCCCACTCTCTCCAAATTAAGTTCTAATTCCCTCAGAGAGAAGATGTAATTGGCCTCATTAGCCATGGTTTTCCCAGTCAGATGCAGTTTTCAAGCCAAACCATCTCAAAGGTAACTCTCAGCCCAGAAATTGGCTACTCTTAGGAGGACTGCCTACACTAAATTACTGGGCTCAGAAGGTAGGGGTCCCATGGTCCTAGGCTAACCAACTCATCATGGTTTGCCTGGAACTTTCCCAGTTTTAGCATGGAAAGCCCTGCATCCCAGGAAAGCCTTAAGTGACAGTTTTAAAACTAAAAGTCTATAAAGAAATCAACTCAAGATGGATTAAAGACTTAAATCTAAGACCTGAAACCATAAAGATTCTAGAATATAACATCAGAAAAACCCTTCTATACATTGGCCTAAACAAAAACGTCATGACCAAAAACCCAAAAGCAAATGCAACGAAAACAAAGATAAATAGCTGGGACTTAAATTAAACAAAAAAGCATCTGCACAGCAAAAGAAATAAGCAGCAGAGTTAACAGACAACCCACAGAGTGGGAAAAAATCTTCATAATCCATACATGCGACAAAGGACTAATATCCAGAATCTACAAACAACTCCAACAAATCAGCATGAAAAAAATCAAACGATCTCATCAAAGAGTGAGCAAAGGACATGAGGAGACAATTCTCAGAAGAAGATATACAAATGGCCAACAGGCTTATGGAAAAATGCTCAATATCACTAAGTATCAGGGAAATACAAATCAAAACCGCAACGTGATATCATCTCACTCCTGCAAGAATGGCCATAATTAAAAAATCAAAAAATAATAGATGTTGGTGTGGCTGCAGTGAAGAGGGAACACTTTACACTGTTGGTGGGAATGTAAAATAGTACAACCACTACGGAAAACAGTATAGAGATTCCTTAAAGAACTAAAAGTAGAACTACCATGTGATCCAGCAGTCCCACTACTGGGTATCTACTCAGAGGAAAATAAGTCATTATCCAAAAAAAAAAAAAAAAAGAACTTACACATGCACGTTTATAGCAGCACAATTTGCAATTGCAAAAATATGGAACCAGCCCAAATTCCCATCAATCAACAAGTGGATAAAGAAAATGTGGCATATATATATAACATGGAATACTATTCAGCCATAAAAAGGAATGAAATGATGGCATTCACAGCAACCTGGATAGACTTGGAGACTATTATTCTAAGTGAAGTAACTCAGGAATGGAAAATCAAATGTCCTATGTTCTCACTCATATGTAGGAGCTAAGCTATGAGGATGCAAAGGCATAAGAATGACACATTGGACTTTGGGGATTTGTGGGAAAGGGTGGGGGCTGGGGAGGGATAAAAGACTACACATTAGGTAGAGTGTACACTGCTTGGGTGATGGGTGCACCAAAATCTCAGAAATTATGACTAAAGAACTAATTCATATAACCAAGCACCACCTGTTCCCCAAAAACCTATTGAAATAAAAAAATTAAAAAAGAAAAAAAAGATAAAACTAAAAGTCCCATATCCTGGAAACTTCTTCAGTCCCAGGCAAACCAGGACACTTGGTCACCCTCTGTGACCCCAGAATGAGAATTTCTGCAGTGGAAGTGTGACCGAGGCATGGCCTCTCACACAGTTAGAATTAAGAACTCCATAGCCTGCCAAAATCATTCTGACATGGTGGAGTCAATCTGTCTCAGAGGATCATCTTGTTGGTATGTGGGATTCAACTGATTTCTATTAAAACAGTGTTTAAAATAAACATTCTGGAATAAAAAATCTCTCTTAACTTGCAATTTGGAAGTTTTAACCTTTTTTATTTTTACTGCATTTCAGCTTTCTAAGCTTGTAACCAAAACAGTGCCACTTGGACCCAAATCAAATATGATAGTCTGGCTCAAAAGGAAACGTTGATAAAGTTAGTAAAACTTGAAAGCAGATTTATGGTATAGGGGACCCACAGACACAACCACGGATCCCCAGACTGTGAAAGTGGTATGTGTGCTGACTGCCCACTATCATTCTTTTATTCTCTTCTTAAATCAACATTCAGTAAGAAAATTCATTGGGCGATCACCACATACCACGGAACCCAGAGTTAGCCAATGTATAAGATTTGCGGATATAGTCCTCAGACTGCCAGGTCTGCTCAAGGCATCTAACACCAACTGCAAGTTTGGGGATATCCCCAAATTACCCTCAGGTTGGAGAGTTTGCTGGAAGGACTCCCTGAACTCACTGAAAGCTATTGTGTTCTGTTATCGTTTATTACAAGGAAAGGATACATTAAAATCACACAAGTGAAGAGATGCGTGGGACAGAATCTGGGAGCGTTCTGAATGTGAAACTCCTCTTGTGCTCCGGATGCATTATCCTCCCAGCATTGATGTGTGACAATACACACATCTTACTGCAACCTGGAAAGTTCACCTGAGCCATGGGGTCTAGAGCTTTTATTGGTACTATACCACTTGGGCATGATTAGTTGCCTACCCATGTGGTTGAACTCAGGCTCCAGCCACCCCCTCCATGGAGGTCAGGCTGATATTCTGTGGCTTGAAGGGACTACCACGAGTCGTTTTCTAGAATAATGAATTATCAAGTGTGAGCCAAGGGCAACCTATGAATTTCAAAGACATTCATACCAGAAATTTTAAGAGTTTAGAGGTTACCTCCCAGGAGCTGTGGAGAAGGTCCAGGGCTCTCTTTGGGCAAGGTCAAATTCTTTACTACATCCAGCCCAGTGATAAACAATCTGTCTTTATCTTCCCATTTAATCCTCAGAAATTTGTGAATAAAGCATTATTATTATTATTATTTCAATTATATCTTGAGGAAACAGAGACTTAGAGTAACTGACCCATGATTGCATAATAGTGAAGCTGGGATAAGAACCAATTTTGTCTGACTCCAAAGCCTGAGCTCTTAACCACTGTGCAGTGCAGTTGCCAGGTGTTCAGGATTTGTGATACCACTCAAGATATACCAAGATAAAAATGGCATGGCTCATGTATCTATCAGGGGCCTGGCAGGAAACAGATGGCCTATATATTCTTCCTAATTCAAAAGACTTTGATGAAACGACCATTTTCAAAAGTGCAAACAATAGCACAGGTTGGTGCTCTATCCTGGTGCCAGCAATAATGGGGTGCTGTTAGCAACCCTAGCCCTGAACGTGACTGGAGTCAGTGATTCCTGGATCTCAGAGACAGTAGGCCCAACTACTGGGTAGAAGCTGTGGCCTCTGGTAGGGAAACCCAAACACAGCCAATGCACAATCCAGTTAGGAGTGGGGGATTGAGAGCTCTGGTAAAAACACTCTAACCTAAACTTCTTTCCTTCTTCAGATTTCTCCCCAGTGTCTCCCATTGGGTGATATCTCCAGGAAGCCTGGAGCAAAAGAGCTTACGGATATAGTCTATATAGTCCCGGACACAGATCAGGGTTGAAATGTGTGGAGAAATGATCTGGAGGGATAAATAAAAAAAATATTCTGCACCCCTCTGCTCACCACGAACTCAAGTATAATAGGGTAAAGAAATAAATACATACATAATGGCAACTCAGGGAATAAACATCATCTTTAACAGAGATAGTAAGAATGGGATTAGGTGCAGTAGAAGGGCTGAAAAAATCATCAACCAGCAGAAACACTTGCATCTTTTCTTGAAGGATGAATAGATTACTATTTGGACAGGAGAAGGATGGACATGCTCGAAGAATTTTTTTTTTTTCTAAATAGGCAAGACAGGGAGGCTTGAAACAGTGAAAAGAACTGTATAATGTTCATCAGGCTTGGTGTGGACTGTTGGGGGAAGCAGCTAGTGATGAGGTTGTGAAGTTAGACAGGGCCAGACAGGGAGGGACTTCAAGTACCTTATTAAGTAAAGAGTGTCTTAATCTCTCTAAGGCCATGAGAGACATTCCATAATTTTATGATAATATTTTAATTTAAGAAACTCCTTCTGGCAGTTTGGAAGATAAATTAGAGGCATGATTTGGTGGCAAAAGATCTGTTAGGAGACTATTGCAATAGTTTGGGTAAGAACCACAGAAGATGTACTATAGGCAAAGGGTCTGATGAGCTTCCTGGATGCAGAGGAAGACAGCATGGAGCACATGCAAATCACTGCATGACGTGGAACCAGGATCACTTAGGAGGCTGATGACACAATGAAAAGGAAGGTCACTGCTAACAGCATGTGACAACAGTACTCAGATATTTAAGTATTAAGCATTTGAAAGGATGAGCATTTGTTCATCAACATCACACCATAAGACACTCTTTCCTTATCTCCTTATCTCCTGATAAGAAAGTCTTAAAGAGAGACTTTTATTAGATGATGTTGGATATGGGCATCTGAAGTCTAAATGGTCACGGATGTATAAAATTGTAAGATCAGTAGAAAAAGGAAAAGTGATCAGATGATGGTCCAATAAATGATGAAAAAAACTTAACAGCAGTGGAAGAACTTTTGAGTTGTATAGAAAACCTTTGCACTCTAAAGAATGAACCCTCAGTAGTCATGAACATGAAAATGGAAAACTATTTTTAGTGATTCTATAAGCACTATTCAGAAGGAAGCTGCAAAACTGACCCACTTTGGGATTTATTTATCTAACAAACTTTGATCCAGCACCTGTTACGTACCAGGCATTATTATACTATATTTTAGGTTACAGCAGATTAGATTCTCTCTCTGATCCTTATAAAGACTTAAACTTTACTACCATTATTATATTATTATCTCATAATATAAAAAGATTCTGATTCTATTCCCTATTCCTATCCAGGCAGAGTTACCAGGTACAGTGATGCAGTTTATTCACTGCCAAAATATGCCTGTCTTAGGGAGTGAGTCAGGGCCAAAATCCCCCACTGCATGTGAGACATGACTCAGGCTGACATTTACCTAGAGGAGAGGAAGGATCACATTTCACTATTATTCATCCAGAAAAGTTCCTTTTTCCTAATTTACAAAAAGGCTGATGCCTGGTCCAAATTTAAGGTCCCACTGAGAACAGAGACTTGGCCAAGATGCCGTCCAGTTTACTGTGCTCCCCACAGCCTGTCTAGCTCTCTCTTGCCAACCAGGATCCTCTTCCCCAAAGTTCCAAGGATGGAGCTCTAGTTCCTTGACTTCTAGTTGATCTTCTGCTCTGAATAGACTGATTGTCCCAAACCTATCCAGGTACCCGTAGTCTCTGCTATACTCTCAGAGCATTTACACCACCATAGGCAGTTCCAATGTGCCTTTGGTATAGGATTTGCTAAGTCGTGAATGATGTATATTTGAAGTAGTCCCTGGCTCAGAGCGCCTAGATATGGGTGAATGAATGGAACTTTCTATCAGATATTGACAACCTGAGATGATTTGAGGGCAAGGGATGGGTGGGGAACTGGTTGCTACAGGTGTGAAATTGTTAATTTTGGTCTCACTTTGTCCACCACTTCCTAAGTTTGGAAACTGAAAGCATGGCCATTTGGAACCTCTGTTCCCTGGAAGCTAAGAGCCAGATCATAATTCTTCATAGAAGGCTGATGAGGCTTCCCAGTACCCTCTTCATTAAGCTCCCCTTCCTCCTTACCTCCCTCACTCCCCACCCTTAGTCCCAATGCCAAACCATATTTCCACAGCCCCACTCAGGCAATCTGAACCCTTTCTGGCTAATTCCAAAATTGCCAGGAAATTTGTTTCTGATAAAAGAAACTCACTCTCTGATGTTGGTTCTAGGTGTCTTTTCTTAATAAATAGGCAAGATCATGACACGCATCTTAGCCACAGAAGAAATTAGTAGAAAATGAACAAAATCAAAACAGCATGGGCTTCAGGGTCAGACAGAAGTGAGTTCAGTGCTAGAATAGCTAATTATTAGCTGTGTGTCCTTGAACAAGTTACTTCACATCTCTGAGTCTCAATTTCAAAATATGTAATATTGAGGGTACCAATAATTATCTCCAAGTGTTGTCGTGAAGATGAAAGTAGGGTCCCCTACAAAAAGTGCCTCATGCAGTTGCTGGCAAAGAATAAGTACTGTATGAGGTACTTGGAGGAACTGGAAAGACTACTTCTGCCTGGCTTGTTTCCTTATCCAAAAGGAGCCCACAGAGCAGCTGATTCCAGCGAGAATTCACTGGTGAATTTGTACCCTGACTTCCCCCATCTGATAGTATGCAATAAAGGAATAATACTTATGTAGATATGTGTTTGAAGCACCATTTGCCATCAACATGAACATAAAGAACCTATTAGATTCTAAATACCTCATGTCAGCTAAATTACTCATCTGCATACTGTGGCAAAGACTTGCCTGGGAATTAGGCACTCAACTTCTAAGTCTGGCTCTGCCTGTCATCAATCATGTGTCCTTGGATCAGTCACACCCTTGCAAAATCACAACTTTGCAAACAAATGTTTGCAATAAACAGACAAAATCATTGATGTGGGATACAACATAGAGAAGAGGCTCAATATATTAGAATTCTCTACAGTTTTTTGTAGATCAATATTGCCAAACTTACAAACTGTGAGATGACACCAACTGTACTCTGAACTGTTATTTCAAATCCTTTATTCTTCAGTATGTTTTGGGAAAAGGACTTGTTGATATTTGGACAAGTTAGCAACATGGTTTTGTTTTATGGGCTGCCAGTACTAAATGTTGTCTGTATGCACTTTCGTCTTGTTTTTATTTGAGCTTTTGCATAAACTTCTCTTCTATGTTGATTTGACCTTTTCAAAGCCCCATTCTCCAAGTGTTTGAGACAAGATGAGGATATGTAGAGTGATGAAGCTGAACTCACACCTTTTATACCGAGAGGGGAGTAAGCCCAGGCAGTTGGGTCCCTTGCCAGGAAAGCCTATTAAAATATCAAATGAGGAGTTCATGACAGGTTTAACTAGGCTCTTGTGGCATACCTCCAAATCTTAACTTAGTAAGGTTGGGTTTTGGCTGCAACAAACCAGCTGTCACAAGCTGTGTGAGACCATTAATTATGTACGTGAGCATTGATAAATTAATGCCTGATGGCTAAAAATATTAGGGGTTCTTGTTTTGTTTAGTGCACCCTCTTCCCACCTTTAATGGAGATCCATGAGAAAATTACATTGTACAACAAGTTTATGGAGCTACAGTGAATACAATGAACAGTAACAAATGCATGGCATAGATCTCACTGCTAATGAGTGAATGTTGGACTCATGTTCCTAACAGGTTACTCTTACAGTGGAGCACCTATCCTGGCCTTTTAGAAGATTGTCCTGGGAGATCGTTCTTAATGGGTCAGGCGGGCTTATAATGAGGCCATTTTTTATATTTTACTAACCAAGAAACTTTGGATCTGTTCCAAAATACAACACCTTATTCTGACTATCTGCACTAAAATGATAATAGCCTATATTTACTGAGCAGTTATGGAGTACCAGGCAATTGCAAAGCCTGAGATTATCCTAGTAATTATAATATGATATTAATAACATGTAAGTAATGAGAGAATACACTGAGGCAGGACATCCTATGACCTAGAAGCAAAGAACATGAGAGGAGAGGAGAGGAGAGGAGAGGAGAGGAGAGGAGAGGAGAGGAGAGGAGAGGAGAGGGGAGGGGAGGGGAGGGGAGGGGAGGAGAGGGGAGGGGAGAGGAGGGGAGGCCTTTGTGTATTTCAGTCTTATGCTCAATATTGCAGGGGGTCAGCTGAGTTTGGGCCAACACTAGCTGGTACAGTACCCCTCGAAATGTCAGAGTTCTCGAGACAAAGAAAAATCATTCCTGATATTTCATTCCTGACATATTACTAGGGATGACAGCCAGCTGATGTGAGTAGACAGTGAGATATGGTTACTAGAATTTGATTTCATGCTAATAATTTAGAATCCATGGTAGACTGATTGTAATAATGGCTCCTTTTCTCATCCCTCAATGTAAATCATTCCCTTTGCCACATAATTTTGCAGTCCTTCTCATTAAAGAGAGATAAAGTCTGTTTCGCCCAAAATTGAATATGGTTGGCATTGTGACTTGCTAAGGCCGATAGAAAGCAGCAGAAGTGACCATGCCCAGTTTTGAGCTTCAGCCTTAGGAAATCTTGAACTTATGCAACTGCCATGAGAAGATGCTCGGGCTAGCCCACCAGAGGAGGAGACACATGGAGCAGAACTGAGTTGCCTCACTCATCTCAGATGGGGCCAACCAAGATCAGCCAACAGCCATCCAACTCTGGAACTCAGAGTGAGCCCAGCCAAGATCAGCAGAGGCATCTAGCTGACCTGTGACCGTCTGTAGACACATGAGCAAACCCAGCCAAAATCAGCTAAGCCCAGTTCAGATCAGCTGAACTCTGAAAACTCAAAAACTGGAAATTTGCTTACTGTTATTTGCCACAGAGAATTTCTGGTTGTCATGCAGCATTATTGTGGCCACTGATAAACTATATAGAGTTTTACAGAAGCTACTGTTTGACTCTAGATTTCTAAGAACAAATTCACTAATGAGAACACCATTTGTAATTTACATCACAGGGCTTGTGTTACTGAGTCAACAAAAGGAATCTTAAAGCTTATCTTGGCTACTGTCCAATCTTAAATAGAAGTTCTACCAGATTCAATTCTATTCAAAACACATATATGGAACTTGCAAAGCACAATTTTGTTACTGGGAAGGATGATTCTCAATGGAAGTATACACTGAAGAGACAGAGCAGAACTGTGCTGTGTAACTCCCTTTTTCCCTGTACACTGAGATTCAGTGGGCAATATTTCCTTCATCACCTCTGTAAACTACCACTGTTGCTAATGGGAGGAAGTTATATCCTTCAACCGTGTTGGGTGAAAAAAATGAGAGCCATCAACCTAAAGTCAGAGCTTACTTTCTATTGTCAACTATAGCTATCATTTGTGTGTTATTCATCATAACAATGCCTGACAGGCAGTAAGGAAAAGAAGACAATGTTCACAAGTCCCCGTGACTTGCAGGTTCTGTTCCCCAGCAGCCTCCCTCTCAGTCAATGTTTTCACATCATGACAATTTACAGATGGGCACAAGGTCTTCCTGGAACCAAGAGATGATTATTCATTCCAAAAGAACTCTAAACAGGGTTCTCATTAACGAATTTATTCTTTACTCCATAACTTAAACATAACATCAGTGGTTCATTTATTAAATGTCATGCTTGAAGCCAAGCCTTGTGATGAGATTCGTAACCCAAGTGTGGGTTAGCAGACGAGTAAATTAGGATCCTGGGTCCACACAAGAATATGAATAGTTGGGAACCAGAAAACTTGGCTGAAAGACATTCTCTGATTCTAGCATGTATTGCTCAGATCCACAAAATTTATTTTACTTTTAGAAAGACCCTCGGTGGTATGCAGAATATTCTATTTGATGGTTAATATTCTGTGTCATCTTGGCCAGGCTATAGCATCCAGTGGTTTAACCAAACACTAATCTAGATGTTTGCCTTGAAGGTACATGGTAGATGTGGTTAACATCTACAATCATTGACCTTAAGTAACGATAATGTAGCTGAGTCTAATCCAAACAGTTGAAGGCTTTAAGAGCAAAAACTAAGGTTTTCCAGAGAAGAAATTCTGCCTCAAGACTGCAACATCAATTCCTTCCTGTGTTTTCAGCTGCCAGCTTCCTCTACAAATTTGAGATTTGCCAACCCCCACAATTACATGAGCCAAGTCCTTAAAATAAATCTCTTTCTCTCTCCACATATACAATATATTAAAAGATATATATTACATGTATAATATACATATGTAATAATATGTATACATGTATGTACATATTATATAATACATACTCATATGTAATATGTGTATGTTATATAGATATATTTAATATGTATATATCTTACTGGTTCTGTTTCTCTGCAGAATCCTGGCTAATACACTACATCAACTTAAACTTCCATCGCTCTCACAAAATTAACTTCTGCAACCCTGAAGAAACTACTTGCACCTATTTTACACTCAGTATCTGAACTTGCTTTTGCTATGTTTGTTTCTAACCATTTTTATGGTCTTAGGATTTGGACGTGAAGTTGCTTTGTGTATTATTTGCTATGACTTTTGAGGGGGACACTGTTAGCATTCTGCTCAAGTCCACCTTGGCTCCCTTTTAACTTTACTGTGAGTCCTTCCCCAGAATGTTGTGTGTTTTTGCTTCTGCAGCTCTCTTTGTTGGGTCTTCTCTTATGTTACTGAAGCCTTCTTCCCCATGAGCACAGAAAGCCTATGTGTTAATATCTTAGTCAATGACTGACTGGTGTGGGAATATGGAAGCCCGGTATCCTCGGCTTAAGTTGGGGTAAACTCTGAAATGTAGTTTACACTCCAGAGGTCCCTGTGGGATCAGACTGAGTCTGGGACTCTGGCGTGGCTTCTGCCCATTTCCTGTCCTGCTTCCTGCCTCTCTTACCACTATCTCCTAGGAATGCTTCCTTATCTCAGGCCTTGCTTCTGGCAAGCTCAGTCTAAGACACTCTGTTATATTCTCCTTTGTCTGGAATCCATATTCTTATTCTAGCTATGCTAGCTTGCAAGAGCCTGGAAAGAGAACCTGCCTGTAATTCAGCAGACCATCCCATCAAGAGTGAAATTTTTAGTTAGTTCTGTCTCCCTGAGTAAGATCCAGACAGATCTGACAAAATACTAAATACAGAAATGCAAAAGCAAAGGTAGAATTTTAGACTGACACATTCATAGCAGCTCAGAGTTGGAAGAAACCTAAAAGTATTTCATCCAAAATCCTACCTACTCATGAATTCCTTCTTTAACATCTCTGGAAAGTGGTCGTTGCATTCTTTTTGAATAGTTTCTACTTTTCAAAGCATCATGTCCCATTGTTGAAGTGTTATGTCAGAAAGTTTAATCTTACACTGAGTCAATTTATTCTCCTATAAACTTCACCCATTTGAAAAGAGAAGTCTTTGCTGTTTATAAGAATTGCATTGAAGAAGAGTGACCCCAGGGGCTCATGCGCACCACAGTGCAATTCCTTAATGAAACATTTTAGAAGTTTCCTTTTACACCCGAGTTTAATCCAATATCCCTCCAATAGTTGCCTTGTTTTCCACAGGAGTGAAAGAGCCTCAAGACGCATATGTAGGGAAGATAAGGCATTTCATTGTTCAGCACAGGAGAGACCCATGGCTACAAGTTAGCAAACTTCAGAAAGACTTCTCATAAGACTGCTGATAACATATTTCAAAAGGTCCCAGTCCTTATCCAATAAACACTTAGGATCTATAAAAGGGTTTACAATATGTGTTCAGCTGCGTGAGACTCTCAAAATCAGTAAAGAGCCCCAGTGCTTATCCGGAGGAGGTGAGCATCAAGGATCTCTTTGTTAGTTAAAAATGTTTACTTTTGGCCAGGCGCGGTGGCTCACGCCTGTAATCCCTGTACTTTGGGAGGCCAAGGCGGGTGGATCATGAGGTCAGGAGATCGAGACCATCTTGGCTAACACGGTGAAACCCCGTCTCTACTAAAAAAAATACAAAAAATTAGCCAGGCGCATTGGTAGGCGCCTGTAGTCCCAGCTACTCGGGAGGCTGAGGCAGGAGAATGGCGTGAACCTGGCAGGCGGAGCTTGCAGTGAGCCAAGATCGCGCCACTGCAGTCCGGCCTGGGCTACAGAGCGAGGAAAAAAAAAAAAAAAAAAAAAAAAAAAAAATGTTTACTCTTAGAAAAGATGATGTAAAAACCAATTGATTATGTAGGGGCTGATTTCAGTGTGACTATACATAGTAGGTCTAATTCCATGTTCATTTAACTGCCATTTAAACATTTGAGTCCTGGCCTAAGGCTCTCTTTGACCATCTTCAAGTGCTCCGGTTAGTTTTCAAAAGATACAGCGAAGCTCATTGCTCTCAAGCCTTACCTCTCAGTGCCGTGCCCTCTTCTCTTCCCAGGGATTCCCCCTCTATATTCCTTTCTGGGCTCTGGGTCTTCCTGATCTTTGCGTTTTGTTCTCCATCAAACTTTGTTTCTTTTTGAGAGCTGAAAGTGGAGCGGAAATGACTATTAATTTAATATCCTTACTGTGGCCTAGAGGCCAACATGATCTCCCCCCATCAACATTCTGCTCGGAGTTCCTATCATCCCCATTAGCCTCTCCAGCCCCACTGGTCTCTGCTGTTGCTCAAACACTCCTGGGACTCATGCTTCAGGGCTTTAGCATTTGCTTTCTCTCTGTCTGGAAGGATCTTCCCCACATGGATTCTGATGGCACCTGGGTTAATCCATTCTCAGTGCTATAAAGACATGCCTGAGACTGGGTCATTTATAAAGAAAAGAAGTTTAATTGACTCACTGCTCTGCATGGCTGGGGAGGCCTCAGGAAACATAATCATGCCAGAAGGTGAAGGAGAAGCAAGTACCTTCTTCACAAGGTGGCAGGAGAGAGACAGTGAAGGAAGCCACACACTTTTAAACCATTAGATCTCATGAGAACTCACTCACTATCACAAGAACAGCATAGGGGAAACTGTCCCCATGATCCAATCACCTCCCACCAGTTCCTTCCCTCGACACATGGAGATTACAATTTGAGATGAAATTTGGATGAGGACACAGAGCCAAACCATATCAGAACCCTAACCTCCTTGAGGCTTTTGCTCTACCTTCTTACTACAGCGACCTTGTCTGACTACCCTGTCTATTTCCTCTCTATTTCCATTCATGGCATTTATTACCTCTTGGTGTTTATAAGCTTCTTCATGTACTGTCTTTCTACCCCTATTAGAGTATCATCACTAGAGGGCAGGGAATGTGTCCATTTTGTTTTCTGCTGCCACCTGACACTCAGAACTATGTTTAGTATCCAGTGTAACTACTCTATGTCTATATAACCAAAAATCAAATTTGCATATTACCAAGGTTCATGTCTTAGCATATTTCTTTACTTGCAATATTTTTTGCAAAAGTTAGAAGAGTATCTCTGTATCTCTGCTCCCAACTACCTAGATTTCCTTCCTAAAGGCAACCAATATAATAATTTCTTTATGTGTCATGCACGGGAAACTTTTTGCATATACAAGAAAATATACATGAAGGTATTCTTTTTTATATTTTACTCAAATGAAACCATACTATGCATACTTTTGGCTAACTAAATAATATAACATGGAATCATTTCCTACCAGTATAAATGAAAATACTTTATTTAAAAAGATGTATCCGCACGGTCTTCCAATGAAAGGATGTACCATAACAAATTTATCTAATCCCCTATTGATGGACACTTTGCTTACTTCTATTGTATGATTTCTTTGTACACTCATTACTTTGATCATTTTCAAGTGTACATTGGACCATACACAAATGCAGATGTTTAACCATTTTGCATTAAGAGGATAAATTTCTAGAAGTAGAATTGCTGGATTAAAGGAGACAGACATTTGTGAAGTCAATCAGTATTGTCAAATTGCCCTCCAAGGAGGATGTGCAGATGACTTTCCCATTACGGGAGAGTTTCTATTTCCCCACACACCATGCTGGCACAGAATGTTATTAAACGTTCTTAACTTTACCAATTTGATAGGCAAAAAGTGATACCTCATTGTACTTCTAATTTGCATTTCTTTTATTATTAGACTGAGCATCTTTTTGCATGCGTAAAAACCATTTGTATTTCCTGTTTTATAAACTGTTTTGCCTATTTTTCTTTTAGGTGTTTTTATCTTTTTTTATGTTGATTTGTAGATTCTATTAAATAGATGATTTCTATATTTGCAGTCTGAGTTGCAAATATTTGCTCCTACTTTGTGGTTTGTCTTTGAATTTATGCTTATTTTTTTCTTTGTGGAATTCCACTTTTACATTTATGTGGTTAAATTTATGTTTCATGTTGGTTTTGTGTTCTAGGAAATGACTTCCTTTCTCCAAGATTAATATTAAAAAATTCTTCCATATTTTCTTCTAGTATTTTATGGTTTCAATTTGTATTGAATCTTTTAAAAATATGGAGCTTATTTTCAAGTGCGGGTGAGGTCAGGAGCCAACAAGATAGATATTTTTTTCAGATGGCTACCCCATTTTCCCAACTCCATTTTTTGAAGTTGGCTTTACCCCTTCTTCATATATTAAGTTCTCATATGTATTTGCATTTATATTCTGCACTTTCTGATGTATTTCACTGACCCATCTGTGCATGCATATAGCAATACCACACTGCTTTAATTAGTGTAGATGTATAACATGTTTTAATAAATGGAAAACCTAGATTCCCTTAATCGTTCTCCTTTTCTAGCATTTTTTAACTCTCTCTGCTTGCCTAATTTCCATATTAATTTTATACTCAACTTATCTAGATCCCCCCAAAAAATTCTGTTGAAATTGAATTTAATGAGTCTATTGTTTCTTCATTAGGCATAATGTTGATTTTCAGGTTAAGGTACATTTAAAATATATATTCATATAGTTGTATGTCATATAAATAAGCATTTCTCTTTTTATTAATTAAAGTTTTATTAAGGTGAACTATTGAATTTTATCCAATATCTTTTCAGTAACTTTAGAAATAATTATATAATTTTTTCTTTTGATCTGTTTCTCTGACGAATTACATGGATGGATTCCCTAACATTTCAATACCCTGGGATTAAGACCCCCTTGATTATAGTATTACTTATTTAATGCATTCTGGATTCAGTTTGTTATCAATACAGGTAAATTAGTTTGTTTTGCAATTTACTTTTTTTTTTCTCTTTATATATGGTTTAGGTTTCAATATTATGCTAAGTTCAAAAATGAGAATTTCAAAAACTGCTTTATACTTCTGCGTACTGGAACAGTTTAAGTCACATTGGATTAGCCTGTTCCTTAAAAGTTTGGTGGACTTATTCTGTGAAACCATCTGGGGTGGTTGCTCTGGGGGATGTAACACTTTGACTATACTCCCAGGCTTATGGATGCTAGTGAACTTAAGTTTCAGGGCTCCTTGCATGGGACCCTAATAAGTCCTTGAAAGGGCCCTAGCAATTTGTCCACATGATCGTATGCTTTTGTGAAATCTGTAAAGTGAGATGTTTTAGTCACAATTGGCTTAGGCCACTATCTCCATGCTAATTTCTAAGTTAGCCTTCTGTTTCTGTCAGGTGGTGTTGGAGGGACTGCAGACATTTTTGGGGGACTGGCTAAAGGGAACGTGATAGACTTGCAACTAGGCCGCTCAAATCCCCCTTTAAGGAAGGACTTGCATCTCACCTGCAGAAAGTGTGGTCCCCAGTCTGCAGCTGCCGGCTCCTTCGGGGAGAGCCTCCCTGCTGACCATATTCCCCTTGCCAGGGCAGCCCTCTTACCTGGTGATTGAGTGAGAAGAACACGAATGCCCAGGTGTTTCAGCCAATGGAGAACACTCTGACAAATGCTATCCTCTGGAGGGCTGTCTACAGCACTGTTGATGTCTTCCTTTGTGCGATCCTGTGTCCTCTCCTTCCCAACACAGCTGTTGATTCCTAACGAACACCTTGTACCCCAAATAGCCTCCCAGCATCTGCTTCTAGAGAATCCAGCCTGCAACAGGAAAGTTGAGTTCGATGTACATTTAGTTTGATTTTAACAGGATACAACACACACGCACACACACTATGGTTTTCAATCAACCACTGTCAACCAACTTGTGTGTTTTGTTATTTATTGTTGCCAGATTTGGTGTGTAGTCTTGGCTTCCAAAGTACCCCTACTCCCCAGGGTATTTCCTCACCTGGCATTACCATGTGAGTGGTGCCCGGCTCTGCAAGTATCCAGGGTGAAGAAGAAACCAAGTTTGAAGTACAGGGAATCAGAACGTAGTCTGTAAAAAAAAAAAAAAAAAAAAAAAAAAAAATCCAATTTTTATGCGTGTAAATGTGTAAGCAAAGAACTTGTTTTCAGTCAATACCAGTCAAAATGGAAGATTACTCCTGAAAGAAAAATCCTCAATAATGTAGCATATTCACTTTAAAAAGCATCACACTTTAAAAAATCAAGCTGCACAGAATAGAACTTAAAATTCTCCTGTGTATGGTACAAATCTGCAGCAATACTCAAAACAGCAAATACATCTGTATGTGAAGTGGAATGTTGTTTGTCTGCTTTTGTGTCCCTATCTATTGAATTGCACCTTAGCAAAGTTGAGAGATTCCAGACAAACGGCATGCCAAATTACTACCCCAAACTGAAAGAGCCTGAATAAACAAGTATTCCAGTGACAAAACCACACATATTTATCAATATGTCAATGCATGCTGTTTATGAGTAATTTGATTACACAGTTATGCAGTTCAATGCAACATAGAAGAAATTTTAAAATGTTTTAAATTGCTCTAGGTAATGAGCGATATAAATTCAAACAGTACTTAAGATTAGTCATTGCATAAGAAAATTTAAAATACCTGAAAATACATATCTCATAAAGGAAAAAATACAATGGTTTTCCAAGACTTCCCAATAATCCTAAAATACTTTTATATTATCAGTAATGAGTTGTGAAGCTAAAAAAAAAACTGTAAGAGACAATAATTAAAAATTTTTAATTAATATCGTTAGAGGAAAGACCAAATTGCCTTTCTGATCTTTCTACAGAAAATGATGCTCAAAAGGCATTATTATATGAAGAGATAACAAAGTATGCTGCCAAAAACTGTTGCAAAAGTACAGTATGGATGTATTGTTTAACAAAAATACTACGTTATTTACCTGAGTTTTGCAATTTTGCATTTCAGTTTACCATTTTGTTTGTAATTTATCCATTTTTATATCTTCTTTCCAAACAAGCATTAACTTCGCTTTTTTTTGGGACAGAGTCTTGCTCTGTCGCCCAGGCTGGAGTGCAGTGGTGTGATCTTGGCTCACTGCAACCTCCGCCTCCCAGGTTAAAGCAATTCTCCTTCCTCAGCCTCCTGAAGAGCTGGGATTACAGATACAAGCACACTCCACCATGCCCGGCTAATTTTTTGTATTTCTAGTAGAGATGGGGTTTCATCATGTTGACCAGCCTGGTTTTGAACTCCTGACCTCAGGTGATCCGCCCGCCTCGGCCTCCCAAAGTGCTGGGATTACAATCATGAGCCACCGTGCTCAGCCTCACTTTGCTATTTTTATTTCAATATTTTTATACTTATTTATGAAGAGAATAACAAAATTTTTTAAGTATTGAGACCCTAAAAACTGGAATCCAGTTCTGCTCTCAATGTGTATGTGTCTGCGTGTGTGAATGCAAACATGAGCAACTTAGGGAATTTTATCTTTTCAGATGTTTTATTTCTTATAGGGTCAGTTTTAGTAATCTATGTATTCCTAGATAATCATTCATTATCATTACTCATTTTATTCTGTTTTCCAATCTATTTGCAAAAACAAAGTAGTCTCATATTTTCAATTTCTTTTGTCAGTAGTGGTTTGGCTCTTATGATCTAATCTGTATGTTCTCTCTGTTTTTCCTGAGTTGATTATCCAATAGAGTTTATCTACTTATCGTTCCTCTCTTAAAAACAGTTTATTTTGGCTGGCCGCGGTGGCTCATGCCTGTAATCCCAGCACTTTGGGAGGCCGAGGCGGGCAGATCACGAGATCAGGAGTTTGAGACCAGCCTGGCCAACATGGTAAAACCCTATCTCTACTAAAAATACAAAAATTAGCCAGGCATGGTGGTGCACACCTGTAATCCTAGCTACTCAGGAGGCTGAGGCAGGAGAATTGCTTGAACCTGGGAGGTGGAGGTTGCAGTGAGCTGAGATGGCGCCACTGCACTCCAGCCTGAGTGACAGAGTGAGACTCTGTCTCAGAAAAAAAAAAAAAAAAAAGTTTTTTTTAGTTCAACAATTGTTTACATGAATTACTTTCTGCTCTTATTTTTACTTATCCATTTTTTTCCTGGTGTGCCTTTCCTAATTCTTATATTTTCAACTACTCTTTGCTTTAAATGAGTCTTTTTTTCTCAGCATATAATTGGATTTTGCTTTGTAAAATCCAGATTTTTTTTTTTTTTTTTTTTTTTTGAGATGGAAGCTGAGTGCAATGGACAGTTCGGTCATGCAACCTCCGCCTCCTGGTTCAAGTTTTTCTAGCTGGGATTATAGGCACGTGCCACCGTGTCCAGCTAATTTTTTTGTATCTTTAGTAGAGACGAGGTTTCACCATGTTGACCAGGCTGGTCTCGAACTCCTGACCTTGTGATCCACCTGCCTTGGCCTCCCAAAGTGCTGGGATTATAGGCGTGAACCACTGTGCCTGGCCAAATCCAGATGTATTTTTAAAATATAGTAGTTAAGCCATTTATACTTACTGACATGTCAGATACATTTAATACTGGCATCATGTTTTGCTTTCTGTTTGTATATATTTTCTTGACTTTAAAAAAAATTTTCACTATACAGTGTGTGTTGTGTTTCTTCTGATCATTTGGAAGATTTATGTATATCTTCTGGATAAGTTCTTTATAATTATAATAACATAATACACTTAATGCTGTCTTTCTTTAGACAGTGTCAATTGAATTTCTGTAACAGTGATAAAATTGATACATGTCCACATCTTCCCTTACCCCACTCACCAATTTTAGTTGAATGACTTTCCATAAATTATCATGTTTAAATGATATCTTTTTACTCCTGGTTATAAAGGATAAGAACATAAGAAGACACTTATACTACCTTTATATTTTTCTCATCCTTCTCTCTTAACTATTATAATTTATATAGTTTCTACATTGGTCATATATGTAGCATTTGTGTCATGTTTTGTAGCTAAAATACTGTTATTCATTTAGTCTTTATTCTACTTCTCGGTATAATCCTAACAGGGTAGTTTTTTTCTTTCTTTTTTTTTTTTTTTTGCTACGGATTCCCCAGTCATCTCTTTGTTGACTAAACATTATATTCCAGTGGTTTCTTCAAGAAAAATTCATAAGATCTACACATTCGAAAATGTTTTTCTGATTTTTTTTTTTTTTGGTGTCTGAGCAAGGTGTAAAATTAATGGGTCTTACTTTATTTTCTTGAAGATATTGTCACTTTTGTGTTTTTATATTGGGGTTTCTGATGTTATCTAGAGGAAATATAGTTGGGTCAATGGAATTCCTAGAGCCCCAGAAATTAAAGCCACTAAATTGGTCACTCGCTCTCTAGATTGGGTGAAACCTGGGTCAGGAGTTCGAGACCAGCCTGGTCAACATGGTGAAACCTCGTCTCTACTAAAGATACAAAAAAATTAGCTGGACACGGTGGCACATGCCTATAATCCCAGCTTCTTGGGAGGTTGAGGCAGGAGAATCACTTGAACCCAGGAGGCAGAGGTTGCAGTGAGCCGAGACTGTGCCATTGCACTCCAGCTTGGGCAACAGGGTGAGACTCCATCTCAAAAAAAAAAAAAAAAAAAAAAAATCTGGATTTTACAAAGCAAAATCCAATTATATGCTGAGAAAAAAAGACTCATTTAAAGCAAAGAGTAGTTGAAAATATAAGAATTTTCAGATTTGGGTTCTTTCCCTCTGATATTTTGTAATCTGAGTTTAAGCCAAATGTGCCCCTTTCCAATGATACCAACTGATTTGGGGTGATATAATTGCTTATTCAGTAGCAGTTTGTGGCCTTTTAAAAAAATTGTTCATTTTTAACTCTATATTTCCTAATCAAAAGCCTGTGTGGATTTGGGGTCCACAAGAAGCTAGTGCTCACCCTTTCTGACGATGAGGATGATGCAACTTTGTCACACTCCTCTTTCTTCTGTGGCTGACAAGAAGCTTGCAGAAAATATGATCCCTATTCATAGGCACTTTCCTAACTCCAGTGATTTGTGTGTTTGCCTCTTCATCCCCTCGTGGTGCTGACTTTTTGCTTGGCCACCTTGCTCACATGCAGGGTCTTTTGGCTGCTATTCCCTTTCCAGGAGAGCATCCTTTCCACTCTCTTCCCATTGCTAACTCCCATACACCCTTCAAGGCTCAGCTCACACATCAGCTCTGTCTGCAAGCCTTCGTGTGACCTTCCACAACCTTCTATTATTGCACCCATCCCAATGCATTATAATGTTTTTGTTTATGTGGTTCCTCAACTACACATAAACTGGGAACTCTCTCAGGATCACGTGTTTTTTGTTTTGTTTTGTTTTGTTTTTGTGTTTGTGTTTTTGGTTTTTTGTTTGTTTGAGACAGTCTCACTCTGTCACCGGGGCTGGAGTACAGTGGCACATTCTCAGCTCACTGCAACCTCTGCTTCCCAGGTTCAAGCCATTCTCCTGCCTCAGCCTCCTGATTAGCTGGGATTACCAGGCACCCGCCACCACGCCCTGCTAACTTTTATATTTTTAGTAGAGACAGGGTTTCACCATGTTAGCCAGCCTGGTCTCAAACTCCTGACCTCAAGTTATCTGCCCACCTCAGCCTCCCAAATTGCTGGGATTACAGGTGTGAGCCACCATGCCTGGCCGACATGAATGTTTTTTATCTCCGATTTCGTCATCAAACACTGGATTTATGTTTATTCAATGAATAACTAAATGAAGGAATGATGCTTGTTCTTCTAATTTTTAAGCTGTAAACCACATAAAATGTATTTTATGAAGGGCCCTCCTGCTATCTTTCAAGGCCTTTGCTTTCTGTATTCAGCTGTATCATTCATCACTTCCTTATATAGACCATCTGACCCAACCAACCGTAAGTCTTTACTCATGCAGTTTGCGTTTCTTCCCTCACCCCATCCCCAGCTGGCTCCGCAAAACCAGACATGCCACATTTAATCTGGTGACATTGCCTTTCCCCTGACTCCATTTACCTTGCAGCCAAAAGATAATCGGATGCTTAGTTAAAATAGAGCCCTGGCAGGAGCCTCGCATTCTTTTCCCCCGATGTGTCTGTATTTTGACACCTGTGTTACTCTTCAGGCTTCTCCAGCTGCCTCTCTGGTTTTAATTTGCCTCAACATACCATTTGGTTTCTTCAAGTACCTGAACTGCTCCCTTCTTTTTGTCCCTGGAAGAGGTGAGCTCATCTAATAATTTCATAATGGAATGCATTTTCTCTTATAAAACTGATGAATGTCTCAACTACATCTAGGAAATGAAAAAACAGGTATCCCTGGCAGTTTAGTCAATTACTGATGGGCCGTATTTCCTAGGTTCCATTATCGGATAGGAAAAAGAAACACTGAATTTGGAGAAAAATGATCTGGAGTTGATCCTAGCTTTATCACTTGCCCATTATGTTTCTTCGGGAATGTACACCTCCTGAGATTTGATTGCCTCCTTGGAACTAATGATTCTTCTGTGCTTCATAAGATTATCATGGGTATGAAGTGAATTTACGAAGTCGAGAGTCATTTTAAAACTTTGATGGATTACACAAGCAATAGTTGTTATTATACAAGAAATTTCAACTAAATCTGTAACTCCTACCTGATCTTTTCAACAATGGTTATATATTTTTTAAACATACAATATAGTTATTATCCTTCTAGCAACAAAATCAATGAGGGCCAGTATGTGAAGTTCTAATAAATCCTGAACTCAATGTGTTCTAATTTGCTCTGAATTAGTTTTTGACACACCCTCTCTGTGATGTAAGGGTTGTGATAAGTCTTATAAATTTTCATATCATACTCCTAAGTGGTGACAGAAATTCTAAGCCTACCAATTCATTTGTTCAAAAATTCATTTATTTCTCCAAGTATGAATGTAGAGGTGTGCTTTCTAACGGTGGCCTTTAAGAAGCTGTGTATCAGCTGGGCGCGGTGGCTCACGCCTGTAATCCCAGCACTTGGGGAGGTCGAGGTGGGTGCATCACGAGGTCAGGAGATCGAGACCATCTTGGCCAACACGGTGAAACCCCATCTCTACTAAAAAAATACAAAAAAATTAGCTGGGCGAGGTGGCGAGCACCTGTAGTCTCAGCTACTCAGGAGGCTGCACCAGGAGAATGGCGTGAACCCGGCAGGCGGAGCTTGCCGTGAGCTGAGATCGTACCACTGCACTCCAGCTTGGGCGACAGAGCGACACTCCATCTCAAAAAAAAAACAACACAAAAGCTGTGTATCTGGCTCTGGAAAAAGTTCTACTCAGTCTCATCACAGTGGGGCTCAAGTAGTGGATGCGATTTATTTTGTGTTGGTTTTCATCATAAAGCCCCGGTGTTGAATTTTAGCTTCTTTGATTCAATAATGATAATACTAATGAATGACAATGATTATGTTATTTTTAAGGCTTCTCTGGAGCTATGTATTTTAAGAAATTAAGGCAATTTACATGTTTTATACTTGAAATGATGGTTCGTGACCTCACTACGTAAGACATTAGATATAGCTAATTATTTGCCTGTGTTAGAATCACCTTACTTTGATATAGAAAGCAGTCTTTTTCTTACTTTCTTTGCTAGATTTAAATTTTTTTCTAAAATTTCAGTAGTCTCATTATTAATTTCCAGACAGTAAATATTAATTGCATAACATTAAATACACAAAAAGTATGAAGATATTTAATAATATTTACAGCCTTATTTTTGATACTACATGTCAAAATTGTTGTATGTTTTTGCAAACAAACACACACATGCACATGCATTTTAAAGTGAAATGTATATTAAATATTTCACCTGGGACATTTAAAAAAATTTTCCCTGTTTTAAAACAAATGCCTATTTATTATAAAAAATTTGAGAGGATGTTTAAGATGTTTTTACTCATTGAAGACATCTTAAAGAAAGTAAAACAACAAATCACCAACTGCAAGAATTAATTTGTAACACAATTAATTGATAAGTGACTAGAATCAAGAATATATAAAGAATACATAAAAAGTTCCTTTAGGCCAGGCGTGGTGGCTCACGCCTGTAATACCAGCACTTTGGGAGGCTGAGGCAGGCGGACAACAAAGTCAGGAGATCGAGACCATCCTGGCCCGTCTCTAAAAAAATAAATAAATAGCTCCTTTAGATGCAAAACAAAAAGACAAAATACCCTAATGAAAAATGGATTTTAAAAGTATGAACAGGAACAAAATAGGAGCAGAAATACAACAGGCTAAAAAAAAAAATACAAACACATGTTCAATCCCCATAGTAATTAGGAAAATGTAAATCAAGATTAAAATGTAACTTTACAGCCAGTTGATTGAAAAATAATGTTTTGGACAAATTTGTGATGGACAATAATTTAAAAAGTTTGAAGCATTATCAAATTTTGAAAAAAATCTGGGAAGAAGTTTAAGATGTTTTTACTCATTAAAGACATCTTCAAGAAAGTAATAACAACAAATTCCCAACTGGGAGAATTCATTTGTAACACAATTATTGATAAATGACTAAAATCAAGAATATGTTGGCCAGGCGTGGTGGCTCACGCTTGTAATCCCAGCACTTTGGGAGGCCGAGGCGGGCGGATCACGAGGTCAGGAGATCGAGACCACGGTGAAACCCCGTCTCTACTAAAAATACAAAAAATTAGCCGGGCGTGGTGGCGGGCACCTGTAGTCCCAGCTACTCGGAGAGGCTGAGGCAGGAGAATGGCGTGAACCCAGGAGGCGGAGCTTGCAGTGAGCCGAGATTGCGCCACTGCACTCCAGCCTGGGCGACAGAGCGAGACTCCGTCTCAAAAAAAAAAAAAAAAAAAGAATATGTTGATATTCTTGATATTAATGGCACAAATTTTGGAGACAGAGAGAGAGGAGAGAGATTTCTGTCCATTATTAATTACCTAGTCTCAGGTATCCTATTAAGGCAGCACAAAATAAATTAATATACCTTCTATGGAAAATTGCCTCAATCACATCCCTTGCGAAGGGATGCAGCCAGTGTTTTTGCCTTTATAGCAGGGGCCATATTCAGTACCAAACAATCACTCCTCAGCCACGATAATTTAACTAGAAATGATCACCTGACTCACAGTAAAATAACAGGTTGATAATTCAGACACTCTGATTTTAAAAATATGGCAGCAAATTCTTTGGCACCCTCCTATAAAGAAGATGGAGGTCGTCTATGCCTCCTCTCCTTGAATCTGTGATTGCCTAGCCAAAAGAATATAGTGGAAGTGATACAATATCAGTTTCCAAAGTGAGGTCTTCTGAGGTTGCAACCTCTACTTCCTCTCTTTTGAAATACTAGTCACCATGCTGCAGAGAAGCACAAGTAGCCATGTAAAGAGGCTCATGTGGGAAGGAACCTAGGCCCCTGGCCAGCAGCCTCCACTGAGCTCCCAGCCAACAGCCAGTACCAACTTCCAGATATGTGAGTGAGTCATCTGGGCTATGGATCCTTCAGCCCCATTTGAATCATTTCGCTTGATACCCCGTGAAGCAGAGATAAGCTGGACTCACTGAACCCTTCCCAATTGCAGAGTCACGAATGAGTTTTGGGATGGCTTGTTACACTGCAACAGATAACCAGAATTCCTAATTTCTCAGGCCCCACTTCTCAGATTTTTTAATGTGGCCTGGCCCAAAAACGTTTCAGGAACAGGGAGCGACCAGTCCCATTAGATTCCTGTGATTAGGAATTTAAATTAGAAAAGATGGAGAAATAAGTGTTGGCAAAAAAGAGAAGTTAGAAGTCCACCAGGATGGAAGAGAGGCCATGAAGGGAAGAGGAAGTAAGGCAAGAGAAGCCAAGAGAGAACTGAGGGAGTCCAGGTTAAACCCCAGCCTATGCTGTCATGTGACTATTTACATTAAACTTCCTCTGCATAGACAAAAACATGGGTTTTGCTGGTAGTCAACACATCAGAACTCTCAAAATAAAACTAATCCTGAGCATCACCTAGTTAATAGAGAAAATGACATCATTTCCCTCATCTGGGATTTCTGAGTATCTCTGGAATTACCAAAAAGTGACTAAAAATTTTTAAAATGAAGACAAAGTGGCTCACGCCTGTAATCCCAGCAATTTGGGAGGCCGAGGTGGGTGGATCACCTGAGGTCAGGAGTTCAAGACCAATCTGGCCAAGATGGTGAAACCCCGTCTCTACTAAAAACACAAAAATTAGCCAGCTGTGGTGGCAGCATCTGTAATCCTAGCTACTTGGAAGGCTGAGGCAGGAGAATCGCTTGAACCCAGGAGGCGGAGGTTGCAATGAGCCAAGATCATGCCATTGCACTCCAGCCTGGGCAACAGAGCAAGACTCCATCTCAAAAACAAACAAACAAACAAAAAACAAAAAAAAAAAGAAGAAGAAGAAGACAAAGAAATTTGTCTTGATTTACAAAAAGACAAAGAAAAAGACAGACTTTGATGTGTGTATTAGTTTTCCATTGCTGTTTAATAAGTTACCACAAACTCAGAGGCTGAAAACACCACCGATTTATTATCTCAGAGTTTCCAGGGGCATGAGTCAACTGGGCTCCCTTCTGAGGGGTCTTATGAGGCTGAAATCAATGTGTGGGTCAGGCTGCATAACTGGAACTACCATTTCTTCCTAGTTGTCCCTGGAGACTGCTCTCAGGTGGTAATCACATGTGCTCCTCCACTGGCTCTCTCTCTCCACATGGCTGTCTACCTCTTCAGGACCAGCAGAGGAGCCGCTTATACTCTATACCCTTTCCTTCAAGAAGAGAACAATGTCTTTGAAAGGCTCACCCAATTAAGCCACACTCACCCAGAATAATCTTCTTTTTGATTAACTCAACGTCAACCCATTAGGGACCTGAATTACATTTGCAAAATGTCTTCGTTTTTGTCATATAACTTAATTATAGCCACAGTCTTGCCCCACTCAAGGGGAGGGCATCATATAGAGCATATACATAAGGGGTATGGACAGTTTAGGGGCCACTTAGAATTCTGCTTATCACAGTAGGGTTATCAGGTATAATTATAGGATGCCAAGTTAGATTTCAATTTCAGATAAACAACAAATAATTTTTTAGTATGCCTGTTTCCCAAACTTAGTCTTCAGAATGTTCTAGTGCCTACAATAGGGTCATGAGCTCAAATGTTCCTAGGGGGCAAGAAGGTGATGTGAGTAGAGAGGCCAGGTAGGAACTGTGGCCAACTTAGAGGCTCATGCCTCAGGTAACAGAGGCCACAGCTCTGCAACTGCAGCTGGCTGTTGCCATGAGGACTCACAGGCCAAGTGGCAGAACTTCTGATGCTTTTTCAAGAGATAGTACTTCTACTTGAATTTCTACATGAACTGTCCCAGGGATGGCCATTAATCCAAAATTTGAAAACAAAAACATTTTATGAGTTATATAAAACACATTTATGCACTATATTTTGGCCCATGGAAGCCAGTTTGCAACCCATAATCTAAGGTCTGCAATCCTTGAGACTTTGGTTCCTCCAGGATGCAGGGAGGGCTTCCCTTGGTCCTGCTCATGACACTCTCCCGTCTGAAGCCCACAAAATTTGTATCTCTTTGTACCTCCATCTCACTTAGCCACCGAGCTTCATCTCTAAAGCGAAATTGATTTGCCACATCAGAAAACTGATGTACAAGGTCCTCTACAGCAGCCCTAATGCCAACAAATCAAATGCCAGATTTACAAATCCTCTGAAATGCACAATAAATGCAAATAAAAACCTTCAATTTACCAATCTTTATTTGTAGGAAGCATAAATCAGAAATGGGATGGAATGGCTCCTGGCATTATTATGATTAAGTTTTGAAGTCCTGATTTTTTTTTTACTTTATATTTCCTTTCAAATTTGATCTTCTCTTTATGAGTGGACTTCTGGTTTTAATGACTATTTAAAAATAATAGCCTTAGCTGCAGCTGAGAAAAGATGTTAGGCCGATTGAGGCTTGGGTTGGATATTAAATCCCACAGTATTTTTAATTTGGGGAATCAGCAAGGCCTTTGGGGGTCATTTCTGGCCAGTGTTTTATTCACCAAGAGGGTTTGCTGGACACAGGCCCTGTGCAGCCAGGAAAGGCCCTAAACATCCCAACCCAGAGTCTTTTACCTTATTTGGTTTGTTTTCTAGTGGCATTTAATACTCTCTCCAATTTATCATGAGGCTTGACTTTAAGATGCTTTTTTTCAGAGAAGTCTCAATCTTTGGCTCAGAAGCCTCTGAAGACCTGACTTCTGCATAAGACAAACAGAAAACATTAGAAGTGACGGGTGCTCTTTGGCAATTGTCAGCCCTAGGTAGTGATGAGGAAGGTATTGTGTCTGGGGATCATGGTGCTGGAGCTTTGAACATTTCTGCCTTTGTTCTTTTCATCATTAACAATGGCTAACACCACCGCATATTGGTTGATATGGTTTGGCTGTGTCCCCACCCAAATCTCATCTTGAATTGTAGCTCCCATAATTCCCACGTGTTGTGGGAGGGACGCGGTGGGAAACAATTGAATCATGGGGGCGGTTTCCCTCATATTGTTCTTGTGGTAGTGAGTAAGTCTCATGAGATCTGATGGTTTTATAAGGGGAAACCCCTTTCATTTGGCTCCCATTATCTCTTGTCTGCTGCCATGTAATACGTGCCTTTCATCTTCTGCTATGATTGTGAGGCCTCCCCAACCACATGAAACTGAGTCAATTAAACCTCTTTTTCTTTATAAAATACCCAGTCTTGGGTATATCTTTATCCGCAGCATGAAAACAGACTAATACATTGGTAATCACCATGGCACATGGCAACCTATGATATCAATAAATACTGTTAAAAGGAAAGAAAGTGCCAGACAAAAGAGAAATGACGAGCTCAAAGCAGGCCTTCTCTACACTGTCATCTTAAGTAGCTCACAGTTAAAAGCACATAATCTCATGGCAGAGGGATCACTAAGAGCACCTAACCCGGCTTCTTTGCCTGTATGTCTATGTCCCTATCAACTATGCAGTGGAGAGGGAAAGGAGCAGCTTCGGGTGAGACTGAGAGACACGAAGGGGCAATTGAAGCACTGGGATTCTTGGGGTGAGGGAGGAGCCATACAGGGGTGCAGAGAAGGGAAGGTGGCAACAGGCAAGGCAGGAGGTGTGTTTGGAGCAGTGGGCCCCATCCTCTCAAGGATGAAGATCTCTCCCTTTGGTAAGGGGGTCAGGGGACACTTCTATCTAAAAAAAAAAAAAAAAAAAAAAAGAAGAAGAAAGAAAAGAAAAAAAAGAAACTTAGAGCAATGCCTCTTTATTACAGAAATCTTAATAAAAATTTTAAAAGCCTATAAAATATACACATAATCTGTTCCATTCAAAGTTAATCCTTGTATGAACCCCCTATTAAATGACCTTTTGGTAAGGGGGTGAGAGAACACTTCTATCTAAAAAAAACAACAAAAACAAAAAAGAAACCTACAGCAATTTCTCTACAATGCAGAAATCTAAATAAAAATTTTAAAAGCCTATAAAATATACAGATAATCTGTTCCATCCAAAGGCAATTCTCGTATGAACCCCCTATTAACGGACTATATATAGTAATGGAATATAACATCATATATGATATTATCATATCATACGCCACCACAAAAGAAAAGTTTTGTTAGTGTTTATTGATTGTGAAAATTCAAAGTGACAAACAGTGAGGAGTTCGAGACCAGCCTGGCCTACATGGTGAAAACCCATCTCTACTAAAAATAAAAAAATTAGCTGGGTGTGGTGGCACACGCCTGTGCGGGAGGCTGAGGCAGGAGAACTGCTTGAACCTGGGAGGTGGAAGTTACGGTGAGCTGAGATCACGCCACTGCATTCTAGCCTGGGTGATAGAGTGAGACTCCATCTCAAAGAAAAAAAAAACAAAAAACTAAAATGACAAGCAGCCACTATGAATTGAGCATCAGCGCACATTTGGAGTGTAGTTATGCATGGCTCTAAGGAGTTTAGGCTATAGATCAAGTTTTGTGCACATCTTCGTACCCTGTAATATCTCCCCTCCCTTAACCCACCCTACACGCACTCAGTTATTCCACTCACATAATCCAGTGCTGTGTCAGCAATATATGAGTGAAATCATTTAATACAAATATTTCCCAGTCATCCACTATGTTTAAGGCATTGTGCCCAGATGCTGGGAATGTACTTGTGGGGAAAAAAAAATCCAAGCAAAATAACTGTGTTCCTGGAGCTTGTATTATAGTGGGGAAAAAGTCACTCAGCTGTGAGATGTTTCACATGTGATTTTTGCTAAAAATAATTATTACAAGTAATGGCAAAACCACAGTGACTTTTGCACCAATCTAACAATTTAAAATATTTGCAAATAATTTATTATTTATTTATTTATTTATTTTTTGAGACAGTTTCGCTCTTCTCACCCAGGCTGGAGTGTTGTGGTGCAATCTCGGCTCACTGCAACCTCTACCTCCCACTTTATTTCTTTGGTAACAAAACTCTCACTGCCATTTTGAATTTGCCACCTTGGGTGAGAAAGGAGGAGATGGAGTTATGGTTACCATTTAGGAAAATGTAGATAATAACCCTGTGCTTTTCCAAGGTAGAGTATCACACATATGAACATTCTGTATATAACTCTCTGTTATAACTGACCAGAAAAGAAGCAAGGATCACTGCTTTGTGGAATTAATCATAATGAGTGATTCTGTGGGCAGACATGGTACCCACAGAATGAGCCATGGACCTTCTGCAAATACCTACTGTTGCAGTTTCTGACAGTAAAATGATCCTCACTGGTACTGAGGAAGGAGAAATTGAACAGATGTGACCAAGCAGGACTCTAGAAAGTACAGCAAACCTTCATGAGGGTGTCTCTGTGCTTGACTCCAGAATACATACACAAATCCCATCACCCATACCTGATGGGAGCTTATGACTGAGGGAAGAAAAGAAAGTTGGCTGACTAATCCACAATCAATATGTCCAGCTCACAGTTGAATCAACTGTTAGTAGGAGAGACAGTAATCACTTTGCAGAGTCTCACTAAGGGGGTGACTACTGTAGATAAAAATGGCCTGTCCAGCAAAGAAGGAAGTGAAAGAGCATAATTCCAGTAGAGGGAACTGTATATGCAAAGGCACAGAGCCTAAGGGATCATGACATGTGAAGGGTGCAAAATCCCTGGAGCCCGGAGAACCAACTGGAATAAGATACAAGGCCAGAAAGGTGATCTGGGGCCAGATCAAGAAGACCTAAGGCTATCTTGTGTTGAGATTTAATCCTGAGGGCTAGTGTTCCCAAAAAAAGAGCGAGTTACCCTTGTTGGCATACCAGATCATTTTAGAAACATTTTAAAATCATTGTTTACTTGTTTTAATTTTCCTTCAGGTTCAATGAAGAAAAAGCAACACATCAAAACTGAAATGTAATGAAAATTATTGCTTAGGACAAGGGCAAGTTTAAAATAAGAGTACATTTAAAGAAAATATTAAAGAAAGCATTGTAAAGATGGTACATGATACAGCAAAAAAATATTGTAAAATGTGGAGGCAAATAGTGAATGTTTGAGAAATAACCCTGCTAGAGTTAGACAGGGGAGCAACCTGAGTGACGTGCCTAGGTCTGCAGGGCATTGTTGTGGGCTGTGATTTGCCTTCCAAAGATCACCCAAGCACCACAGCAGAGGTTGCACTAAGGTAAGTAGAGGACAGTCTGGAACTCTGATTTGGGAGACCAAAGAGTAATCCCAGAAAAAGACCTTGAAGACTGGAACTACAGCAGTGACAGTGTTGATAGTGACGGAAGGACACATTCAAATATGCTCCCCCTGCTTCCTTTCAAAGTAGAGCACAGCCTGGCACACAGGCAGGAAATGAGAAGGAGAGATGGCTTTTCCCCAGATTATTATCATTTATGCTTCCTTTCCCAATTACTGGTATTAGAATTACAACGTCGCGTGATAGTGATGTTTTCTCCTGGTGTCCGGAAGCTGCAATCTAAGTGCTCATAAACATCTTTGGGGATGGATGAACAGAGAGCATGAAAATGGACTTTCTGATTTAGTCATTACAGCATCTGTGCTGAACTGTCAACCACCTGCAACCAGCCACACGCAAGGAAATGCCACTTTGAAGTTCAAAGTCACCATCAAATATAAAAAAGAAGACAATTTATACCAGGTGGGTTGTTTCAAACCCCAGATTTTCCTGCTTGGTATTCATCTTTATTCTCTCTCCTATCAGCACCCCAACTTTCCTCCGAAAGCCACCCTTTCTCCACTTTAATCCCTGAGTTTAGGTGGTCTTAAAGGTGGTAAGGGAAGGTGGTCCCTTCCCTTTGAGGTGGACACAAATCTCAGGTTTGGCCTGGTTCACAAATAGGCACTTGGTACAATCTCAGTAAAGAAGACTCAATCAGCACGACATGCTGGGACTATTTGATAAGGAAGTACTTTGTCCACTCCTGACATTCAGACCTGAAGTTCAGGAGGGCCACTACAGGGAAGGAGAATGACCCTCATCCAGAGAGAAATGGACCTTTGGGAGATAAAGACTCTATATCCTCATGGCAATTTTTAGCCTTTTGAATATGGTTTTTCTCCCTAGACTTTTCAGTTTTGTGAGAAAATATTCCTCTCCTTTGTCCCCTCAGGGCAATTTGAGTTGGGTGTCTGTCACCTACAAACTAAATGTCATTGCACAGTCAAGCCCAGCTTAGTAAATCAACATGTAACTGGGATGGGATGGGGGAACGACAGTGGAAAGGAGGCAAGCACTGTCAGGAAGAGGCCAAGGGGCTCATTCTGATTCATCTCCATAAAAATTTATTGAGGACTTGCTATGTGAAAGGAAGTGTATTGGACAAGGTCGGGTAGAGAGTAGGAATGTAAAGACTTAAGAAAATGGTCTGTGTCCTTAAAATTATTATCCTCCCTTCAGGTTGGAGTGTTACCAGTGTAAAGCTTACAGGGCATAGGTGAGTTTCTACCCTGCCCTAACTCCGCTGACCTTTAGGAAACAGGATGCCTGTGGTCAGAAGTTCCCCTTCGTGGCCAAACTAGACAAGACTTGTGAGATCTAAGACAGCAGCTCACTTGACCTAAGAAGAACCTCTAACTTTGTTATAACCTAATTTCCATGCTAAATGACACTCTCATAGTACCATGACAGCTGACAATCACCATGACACTGACCAGAAGAAACTATAAAAAGACAAAAAGGAAGGCAGTACTCTGGTTCCCAGAAGTTGTCTGCCCATTCCCAGAAAAGATATGAATATTCCTCCCCTTGTTTTTAATACCCAGCCCTTTCACTAAAGATGTCCTATATTTGTGGCTTCCCAGCTCTCACGAGCTGAGAGGTTGATTTGGGAGCTGAGCTCCTGCCTCTCAATTCCATGGCCATGGAATAAAATCTGTATCACTCAATGCTCACTTTCAGTTTTGCATATTGGCTTCACAGCACTGAAAAGGGAAATATCCCATTTTGGGGAGGACTGGCTTCGCTGGTAACAAGAGCAAGGTAGTGTTACCTCTGGAGCTTGCCTCTACCAAAGCATGCTCCACTGCCACCTTCTCTCTTACTCTCTACATGAGATGCTATCTTCAATCTCATTGAGGAAGTCCACACCATCAACCAAAAGCTCCCCTAACATCCTTCACGTTGTATGAAGGATGCATTGTATCCTGCATTGTATGGAAGGTTTTAGAGCAGGGAGTGCTGCAATCAGATCTCTGCTTTTTGAAAAGTCACTTTTGAGACTTAATTTTGGCATAAAGCATTGTATGAATTTCCTGATGACTAATTTTGTTCCATTTCTGGGTAAAATTAGCCCTCAGGAAATTATTTTTCTATGTATACGTATAAAATTATTTTTGCGTGACATGTTAAAAACCCTAAAACTGAAAGGGCAACATGCAGATTGAATGAACTATGATGACCATTCTCACAGCCTTTCTTCTCCTTGTATCCTCTTTCCTATTGTGTTTGTCCTTCTGACAATTGAACTTTGAGTGTGGCATGAAACATTTGGAAGGAAAGAAAAAACAAAAAGGAGGTAAAAGGGAGGAAAAGGTGGGGGAGAGAGAAGGAGCAAGGGAAGAAAGGAGGGAGGGAGGGAGGAAGGGAGGGAGGGAGGGAGGGAGGGAGGGAGGGAGGAAGGAAGGAAGGAAGGAAGGAAGGAAGGAAGGAAGGAAGGAAGGAAGGAAGGAAGGAAGGAAGGAAGGAAGGAAGGAAGGAAGGAAGGAAGATTGGCTGCCTCTTGGAGTTTGTTGGCATGGAAACACAATGTTTCTCTGAACAAAGCCTCCTGCACAATTGCAATGCTACTATGTATCAATCCCACAAAATAACCACTGGCCAGCAATCACAAAGTATTACCAAAGAAATGCAGGCTGAAGGGGAGCCTGGATAGAAAGGGCAGATATGCCCTGAAAATTCACAGAGAAGTATCTAGGGCTGGAAGTTGAAGTCAGGAAGCTGAGTCCCAGCTCTGCAGAGCTGGGGGAGGCTGCTGTTGTGTTTCTCTCCTCCTGCTTAGCCAGCAGAAATCAGATCATTTGCAGATCTTGCCTGCCCTTCTCTTTTGGAGTAAGAGATGTATGGCCATTTGTTATTTCTGCATATGCTGAGGACTCTTCTCCCTCCCACCTCCTAAATGGAATGACGGAGTCTGTAAGTGCAGCAAGAATCCAGCATGCAAAACATCAACACTGTGGATCCCTTCTTGCTTTTTTGCTGCGCACCCCCTTCTTCTTGCCTTAGGAAACCTTATCTTTAGCCTCCTTTGCCCAGCTGCCGGATTCTTAGTGTGGCTTTTCAAACTGAAGGACACATATTTATGGCTCTTCCTCTGAAATTAAAATCCAGGATAGGTTACGCATATGGGGAAAGGAGGGGTCCTTCAATCTCGAACATGCTGCCGAGTGAGTCAGCACACAGGCTGGCTTGAGGGAAATAGAAATATCTGTAACAAACAAAAGCCAGGAAATAAAATCATGATGCTTGCAATCCTTATCAAAATGATGACCAGCACAGGAATCTAACATGGGCAATCCCACACTTTGGGCAGGGCAAAGGAGATGTGTTTCCATAAACAACAATATACAGTTGCCACTTTGAATGCTTTCTTTTGGAAGTAGGAATGCGTAACTTGTAAATTAGTATTAAACTCAAATTCACACCTGCCTTTATAAAGACTCTATAGCAAAATTGATATGTGAGCCTAGACAAAAGAAGGTACTGGATCCCTGTAGACTCTGGCAACTCCTGGGAATGGAGTGCATTGTCCTCTAAGGATGTGTCAAAGGACAGTTGTGAAGTCCACAGGGACCCACAGCATGATCATTTTGGGATGGAGATAAAAGCGTGTGGCTGAAAAAACACAGAGTCTGTTTGGGAAATGGTGACTGGCCCAGGAACCAGATCAGGAGTACGAAATATGAAGAATGGCACTGAAAACCAAAGAGGTAGTACTGGAGTCAAGGAGCACTATTTTAGGGAATTTGAACTTTATTCATAGGCAGGGAGGTGCCATGGAAAGTTTTTGAGCAGGGAGTGATGCAATCAGATCTATGCTTTTTGAAAAGTCACTTTTGAGACTTAATCTTAGCATGAAACCTACAGCAAGGACTTCAGGAAATTAATCTTTCTATGGTCATGTATTCTAAACTTTTATGATAAATTGGTGATTCCGGGTATGGCAGAAGGAGAGGGGAAGGGTATGGCAGAGAGTAGAGGGGTTCTCTGTTTTAGACCCATCTTTGGAAGCAACCACAGCCTGGCCCTGCAGCCTATCCAGGCTCCCCCTGCAGGGTGAGTTGTTAGCTCATCACACCAGAAGCCATTTAGAGATACAGCCATTTAAGGAGAATTCCTTCCTTCCTTCCTTCCTTCCTTCCTTCCTTCCTTCCTTCCTTCCTTCCTTCCTTCCTTCCTTCCTTCCTTCCTTCCTTCCTTCCTTCCTTTCTTCCTTTCCTTCCTCACAAGAGGAAGGTCAATCTATAATATCATGAAAATACCTCTTCCTGACAAGAGGTAGGTCAATCTATAATATTATGAAAAATGTTTAATTAAAGGAAAAATGAAAAAATCAGCTGCTTTTGGGTGCTTGTCACATAACATGATACAGCACTACTTAGGAACAGACTCTAGTTTTTTTAGCCTCCCTCACTCAAAGGCTCAGATGCCAATCAATCCCTGAGCCCTTAGTGCCTTAGCATCCTCAGCAACAATGAACTCCACCTTTAATTCACTAAGGGGGCCCATTAAAATGGCCTGGCTGCGGTACCCAACCACAATTCTTCTGCTTCCTCCCTTCTCCAGCAGATGCTCCCTGCCCGCAGTTCAGAAGCTCCCTTGCTAACCCTCTTTACCCTTGCCTAGTGTCAACTATCCTCATCCACTGTTGACCACTCTTCTCAACCTCATGTATCTTCAGTAACCCTCATCTACCCTCGACCACCCTAATCCGTCCTCCATTCTCCTCATCTAATCTTATTTATCCCCAACTATCTCCATCTACCCTTGACTACCCTTGCCTCCTTTTATGAATCATTAGCTTGCATTACCACTGTCATACCCACCCCCAGAATATAGTAACAAGGATTACAATCATGCCCTCTCTGACACGCAGCATGTTTTCCACTCGAGAAGTATCTTTGGAATGAAGGATTTGTTTAGCAATCATAATCATTTGTGTTTACTGGCAACTTGTATCTTCGACGTCATTTTACATCATTGTTATTTAATCCTCATAAGAATCCTGTAAAGAATGTGAGATTTTCCCCAGATGAAGAAATTTCACAGCTTTATGAAGGTGAGGTTACACCTAAGTATAGGACAAAGACTCAGGGACCTCCTGCTATTCCTGCTCACAACAGATACTGTTTAGAGTCACACTGCAGTATGTTCAACCCAACCATGCACGAGGAACTTCATGGACACGGTGTATCATCCTCAGAGTCTCACAAGGAAGGCAAGCATCTTACAAGTGAAGAATCTATAGCTCAGGAAACCTCAGTGACTGACCCAAAGCTACCAAGCCAGAAAATGGCAGAATAGGGACGGAGAACCAAGGTCCTCTAACTCTAGGTGTTTCTTTTGTATCAGAAATAAACTCATTCACACTCTGATGTTATCGAATTCATGTGCATTTCTTTTTCATGAACATGTGCATTTTAAAAGGAAGAAAAAATTCACTTTCATGGTACAGAAAATATTTTTAGTTGGAAGAATTGTCTGAAAAATGATACCAGAATCATTAAAGTTTCCGTAGTCCCTCAAGTTATACTTTGTACTTCTGAAGTCATTCCTGTGTCAAACACCAAAGAAGAAAATAGGTCAGATATTGAAGTTATCTTCCTTCTACTACATTCCCCTCTGTTTCATGCCTGTTTCTACTGCAGAGCACATTTGACTCTCTTGAGTTAAGGCTCAAGAAATGTGAGATACTCTGTTATGCAAATCACAGGACGAAAGCGCAAGCAGGAAAAAAGGGGACAATCTGCTATGGTGGAGGTTTTTGAATTATGAAGCTTTAAGGTAAATAGACAGATTAAGCAGTGACCTAGTTTGACCTCACAAGCAGATGGAAGACTCTTAAGAAATTGTGTTATGAAGAAAAACTAGGAAGAAAAAGCGAATTGGTATCGACTGAGGACAGAATGGCACATTCGCTTGGGTGAGTGTTCTGACCCAAGACTGCCTGCATTTGATTCCGGCTCCACTTCTTAACTGTCTCAGTTTCATGGTCTCTAAAAAGGGAATAATAATAAAAATAGTACCCAACTCAGATAATCAGAGAGAAGCCAAGGAGCTGTTGTGTATAGCCTATTTCTTTTCTTTTCTTTTTCTTTCTTTCTTTGTTTTTTTGAGACGGAGTCTCACTTTGTCACCCAGGCTGGAGTGCAGTGGCACGATCTCGGCTCACTGCAACCTCTGCCTCCCAGGTTCAAGCAATTCTCCTGCCTTGGCCTCCCGAGTAGCGGGGACTACAGGCATGCGCCACCACACCTGGCTAATTTTTGTATTTTCAGTAGAGACGGGGCTTCACCATGTTGGCCAGGCTGGTCTTGAACTCCTGACCTCAAATGATCCACCTGCCTTGGCCTCCCAAAGTGTTGGGATTACAGGCGTGAGCCACCGTGCCTGGCCGTGTGTAGCCTATTTCAAACAGGCACTGGTGTGTTTATTAAATGCAGCGTGAATGAGAGAGAGACATCACTAGCAAGCACCCTTGCTGGATGCTCTTGGGCCACTTCCTGTGCTGGGTAAATTAGGCTGCTTCACTTGTACGGTGCAGAACCTCATTCAAGGTGCAGCAAGGAGGAGGAGTTTCCCATAAAATGTACAGGAAATGAAGAAAAGCAGGAAACAAGTGCTCGGACAGACTACATGGAGACTGGAATGCGCTCAGCACATGGGAAACTCTGTTCTGAGCCATCGGGTGACAGCTCGTGACTGAATGGATAGTGTACTCCTCCCCAATCTCTTGCACCACTGTTAGGGCAATGAATTCATTCTCTCTGTAGTAGGATGCCTTCAAAGGCCACTAGAAATAGGATCTCATTGGTTCAGTGGGGCAACATAGGTCTTGGCAGTTAAAGCCATTATTTAGCCAAGTAACCACACAGGTTCTCACCAACCTATAAATTAGCCTCCAACGGGCCAAGAGCCAACCATGATCAATAAACTGAAGTCCAGGGAGAGAGATCTCAGAGCCAGCCTTCCTGAGTGAGGAAGAGGGTAGGACAGGTATAGAGAGTACAGTAGGTTCCCATCTAATACAGTTATTTCATATGATCTTACACAGCCTGGTGAGATGGGCATTATTAAGTCCTGTGTTTCAAAATGCATTCTTCTAGGCTTTTTTTTTTTTTTTTTTTTTTTTTTAAGAATGATGTTCAGCCATAGACTTCAGAAGTAACTAGGGCTTAAAATCAAACCTTTAAAAAAAATTTAAACTTGAGAAAAGTTAGAGTTCTCTAAGGAATTCCAACTCGAATGTGTTTTTATTTCACCAATCCTCAAATATGCAAAGTTATAAATACTTTATAGAAATGTTATGGCATTTGGATTTTTATCATGTGTTCTTGATTTTATTATCATCTTTCCTAATGAAGGATAAACACTTATTCATTTAAGAAAGGAAGATGGGATTTAGAAAAAAGAGAAGGAATGAAAAAAGCATTTTACAGCCAGTGTTCCCCAAATTAGATACACATCAAAATCATCTGGGAAGTCTGTTTGAGAAAGAGCTTTATTAAGGTATTATTTACAGCCCATAAAATTCACTCATTTAAGTATAAAACGTAATACTTTTAGTCAATGTATACAGTTGTGCAACTACACCACAACTCAGTTGTGACATTTCTGTCATCCCCCAAATACTCCCTCATACCTGAAAGCTTTTAATTTTGATTTTAAATCAATTCGTTCTCGAATTACATAGAAAATCAATGTTAAGAGGTTGGTGTTTTTTCCATACTTTTATCAATACGTTTAGGCATTTGTATACTGTCTTAGTAACTCAGGCTATCATAACAGAAAATATCATGAACTAGGTGGCTTGTCAACAGCAAGCATTTGTTTCTCACAGTCCTGGAAGATGGGAAGTCCAAGATCAAGACATTGGTGGATTTGGTGTCTGGTGAGAGCCCATTCCCCATAGACAGTGCCTTCTCATTACATCCTCATGTGGTAAAAAGGGACAAGGCAGCTCTCTAGAGCTTCTTTTATAAAGGCATTAATCCCAACCAGAGAGCTCTGCCCTCATTACCTAATCATCTCTCAAATACCCGACATCCTATTACCTTGGGGGTTAGGATTTCAACATACACATTTGAGGGGGACACAAACATTTAGACCATAGCACATACATAAGGAGATAATAGCCACACGTGTTGAGGCTTTTTTGTTTCATTAATAAAATTAACGGGGACAGGCATTGTGGCTCATGCCTGTAATCCCAGCACTTTGGGAGGCCAAGGCAGGTAAATCACTTGAGGTTAGGAGTTTGAGACCAGCCTGGCCAACATGGCAAAACGCTGTCTCCACCAGAAAATACAAAAATTTGCTGGGTGTAGTGGCACGTACCTGTAGTCCCAGCTACTCAGGAATCTGAGGTGGGAGAACCGCATGAACCCAGGAAGCGGAGGTTGCTGTGAGCCGAGATTGCACCACTGCACTGTAGCCTGGGTGGCAAAGTGAGAACCCGTCTCAAAAAAAAAAAAAAAATTTAAATATAAATAAATAAATAAATAAATGGAACCATAGCATATATTATCTTTCATGACCTGCCTTTTTCAGTGACAAATATGTCTCAGAGATCTTTTCATGTTGGTTCTTTTCTCATTCTCTTGTAATGTCTTCCTGGCATTCCAGAGAATAAATATAGTGTAATTCACTTGGCCACCATTTCCCCTTTAGATGAAAACGTAAGTTGTTTTTTTTTACTTTTTATCTTAAATAATGTAGCAGTAACATTTGTGTACTATATCCATATGCATCTGTGTGTTATTCCTGGAGGACAGACTCCTAGAAATGCAACCACAGGTGTGAATCTTTTTAAAACCAGGTATCCTAACACCCTTCCTCTCCATTCTCAGTCCTCCAAGAGTTTATTAGATCTGGGTGGAGCTGTATTTTTACCAAGAACCTGCTCTAGAGATTCAGATATAACCAGCCTGGCACCAGCTACAACTGTCATTGTGGAGTCTTTGTTCTAAAGCAAACATCAGTGACATTGTAGTCAGAAAAGTGGAGGTTCACATCCCAGCTCTGTCCTTCCAAGTGGTATAACCCTGGATGCCATTCATTCTTGCCTATGCCCATGCACTCATTCATTCATGCACCATCTAGTAAACAAGCATTGAACACTTCTTATGTGTTCAATTCTCAGTCAGCAGGTGACACAGATACAAAAACAAACGAATAAATACAGTAAAGTATCACAGATCTTATGAAGAGGAGGCTAGTCCATTGTATGTAGAGAAGGATGACTGGGGAAACCTGAAAAGATGATAGAGGGAACTCTAAGGGTGAGCCTTAAATTAAGGTTTCTGCCAAGCCACCACACATAACCCACTCAGAGGAAACAATGAAAGCGATGGCCTGGAGGTAGCATGCATCGTGATCTTGCAAAATACAAGGTGCGAGGGGCAGCAAGGAGGCTGGGAAGGCAGACAGGATTATGGTAGGCTTTGTAGGGTGTACTAGGGTCCTTTTAAAGGGCTATGCCATGGGACATATCATGGTAGAGATGCATTTAGCACAACTTTAATGCTACGGTATGAAGGAAGAAATAAAGGGGCTTTGGCAGGGAGACCCAGGTCACAGAGTGAGTTGGCATGGAGCCTTGTCCCAGACCAGCACTCTTTGCACAACCCACACCAAACACTAGTGTTAGAATCCATTAGAAAGCCAAGCAGTGCTCCCCAATTATTGTTGTGATGCTCCCTAATTATTTTTGACTTGCCCAGTTGATAAGCTTATTGTTCTCGGCCTTGCTGCAACCCAGCACTAAGCCTAGTATTGAATGTTCGGCCAGGTATGATTGTTAATTTTATATGTCAGCTTGGTTAAGCCACTGTGTCCAGATATTTGGTCAAACATTATTTTGGATGTTCCTGTGAGGGTATTTTTGAATAAGATTGACATTTAAGTCCGTGAACTTCAAGTAAAGCAGATTGCCCTTCTTAATGTGAGTGGGCCTCATCCAATCAGCTGAAGGCTGACTAGAACAAATGAATGGCCTCCCCCGAGTAAGAGGGAATTCTGCCAGCAGATGGCCTTTGGACTTGGACTGCAACATCAGCTTTTTTCTGGGTCTCCAGCCTTCTGGCTCACCGTCTAGATTTTGAACTACCAGCTTCCTTAACTGCATGAGCCAATTCCTTGAAATGAATCTCTCCAGATACATGCACACTCAGTTGGTTCTGTTTCTCCACAGAACCCTGACTAACACACCAGGGAAGACAGTATAAGTCTTTAGCAGTTCTCTCTAGGGCTAGAAGCAGCCCTAATACTATGGTGAGAATGCTTCTCATCACAGGAAGAATATCCAGAAACGTTGCGGGGGATAGATAGACAATCTGGTGGCATAATCTCTCTCTCTACAAATGTCTCCATTACAGCAGTTATTTATAGATATCTATTCTGAACTGCTTTTCATTCTCTGTCTTAGTTCAGGACCTGGACTGGACCAGGACCAGGATACCTGCCTGAACCTGCACGGAATGCCGCCTTGCCTGTTTTTGTTGTGGTTTGTTTTTTGTTTTGTTTTGTTTTCTTACATTTTCTTCAGTTATTGGCACAAGTCGCTCAACTCTCAGAAGGTGGGATCCATATATTGAAAATTTTTCATATTTTCCTTATAAAGTGAAGGTAGTAGTCAGACTGGCACTTTCTATTTAATATTACTTTACAATTTATGGAATAGTGCTTGGTTTAATTAAGCTCTTAGCCTCAGTTATGAAATCCATACTGAGGATAATATAATAATTGGGACCAGTACTACAGTACCTCATAGATTGTTCTAAGGATTAAATGAGAACATGCATGTCAAGTGCTTAGCAATGTACCTGGCATTTAACAAATGCTAGGTCTTTCCCTTGTGAGATCGTAAGTCTTATATGATTATTTCAGTAAGCCTCTGAAGTAGACAAGAAATGATCAGTTAACCTTGTTTCATGAATGAAGATGAAGCTTAGAGGTAAAGTATCTTCCTTGGGGCCACACAGCCAAAAAGTAGAAAAGCTAGAACCTGAATTCAGAACTTCTGACTTCAATGCTCTTATTACTGTGCACACTCAGTTTCTGGGGCACACCGTAGACCCTGAAAAGATACATACACGCAAAAGAGTTTATGCAGATCTTTATGAGTATGTACGGCCAACAATAAAACAAATATACTGTCTATGTACTTCCATGCATATTAGAAACATACACGCACATTTTCCCAAATCATGTAAATTTTATTATTCTTACTCAGATATTACTGTTTTAATTTCCTCTTAAAATCTTTATGAATGGACTGCTAAAAATGTATACTAAGGCCATACATTTTTTGGCAGGTCAGGTTTCTCGCAGCTCTTTTAATGTACCGAAGTGGTGGTAGAATGTGAAAGTTTTAATACAGCCACTTGAATTGTGTACATATTCTTCTTAAGGGATATGAACCTTAGTTACACATTTTTTTTCCTGTATGTTCACATAGACTCCATCAGAAAGGTTTCAGCCAAGTAGCCTCTTTCCAGCTTCCAATGCCACGTATTTGCAGAATGAAGAAAACTCAACTGGAGAAGAAATGGAATATATGTGGCCGACTGGAACAGTGCTTTACTACAGCGTCACCATAATATTGCACATCAGTAGAAAACCACATCCAGCATAAACTTCAGAGAATGCAAATGTGTCACGGTGGAGACACAGGCTGTGGAGCCAAGTAGGGGTGGGTTTACATCCCTATTTGTCAATGGAGCAAACTTGTGTCCATCTTGAGTTTAAGGGCATACATTTTAATAAAATACATTTGTCTATATGAGTAGATGTAGAAAGATTATATTGATCAGCATCTGCACAATTGGTACTAATTAATCGGTTGGCAACTAATTATTCAAAACTCAGTGGCTTATAACACTAAGCATGGATTTTCATGTTCATGGATTTTCATGTTAATAATTTTGGCTGATCCAGGCAGGACTCAGCTGGCCATTTCTACTGCAGGGCGCTGAACCTACCTCCAGTGTATGAACTGTGTTTCATTTGCGCTCAAGCCTTCAGGGCAGTGACAGTTCAGTACACAACATAACCATGTTAAGTTACGGGACTGAGCAAAACCTCAAACCAATATGTACAGTCAAATATTTGATAATGACATTGATAAATAATTATGCTTTTTATCCTTTATAATCTTTCAAATGCTTTCAATTTTAACTTTTCATTAATTAGGAAGTAAAGATAGGTATATATTTTCATGTGGCTTTAAATAGAAATTTCCTTAAATGGTCTCATTTGGGGGGAAAATATCTGGAGTAAATATTCCTTAAAGTATAGCTTCTTAAGCTTTGCATGGATCACTTGTTAGCTTCCTAAAATGTAGATTGTCATTCAGTTCATTTAAGGTGATTCTACAATTTCGCATTTCTCACATGTTCTCAGGGATGCTGATGATGCTTTTGAATTCCGGACAAATTCTAAGTAGGAAGAAAAATAATGCTACATCCACTTTTTTATTATTTTTGTAGAGAAAGATTTTGTTTCTCAAATGATAGTTATATGGTTTATGTAATAAAATGAAAAAAGTTTATGCAGATCAATGAATAAAAATGTGTATTTCAACAGTTTCTAGATCATGCCAGATGAATAATAAACATTGAATAATATTCAACAAAAGAAAAACCTCAATCAACAGTTCTTAGCCTTGATACATTTCTCTGTAAAATATTGAGCAGATCATTAATATCTCAAATGCCTCAGCAAACAATCTGAAGTTCTAGCATGCACTCCCTTCAGCTCCCAGGGTCACTTCTGTTCCAAAAAGCACAGGCCTACAGCCTCTTCTGTTCTGAAACTCTTAGCTACTTTTGTGTAGCTGCTGCTTCCAACTTCCATTGCCAGGATTCCATTCTCTATCCTTCATCATTTCTTCTAGCATCAGAGATATCTTTCTCAAACTCAAATCTTATCATGATCTTCAACCACTTATCTGCAAATTAAGTTCCCTCCCAGCACCTCGGGGTTAAAGTTCAACTCCCCTCACAAGGCCTACCGGCCATTCTTCATGCATTCAATCAACAAATATTTACTGTGCCATACTATGTGCTAGACAGAGTTCTACACGCTGGGGAAATCAAAGTCTCGACCTTCATAGAGTTTGCATTCCAGTAGGAAAGATGGATTCACAAGCAAATAAATGTAAATAAATCAGATATTGTCCTAGCACAGTCTTACCCCCTTCTCCTCCTGCCACGGTGCCCTATACGGTGCATACTTGCTCCCTGTTTCTCTACACCCCCAGGTACATCATGTTCTTTCCTACCTTTGAGCCTATATGATTGCTGTTTCCTCTATCTAGAATGTCCTTGACTCTTCTCTACTTGGAACAGCATAATTGTCTTTGAAGATACAGTTCACATGACCTGCAATGTGAAGCTTTTACATATAGATATATAGTTGTTATTATTATTATTATTATTTGAGATGTTGTCTCACTCTGTCGCCAGGCTGGAGTCCAGTGGCGCAATCTCAGCTCACTGCAACCTTTGCCTCCTGAGTTCAGGCGATTCTCCTGCCTCAGCCTCCCAAGTAGCTGGAACTACAGGCACGTGCCACCACGTCCAGCTAATTTTTGTATTTTTAGTAGAGACGGGGTTTCACCATGTTGGCCAGGATGGTCTCGATCTCTTGCCCCCGTGATCCACCCACCTCGGCCTCCCAGAGCTTTTCCATCTTAACTCCATGTAGTTATGTCCTGATGTGTGCCTAATTAAATCTGAAATGTCTGTTATGGCCATGTTTTTATTCATCCTTTTTTAAGTAGATGATCCACCCTCACCTAATATGGGCTTGCACCATCCAATCAGCTGATAGAACCAAAAGGCAGGGAAAAGGCAAATTCTCTCTCTCCATTATGGGGCTGGGACTTTTTTTTTTTTTTGGCGGGGGGGGGGCACAGAGTCTCACTCTGTCACCCAGACTGGAATGCAGTGGCACAATCTTGGCTCACTGCAACCTCTGTCTCCCGGGTTCAAGTGATTCTCTTGCCTCAGCCTCCAGGTAGCTAGGATTATAGGCACACGCCACCACACCCTCCTAATTTTTGTATTTTTAGTAGAGATGGGGTTTCACCATGTTGGCCAGGCTGGTCTTGAATTCTTGAGCTCAGGTGATCTCTGCCTACCTTGGCCTCCCTAAGTGCTGGTATTATAGGTGTGAGCCTTCATGCCCAACCTGGGACATTCTTCTTATCCTGCCCTTGGACATCAGAACTCCAGATCCTTTGTTTGGCCTTCGACTGAAAGTGACACCATTGGCTTCTCCAGTTCTCCAGCTTGCAGACAGCCTATCGGACTTCTATGCTTTCATAATCACATGAGCCAATTCCCCTAATAAATACCCTTTATATGTCAAATTATCTACATGTGCTATTGGTTCTGGAGAACCTGAATACAACCCCTCCCCTCATTCCAGGCTAAATATGACTTAACAGCCCCTTTTCATCAAGAAGTACAGTCTATTTCTTTACACCTTGAATCTGGGCTAGACTTACACTTGCTTTGGTCAGTCGAATGTGTCAGAGAGTTGGGGTTCTTGCTGACTTCTGCTCTCTTTGACTTCCGTGTCTGCCGTGAGAACAAGCGTGGGCTAGCTGGCTGATGGATGAGAGACTTAATGGAACAGAGTCAAGATAAACCAGTAGTCTCCACAAGATCCCAAGGCAGAATCAACAAATCTCCCCAGATAACCCACAGATTCATGCAACGAATTCAATATGTATTGCTCTGTGTCCCTAAGGTTTGTGACTGTCTGTTACACAACATCATCGTGGCCCTTGAACACTGAGGCAAATGCTTTAGAGCATCATCAAATCTTGTGATTTTTTATATCTGACACATCATTTGCATTGTTTTAGTCATTTACTCACTTATTCATGTATCTGTATATCAAGGAGGTTTGTCTACTATGTGCCAGACACTATTACAGGGCTTAAAGATTAATATGGTATATTTTGTGCCCTAATCAATAAATGTCAATGAGACAATTGACATGTCTCTTCCCCTCGAGCAACTCTAGAAACAGAACTTCCCTGACTGCTCCATGAAGCCAATTCCTCTGTTTAATCTCTCCAGCAGTTAAGAAGTTCTTCCTTATGTCCAGCCCCAAACTCTCCAGCTTTAGGCTGAGCTTCTGTCTTTTCGTTCAGTTGCCCATGAACCTGGGGAATAAAGCTCAGCATCTGCCTCATAAAAACCCTTTATGAGTTTAAATTCAGTCATTAAGTCAGGGAAATAGTTAAGCCACTTTATATGTGCTGAAGATTTTATTTTGGGATATCTCTGTGGGAAGGGATGTTTGGGATTAATTGAGCTTTCTGGATATCTGCACATGAGCACCGGAGTTTTATATATAGAACCAGAACACCTGATCACAGCACCTGCAAAGGGAAATTACTCATTTAACCTCTCGAACTCCAACAGAGAGAGGAAGGTGTTGATGATCTGAAGGAAAACCCTGTGGCAAGGGGTCAGGTCCCATGGATGGGGCGCAGGAGGCACATTCCAAAGATACCATCTTGGTACTCATCTTTCTCTGCATCCCCTCTCCCATTCCTCATGGTCACTCCAGGTCATATTCTGCTTAAAACCCTTTCTCAGGCCAGGTTCTTAATCACTCACTAATGTATATGTCTCTGTCTGATTGCTCCAGATACCATCTTCTATAATATTTTAAGAGAGTGGTTTCACAGACTTTTGTAAATACTGGAAAGGAAAATGTATTTATCTTTTTCATTCTTTCTTCCATCATAGAGTTTAGAAAATCATCATTCTTGCAGAAGGTTTGATAAATATTCACTTCTTCCACCATCTTTAAAATACAATGAACTCTATTCAAACTCCTGTTCTAAACTCCTACGATCAGAGAGAACTTTCCTGACCATTCTATATAAACTTACATGCCCTCTCATTATTTTTTTCTGGCTTATCTATTTATTTTATTGCTGTAGTTTATTTCATTGTGTGATTCTATTACACGTATGTATTTATAATGTCTGGGTTTCCTTTTTTTTTTTTTTTAAAGTAAAACAGGTTCAGGGGTACACGTGCAGGTTTGCTATATAGGTAAGCTCCTGTCATGGGGGTTTGTTGTACAGATTATTTCATCACCCAGGTATTAAACCTAGTGCCCAACAGTTATTTTATGCCCCTCTTCCTCCTCCTACCTTCCACCCTGAGGTGGGCCCCAGTGCCTGTTGTTTCCCCTCTTTGTGTCCATGTGTTCTCATCCTTTAGCTGACACTTATAAGTGAGAACATGGAGTATGTGGTTTTCTGTTCCTGCACTAGTTTGCTAAGAATGATGGCTTCCAAGGGCTGGGTGTGGTAGCTCACGCCTGTAATCCCAGCACTTTGGGAGGTCAAGGTGGGTGGATCACGAGGCCAGGAGATCGAGACCATCCTGGCTAACACGGTGAAACCCCATCTCTACTAAAAATACAAAAAATTAGCCGGGCATGGTGGCAGGCCCCTATAGGTCCAGCTACTTGGGAGGCTGAGGTAGGAGAATGGTGTGAACCCGGGAGGTGGAGTTTGCAGTGAGCCGAGATTGCACTACTGCACTCCAGCCTGGGTGACAGAGCGAGACTCCATTTCAAAAAAAAAAAAAAAGAATGATGGCTCCAGCTCCATCCATGTTCCTGCAAAGGACATGGTATCATTCTTTTTTATGGCTGTATAGTATTCCAGGGTATATATATATACCATATTTTCTTTATCCAGTCTACCATTGATGACATGCACTCGCTTTCTTGATCTCCTTTTGTTCCCCTATTCTTTCTAGTTCCTAGCATCAGCTGACCTCCATGTATTTATATGCATATGTTTTTTAATGTGTTTTTCCCCACAAGAAGTGGGAATTTGTTTTGGTGTTTTGTTTCGTTTGTCTATTTTTTTTTCATTTTTTATTGAAATGCAATTTATATAGTGTAAATTTTACCTTTTTTAGTGTAGAGTTCTATGAGTTTTGACAAGATATCGTTTAAATTCTTTTCTAATATACCATCACATAACTACCAGTACAATCAAGATGTAGGACAATTCCATTACCCCCAGAAACCTCCAAATGCCCCTTTGTAACCAGCCCTTCCCGTCACCATTCACTAGCAACTATTAATCTGTTTTCTCTATCTCTAGTTTTACCTTCTCCAGACACAAAAATTGAATCATGTATTATGTAGCTATTATGGCTTCTTTTGCTCATCATAATACATTTGAGATTCATCCTTGTTGTTGCATGTATCAGTAATTTTTCTTCCTTTTTTTAAAAAATTAATATACTTTATCCATTTTTCAACGATATATTTTGAAAACAAAATAAATAAATTATAACATAAAACAGGGTCTGCCAGATTCCAAATATTTTTTTGTCAGAGTTTCCAGAAAAGGTCATGTAGTCATGCCTAATGAGAAGCAGCTGACCCTCTAATGGAGATTTCTGGACCAACTGGGTGGATCTTTTGGTATTCCTGGGGAGGCTCTTTCACCATCTTTATACCACACACTTCAGCATTTGATTGCAAATAGATGTCTGTGATTCTAGGCATCCACTTTGTGACAAAACATCTTGCATATATATTGAGATCCACTGTTGTTTTCTCTACACATGGCCTATCAATTCAATGACACATCTCTAATCAGCGATCTCATGAGCCTCTACTTTTTTGTACCTCACTCATGGTCACTTAGACTGATGTTGGTCTATCCCTTTGAGATGTTCCTCAGTCCCAGAGTTACTGCAAAGACTCGTTAGTGCTGCTGAAAATCCCTCTCAAGTGGCCACAAGAAAGCTCCCTCCCTGTTTTATCTCAGATTAATTTCCTGGTATTCCACCAGCCTATCTTTTAAACCAGGCCATCCTAAACAAATTCAGATTGGTAAAAATTCATTTAGTCATTTTTTTGTATACTTTAAGTTGTGGGATACATGTGCAGAACGTGCAGATCTCTTTCTTTTTTTAACGCTAAGAAGTGTGCCATTGCATGAATTGTACCACAGTCATTTATAAGTTTAAGGACATTTGAGTTATTTGGCTGTTACATACAAAGCAGTTATAAATATTTACATTCACATTGTTTTGTACACATAAGGTTTCGTGTCTCTTTGGTAAATACCCGGGAGTGGGATTGGCAATTCGTAGATTAAGTGTATGTCTAATTTTACAAGAAAGTGTCAAACTGTTTACCAAAATTACTGTACTATTTTGCATTCTCACCAGCAGTGTGCGCAAGTTCTAGTTGCTCCACATTCTTTCCAGAACTTAGTATTATTAGTTGTCAGTTGTCCACTTTTGCTCTGTTTAGTTTTGTTTGGGATTCCAGTAGGCAAGTGGAGGTATCGTGTTGTGTGGTTTTGATTTTTCATTTCCTTAGTGATAAATGATGCTCATCTTTTTTTTTTTTTTTTTTTGAGACTGAGTCTCACTTTGTCACCCAGGCTGGAGTGCAATGGCATGATCTCAGCTCACTGCAACCTCCGCCTCCCGGGTTCAAGTGATTCTCCTGCCTCAGCTTCCTGAGTACTGGGATTACAGGCATCCACCACCAGACCTGGCTAATTTTTGTATTTTTAGTAGAGATGAAGTTTCACCATGTTGTGCAGGCTTATCTCGAACTCCTGACCTCAGGTGATCCAACTGTCTCAGCCTCCCAAAGTGCTGGGATTACAGGCATGAGCCACCACGCCCAGCCACTGAGCATCTTTTTATGTGCTTATTTGCCATCCATTCATGTTCACTGGTGAGGTGTCTATTTAAATTCTTTGCCAATTTTTAATCAAGGCATTTATTTACTTATATTATGAGTTTTGAGACTTCTTTATGTATTCTGGATACAAGTCTTTTATCAGATTTATGATTACAGATATTTTATTCCAGTTTGTGTTTTGTCTTCTGTCCTCTTAAAATAGTCTGTTGAGGAGCAGAAGCTCTTCATTTCAATGAAGTCCAATTTCTTAACTTTTTTATGGTTTATGTTTTAGTGTTGATTCTTTCCCTAAACCAAAGTTACAAAGATTCTCTACCTTGATTTCGTCTAAAAGTCTTATAGATTGAGGATTTAATTTCATGAGTATGATTCATTTTGGATTAATTTTTGCATATGGTACAAGACAGGAATTTGTCAGTTTGGTGAAGGCTATAGATTCCTTTCTCAAAATAATGTATTTAAATGCACAAAACAAAAGCATAGGATTACAAAGGAAACCAATTACATTGAAATACAGTTTTCAAAATACTTTTATAAAATTGTGACATGGTAATATATGTGTTTCTTTATTTAAACATCATAACACAATCTAGCAGCAAGTCTAATGACTACCATTGTGTCAGAGCAGTGATAAGCTTTAGATACTTTAAGAGATCTGCAACAACCTGTAATGTGATATAGAAACATCTGGGATTTCTATTGTTGCAAAGTTATAGGCACTGCTCATTCTACTGTGGCTTGTTGCCTATATCATGATTGAAGGACATGCTAAATTTCTGTTAGAGGTTAGTGAAAATAAAGATGTATTCTTTTCCTATTCAAATTCCCAGCCCCAAGAATTGTAACTCCATTGAAGAACTCCTGAGCTGGAGGGATGCACAGATGAATAAAATAATAAAATGTGGCCCCTATTCCTAAAGAAATTACATTCCAGCGAAAGGCAAAAGACATATGAGCAAGAGAGTCTACAAGATGCCAGATTGTGTTGAATGTGCTAAGACAGTATGGCAAAGGATTTACAAAGATGGAAATAATTTAAGTCATCCCTAGAGGAACATATTAAGCACTGTGGTCACATGAGAGGAAAAGATGACCTCAGTGATCAGTATAATCTCTTTCTCCATCCCCCCACCGAATAATCAGACATAGCCGTGTTTTTAAGAGCTTGGCCATTATTAAAAATTTTTTGAAAATGTAAAAAGAAGGTACTGCTGTGTGAGGCAGATGATGGACATGACAAATAAGTTCTCTTCCAATGGAAGGGGAGAGCTGCAGTTGTTTGCTCTCCCTGGTATGTGTGCATGGTGTGTGTGTGTGTGTGTGTGTGTGTGTGTGTGTGTGTGAGAGAGAGAGAGAGAGAGAGAGAGAGTCAGTGCATTCAGGGGACAGAAATCACACCAGTTACTTGAAGAGAGTATTTAATATAAAGAATTGTTAACTAGATATAAAGTTGTTACCAAGGTAACTGAAAGAATAAAAGAGAGCTCAAGGGTATGGCAGAGGTAGTAACTGCAAGCAGCAGCTACCACCCATAGGGCTGGGGGAACACAGGGAGGAAGCTGGCGTCATTACAGCCTAGAACTTGGAGAACAGCCCACGGAGCTGGGACTGAGACCTCTGAGGAAGGGGCACTGCCAGCCTAGGAGTGCCGCTGTGGCGCAGGCAGGGAGAGTATAATGAGGTATATTTTACAAGTGTTTTTTTAAAGCTGCAAACTGGATTTAGCCACTTCTGTATGAAGGAAACACCACTGCCAGGGTGAAGGGAAGAGGCTGGGTGATGCTCAAATGAACCCGAAGTAGCCAGGAAGCCAACAGTTTCCTCCTTTCCCCTCTGGCCTCCCATACTCTCTCTCTAGTGCCCCCTTTTGGCAGATCCTAGCAGGGAGTAGCCGACAAAGCCCAAATGCAGTCCCGGTCCTGGCATTGCAGAGATGAGTATTAAAGGGTGGATTTGGAGCCAAAAAACAATAGTGTAACAATTAGCATAAGGGATGTATGTGTATGTGTGTGTATGTATCAGTATGGTGGGGCGTACGTGTGTGAAATAGGAGTGGGAGGAAGGAAGTTCACCTCTACTTCTAGTCCAGTTTTATGACTATTAAGGCATTTGATTCTTATGTGACTATTATGTTTATCTTTTAATTGGTTAAAAATGCAAAAGGAAGAATAGTGTGATTCATTACCGCCTCTCACAAACCCTGAGAAATTTCTTACCTAGGAACTCTGCTGTGAGAATATAATTTTAAAACGTAAGTGAAATGGCTAAAACAGTTCCTTGCACAAAGTAGAAAATCAACAAATGCAAATGTTCTCTTTTTTTCTCACTCTTCTTCCCATGTACAACTGAAACACTGGATATAGAAATAAATTTTTCCCAACATAATTATTTATATTTATAAAAACTAAAGAGTTGATAGAGAATTTATGTTTATAAAAGGTTTTCATGTGTATTTTATTCAATTCTCCCAATAATCTTACAGGCAAAATATTTATTCCCATTTTGCAAAGAAGAGATCTACAGCTCAGAAAAGTTGGTAAACTGGCCCAAGGTCAAACAGCTGGACTACATACTTAACTGCTCCAGTGTTTCTGCAGTGTGGCCCTTTTACCATTTGACTCAGAAATACTTCTGGCATTTGTTCATATGCAGATTTATAAACCTCACCCCAAATCTATGGATTCAGAATCTCTGGACTTCTCAGATTGTGAACCTCACCAGGACTTTGTATTTTTCACAAGCTCCCCAGATAACTGTGATGAACAATGGAGTTTGAGACTCACTGTGCTACAGTGAATGTCTCCCTAATTGGTAATAAAAATGTATTCTGGCAAAAGCCCTTTAACTGATTCCCTGATGGTTAAGATACTACTCCTGACATGATTCTTAAAAGATTTCACTATCTTTGTAGCTATTAATTGAAGTAATTCTCAAAGTATGGTCTTGAAACAGCAGCATCAGGAGCCCATGGGAACATGTTGGGAGTGCAAATTCTTGGACTGCAACAGACATGGGGGAGAGCGGCCTCCAGATGATACTGGAGCATATGAAGTTTAAGAGCTACCTTTGCAGATGACACTTCTAGTAACTATCTTTTCAATTCCTTGGCCTACTTTCTTTGGAGGATCAACCATCCCACGTGCAAATACTGTCATCTGTATATAGCATTGGTTATACTTTTATAAACTCTGTTCTTACCAATAACTGCACCCTCTCCATAATCACTAAGTCTCTCTCCTATTCTCTAACCAGCACTTTCTACCTTTCCAGATCATTCTCTTTAGTACTGTAAGTCCGACAACTCTTCAATCCTATGGGAACTTCCAATCCATTGACTCTATCTCCTTTTCATTCTCTTTATCCACATACATAGTTCTCCCTAACTAGATAGTATGGTCCACCATTACATTCATCTCCTTGCATATACCCTCAATTTCCTTACTTCTGTCCCTTTATTGTGTTATACCTGTCAAATTCCCAATGCTGGCTACATCCAATGCTCTGCCTATTTTGAGCTTTCACATACATAGTGGAACACATCAAGAGAAAAATATAATCATGCTGACACGTCTCGCATTGAATTCAGTCCTTGGACCACATCTCATCTGTATCTACATACATTCCTTAGATAATCTCATTCGATCCTCTAGCTTTCAATACTTTCTACATGCAACCATTCTAAAAATTCTATCTCTACCCAGATTCATCCCTCAAACTCCTGAATCATATAAAATCCAAACTCTTCACTTGTACACCTACCTGGAATCTCCAACTTCGTATCTCCAAAACCCGATTCCACCTCCTTCCCTGACCTGCTTCTACTACCAGTCTTCTCCTCCAAGGAAAGTGGCAGGTCTGGCCTTACAACTTTGAGATTATCCTCCATTCTTTTGTTTTCTCAAATTCCATATCAAAAAGTCTTATCAGCATCACCTTCAAAGTATATTTTGAACCTGACAAGTTTGTCTCGTTTCCATCACTATGATACTAGGGCCATGACAACATCATCTCCCACCTGGATTATTTTACAAGAGCTTTCTAAACACTTACCTTGTTCCTACCTTTGCCCTGCCCCCATCCCCAACAGCAGCCTAAGGGATCATTTTCAAAACAAAAAGTCCAATCATGTCAATTATCTGCTCAGAACTTTCCACTGGCTTCTCATCTCAGTACAGAAGACAGATTTCCTACAGTTGCCTGCAAGTCTCCGTATAATCTGCCTCCTCTTCCTCTCAGACTCTACCTCACACCACTTTCCTTCTCCCTCCCTCCCTTCCAGCCACTCTGGGCCTTGCATCTCCACATACCAGACAGGATCTCATCTTAATGTATTTGACTTCACTCTTCCTCTTTCATGGCTCTGTTCATGTGTCCGTATCAGTAAGACCATCCCTGACCATCTGCACACCCAGCAGCCACCTTGGATCAAGTCTATATTGTTGTCCCTATTTCCCTGCTTTATAGCACATATCACCATTGGGATATTATATTTATGGCCTACTGTTTATTGGTGTATTGACTATCTTTTGACCCTAAAAGATAAACTCCTTGAGAACAGGTACTTTTTCCCTCCATTGTCATACTCAGCGCACATCAAACAGTGCCCAGCACACACCACACATTGTATTTACCTCATTAACCTTGTTGAATAAATAGTTTTTGAAATTGGAAGATTTTTGCACAAAAACTGATATATCTCTTTTTTTGAAGAAAAAAATACGTGATGTCTATGAACCCACAGCTCCTCTGCATCTCCTCTGCATTGGGCCTAGCAGCTGAGGGTGAAAGGAAGCAGATCCACTTTGGAGGGTGTGAGCCCTCCAGTTTACAAGGTCCTCCCTCACTCACTTGCCAGCCTAGACTCCATAGGCACTTGAGTGTGTTTTAAAATCTTGTTTTGTTTTTGTGGGGTTGTTTGTTTTATGTGTTTTTTTTTTTTTTTTTTTTTTTGGCTTAAACAACAGAAAATGTATTATCTCACAGGCACTTACTTGAGTTTTTGAGAATCAACTGTAAACTTTTAGCCTTTAAAGTCATTAGAACAAGAAGCGAAACTCAATTGCTTCCTCTCCTCCCCTGCCTGTGTTGCACTGGGTGGAAAGAGCTGAGATGGATTAACCACCCTTCAGCCAGATGACAGGAACACACATAGCAATCCACCCAGAGGCAATATAAAGACTGCTCCATGAAGCCACGGCTGCCTGCAGTAACTTAGTAAGAAAATAAATAAATAAACAGCCCCTATACATTGACCAGTATGCCGGCCCTGGAGCACTTCAGTGTTGTGAAAGAAAGGGAGGGGCTCTGAAGCGGTGCAGCTGTCATTCAAATCCTGCCTCTGCCATTTATAGCTGGTTGACTTTAGGCAAATGTTTTCATCTCTCCATTTCTCAATTTTCTTACCTGTAATATGAAGACGATAATAACATAGACCTCACACAACCCTCCTGAAAGGCCTCACTAATGATCACTCAGTAAGAGTAGCTATTGTATCTATTCAGATTTGTATTCCTTTCTCTCTCCACCATTAGATTAGAAGCTCCTTTCAAAGTCAAGGATGATGTTATCTATTCTTGAATCCTCATGCCTCACAGCTGTGATTCTCAGGGTAATGGGTTGGGAGTGATCCGAAGTTACAGAGAATGGAAGGGGATATTTCAAGTTGTAAAGGGGGCTTTCTTCCCTGGTTTTCTGAAACCTGGCTAGGCCCAGGGGAGTCTGTTGCATATTTTCCAACAATCACATTTTCAATGATTTAGGACTCTGGAGTCAGACTGCTGAGGCCTGAATCCTGACTCTTTCAGCTGTGTGACTTTAGACAATTGTTCTGCCTCCCTTTGCCTCAATTTCCAAAGTGATCATATCAGAAGATGGAGCCTTTGATATGTGATTAATGTTAGGTCGTGAGGGTGGAGCCCTCACCAACAGGTTTAGTACCCTTATAAGGGGATAAAGAGACCTTTCCAGAACTGTAAGAAATTTCTGTTGTTTGTAAGCTGTCTAGGCTATGGCATTTTGTTATAGCAGCCAAAAATGAACTTATATATTATATGTACATATGTTTAAGATTATATATCTGTTAAGATATGTGTATGTCATATATTATATATATACATTTAAGATTATATACATTTTAAGCTATACATATCTTAACATGAGATATACATATCTTTACATATATATGTTTATGTTTAAGATATATATATATATATACACATCTATGTTATGCTTATGTGTAAGTAAAATGAATGACAACAATGATATGAGGGATAAACTAGGATTATTTTGTTAGTATAAGATATTCACACTACCTGTGAGGTGGTATAGTGTTATTTAAGAAGCTACTTGGATTACTTGTAAGTGTTATGTTGCAAACTCTAGGGCAATCACTAAAAAAGGTTAAAAAAAGGTATAACTGATATGCTAAGAAAGAAGAGAAAATGAAATCATATAAAATGCTCAATCAAAACAACAGAAGGCAGAAAAAAAGTAGAAGACAAAAACAGAACAAGGGCAACAAATAGAAAATAGAAACAAACATAGTATATAATAATCTAACTATATCACTAATCACTTTGAACATCAATGAAATAAATGCTTCAATTAAAATACATATGTTGTCAGAGGGGAATCAGAAAACAAAACCTAACTGTATGTTTTCTACAAGAAACCTACTTTATTTTTTGAGACAGTGTCTAGTTCTGTCACCCAGTCTGAAGTGCAGTGGCACAATCACAGCTCACTGCAACCTCAAACTCTTAGGCTCAAGTAATCCTCCCACCTCAGCCTCCCAAAGTGCCGAGATTACAGGTATGAGCTACTGCACCAGGCCAAGAAACCCACTTTAAATATAAAGACACATGTAGGTGAGAAGTAAATAGATGGATAAAGATATACCATGTAACAGTAATCAAAAGAAAGTGGGTGGGGCCGGGCGTGGTGGCTCACGCCTGTAATCCTAGCACTCTGGGAAGTCGAGGTGGGCAGATTGCCAGGGCTCAAGAGTTCAAGACCAGCCTGGGCAACACGGTGAAACCCTGTCTTTACTTAAATACAAAAAATTAGCTGGGAGTGGTGGCGTACTCCTGTAATCCCGGGAGAATTGGAGGAGGCTGGGGCATGAGAATTGCTTGAAATCGGGAGGCGGAGGTTGCAGTGAGCTGAGATGGCGCCACTGCACTCCAGCCTGGGTGACAAAGCAAGACTCTGTCAAAAAAAAAAAAGAAAGAAGAAAGAAAGAAAGAAAGAAAGAAAGAAAGAAAGAAAGAAAGAAAGAAGAAAGAAAGAAAGAAAGAAAGAAAGAAAGAAAGAAAGAAAGAAAGAAAGAAAGAAAGTGGGAGTAGCTATATTTATTTCAGAAAAAGCAAACTTCAGAGCAAGAAAACTTATTGAAGATATAGAGGGTCATTACATGCTGAGAAAAGGTTCAATTCTCCAAGACGACATAATAATCATGAATGTGATTCACCTAACCACAAATCAGCAAATTGTGTGATGCAAAAACTTAGAGAACTTTGAGGGGAAATAGATCAATCCACTATTATGGTAAAGACTTCAACATTCCTTTATCAGAAATAGACAGATCTTGCAGGGGGAGAATCAGAAAATAAGATAGTTGAATTCAGCAACACCATCAATCCACTGAATATAATGGACATCTATAGACTATATCATCCAGCAACAGTAGAATACACATTCTTTCCAAGCTCACATGGAAAATTCACCAAAATAGACCACATTCTGGGCCACAAAACACATCTTAACAAACTTAAAGGAACACAAATTATACAACGTCTGCTCTCAGACTACAAAAAATTAAACTAAAAATTTATCACAAGAAGATAGTTGAAAAATTCTAAAACACTTGAATAGTAACCAACACATTCCAAATAACACATAGGCCAAGGGTGAAATCTCAAGAGAAATTTAAAAATATTTTGAACTGAATGAAAATGAAAATAGAACTTATCAAAATTTGAGAAATGCATCAAAAGCAGTGCCTATAAATGTATAGCACTGAATGTATATATTAGAAAAGAAAAAAATCTAAAAATAATTATCTAAGCTGCCACCTTAGAACACTAGGAAGAGCAAATTAAATTTAAAGTAAGCAGAGGAAAAAACAAATAATAAAAATTGAGCAAAAAAATCAATGAAATTGAAAACAGTAAATCAATAGGAAAATCAACAAAACTAAAAGCTGGTTATTTGAAAAGATGAGTAAAATTAAAAAAAAATATGTAGCCAGGATAACTAGAATAAAGGAGAGAGAACAGAAATTACTAATATCAGAATGAAAGAGGGGATATCACTACAGACTTTATGGACATTAAAAGAATAATAAAGAAATGATTTCATGCCCACAAATTTGAGAATGTAGGCAAAGTGGAACAATACCTTAAAGCACAATCTGTCAAAACTCTCATAAGAAGAAATAAACAAACTGAATTAGTCTTTACCAATTAAAGAAATTGAATCAATAATTAATAACCTTTCAAAATAGAAATCACCAGGCCCAGATAGGTTCACAAGCGATTTCTATCAAAATTTAAAAAAAAATTATAACAATTATCTACAACCTTTTCAGAGGATAAATGTAGAGAGAATACTTTCTAACTCATTCTGTGAGGTCAGAGGTATTTTAATACCAAAACCAGACAAAGTCATTACAAGAAAGGAAAACTACAAACCAATATCTTTCATAAATGTACATGCAAAAATCCTCAAAAAAAATTAGCAAATTAAATTTAAAAAAATTGTAAAAATTACACACTATGACCAAGTGGGATTTATCACAAGTGCGTGAGTTGGGTTCAACATCTGAGAATTGATTAATGTAATCCATCACATCAACAGGCTAAATAAGAAAAATCACATGGTCATATCAATACATTCAGAAAAATCATTTGACAAAATCTAGCACCGATTCATAACAAAAACCCTCAGGAAACAAGGAATAGAAAAGAACTTCCTCAACTTTATAAAGTGTGGACTACAACAAACCTGCAGCTAACGTCATATGTAATGATGAGAAATCTGAAGCTTTTCCACTAAGATCAGGAATAACGCAAAAATGTTCCCTCTCACCATTCCTTTTTGATATTGTACCAGGAGTCCTAGCTAATGCAAAAAGAAAAAAAAAAGATATATGGATTGAAAAGGAAGAAATAACATTTCTTTGCAGATAACATAATTGTCTATGTAGAAAACTGAAAAAACTGACCAAAAAAAAAAAAAAAAAAAAACCCTTCTGGGACTAAAAAGCAATTATAGCAAGGTTGTAAAATACAAGATTAATATACAAAAGTTCATTGCTTTCCTATATACCACCAATTTAAAAAGTGGAATTCAAACTTAAAAACACATTACCATTTACATCAGCACCCATAAACATCTATACTTTGGTATAAATCTAACAAAACATATACAAGATCTATATGAGGAAAACTACAAAACTCTGATGAACAAAATCAAAGAATAACTAAATAATACAGATATATTCCATGTTCATGGATAGGAAGATTCAATATTGTCAAGATGTTGAGTCTTCCCACTTGATCTATAGATTCAATGCCATGCCAGTCAACATCTTAGCAGTTATTTTCTCGATATCCAGAAACTGAATTTTACAGTTTATATGGAGAAGGAAAAGACCCAGAATAACCAACACAATATTAAAGGACAAGAACAAAGTTGAAGTACTGACATTAGCTGCCCTCAAGACTTACTAAAATGTGACAATAATCAAGAGAGTACGGTACTGGTGAAAAAAAAAAAAGACAAACCAGTGGAAAAGAACAGAAAGCCCAGAAATTGACTCAAATAAATTAAATCAACTGATATTTGACAAAGAAGCAAAGGCCATACAATGGCACAAAGACAGTCTTTTTAGCAAATGGTGCTGAAATAACTAGACATCCACATGCAAAAATAAATACACAAATCTAGACACAGATCTTCCACTATTCACAAAAATGAACTTGAAATGGATTACAGACTTAAATTTAAAATGCAAAACCATAAAACTCCTAGAAGATAATATAGGAGAAAATCTAGATGACTTTGAGTTTGGAGGTGACTTTTTTTGTACAACACCAAAGACAAGACGTATAAAATAAAGAATTGATAAACTCAGTTTCATTAAAATTAAATGTTTCTCTTCTGTGAAAGACACTGTCAGCAGAATGAAAAGATAAGCCACAGGCTGGGAGAAAACATTTGCAAAAAAACATATCCGATAAATAACCATTATTCAGAATATACAAAGAATACTTAGAACTTAAGAAAAGATAAAACTCAACTAAAAAACGGGCAAAAGACTGTAAAGACACCTAAGCAAAGATGATGTACAGATTACAAATAAACATAAGAGAAGATGCTCTATGATGCATGTCATCAGGGAAACGTAAATTAAAAGAACAAGGAGCTACCACTACTTACCTACTACGATGGCCAAAATCCAGAAAACTGACAACACCAAATGCTGATGAGGATGTGGAGCAATAGGAATGCTGATTCATTGCTGGCAGAAATGGAAAATTATAGAAGCACTCTGGAAGACAGTTTGGCAGTTTTACAAAAAACTAAACATACTCTTACCATACAATCCAGCAATCACACTCTCTGGTATTTACTCAAAGGAACTGTAATCTTGTATTCACACAAAAACATACACACAGGTGTTTATGGCAGCTTTAGTCATAATTATTAAAACTTGAAAGCAACTAGTCTGTCCTTCAGTAGGTGAATCAGTCAGTAAACTGTAGTACATCTAGACATGGAATATTATTCAGGACTAAAAAGAAATAAACCATAAGCTGTGAAAGGACATGGGGAAACTTCAATGCATATTACTAAATGAGAGAAGCCAATCTAACTGTGCTACATACTGTGTGATTCCAACTATATGACATTCTGGAAAAGGCAAAACTATGGAGACAGTAAAAGGATCAGTGGTTGCCAAGAGTTACAGGGGAAGAGAGGAATGAATAAGCAGAGCACAGCAGATTTTCAGGACAGTGATTCTGTATGCTACTATAATTGTGGATACATATGATTGCATGTTTGTCCAAACTCATAGCATGTACAACACCAAGAGTGAACCCCAATGTAAATGCTGGACTTCAGGTGATAATAATGTGTCATTGTAAATTTGTCAACTGTAACAAATGTACACTCTGGTGGGGGATGTTAATAGTGAGAGAAGCTGTGCGTGTGTGGAGGAGCAGGGTTATTGGAAATCTCTGTACCTTCCCTCAATTTTACTGTGAACCTAAAACTGCTATTTTTAGAAGTCTATTAAAAGGAAAACCAAACAAAAGTATGCCTATGAGCACCACCCTAGATCAATTGAAATGAAATATGTGGGAGACAGGGCTCTGGCACTGCTATTTTTTGAAGTTCCCCTGATGATTCTAATTTGCTGCCAGGATGAGAGCTGCTGTGGTAGACCAGAGGTTCTCAAAGTGTGGTTCCCTGGCAAGCAGCATCAGCATTGCTCAGGGAATTATTAGAGGTGCAAAATGTCAAGCCCCAACCCCAGCCTTCTGAAGGAGAAACTCTGGAATTGGGATCCAGCAATCTGTGTTTCAACAAGCCTTCCAAGGGATTCTGATGCACACTCAAGTCTGAGAACTGCTTGGTACAGCCATGATGTAAAGAGAGGATGCATGTAGGAGTCTGTGCAGAAAGAGGTACATAGAGGCTCCAAACTTTCATGTCCCCTCGAATCACTACATCCTATCATGTCTGGGCCTTTATGTACTCCTGCTGCTTATTTCAGTCACCTAGAATGCTTTATGCATATGTAGAAACACAGGTACTCACTCTCTAGAGAGGGGAGACAAGGAATGCACTCTCTACCCTCCAGTGCCCCTCAGATGGAGCCTGTCAGTCCCTTTGTGCACCTGAACACAGCATCGGGCTTGCATTAGTGTAACAGCCTGCTCATGAGTCTTTCTCAGACCACAAGACCCTGAGCCTCTCGAGGGTAGAGATAGCATCTAACATATCTTTGTTTTCTCAGCACCTGGCAAGGATCTGGTACAAAACAAAAAGGGGATCAGTAAGTGAATAATGAGTAAAGCTATCTAATATAAACGATTATAATCATTATTTTCTTTTATTGACTACCTTTTCAGAGAGGAACACTTTAATCACAATAACCTTACATATACAGTCATTCCTTGGTATCTGTGCATGTCAGAAACCCCCTCAGATACCAAGCTCTGCAGTTGCTGAGGTTGCTTATATAAAATGCCATAGTATTTGCATATAACCTATGCACATCCTGTTGTATACCTTAAAGCATCTCTTCTCTAGATTACTAATAATACCTAATACAATGCTAACACATCACTTCATTCACCTGGATTCAATGCAGTACTCAGTGCACAGCAAATTCAAGTTTTCTTTTTGAAACTGCGTGAATTTTTTTTCTGAATATTTTTGAGCCACAGTTGGTTGAATCCACAGATGCAGAACCCACAGATAGGAAGGCTGACTATTACCTGTTTAAACTTTCCAGGTACACTGAGGTACTAGTGTCCCCTTTTCACAAAGAGGGAAAGACAGAGATTTAGACAAGTTACTAAAGGCCACATGACAAGTAAGTGGCAGAGCTGGGAGTTTGGAGTCAAGCATCTACACTGCCTGTTTTAACCACTGCACTGTACTGCTGTAGGTATTAGAAGAATTATAATCCAGTCCTGGCTAAATAATCACTCTCTTGGTGATCTTGGACAAGTCAATTATCTCTGGGTCTCAATTTTGCAATTTGCTAAGTAAGTTTGTCTAACCACACCAATGCCTTTAATCCACGGGCCCCAAATTCTTGGAAGTCATGGAATTACTATAGGAAATCAACAGGTCCATCTGTATAGCAAGCACTGTCTAGGACTTATACCTATATGCAGTACTTTTTAAATGTATGTAGAGGATGTTGTAAATCATTCAGTTCTCAACAAATGTTTACTGAGTACCTATATATATATATATATATATATATAATGTATATGTGTATATATTTTATATATATATGTATACATATATATGTTTAGGGGTGCTAATGTATACATTATATATATAGGTACTCAGTAAACATATATATATACACATATATACATATATATATACACACACACACACACACACATTATATATATATATATATTTTTTTATACAGAGTCTCGCTCTGTCTCCCAGGCTGGCACCATCTCGGCTCACTGCAACCTCCGCCTCCCGGGTTCAAGCAATTCTCCTGCCTCAGCCTCCAAGTAGCTGGGACTACAAGTGCCTGCCACCATGCATGGCTAATTTTTTTTGTATTGTTAGTAGAGATGGGGTTTCACTATGTTGGCCAGGCTGGTCTTGAACTCCTGACCTTGTGATTTACCCACCCTGGCCTCTTGAAGTGCTGGGATTACAGACGTGAGCCACTGCGCCTGGCCGCCTATCCATATATTTTTCAGGGTAAGTAATATTAGTTCCTGTAATAAACAAGCCCAAATCTCAGTGGCTTAACACTGAGTTTATTTCTTGCTTCTATCATAGTTCATTGTAAATGGATACAGGGGCCTCGGCTCCATGCAGTAATTCAGGAACCCAGGGTCTTTCCAGCATGCGGCTACTCCATATTTCAGGACACATCCTTAACCATCTCAACCTGGAAGTGATACACATTTCCTCTGCTCTCATTCAATTGATAAGCAACAGCCATTTGACCCCACTTAGAAGCAAAAGACCTAGAAAATGCAGTCAAGCACACTATTAGAAATGTGTAATCCAGGTATTAGGAAGCATGAGCAGAATCTGCTTCAACATGTAGCTGGCAATTTGCAAACAAAATACAAATGGTCAATGAGTATATGAGAAATGTTTAGCCAAATTAGAAATCATGGAAATGTGTATTAAGATAGAAATAACATTATTTTCTCATTTATCAAATGGACCAGTTTTTAAAAAATATTAGAAATTGTGAATATATAGGAGCTAAATGTCCATTAATAAGGAGTAATTTTAAAAGATTGTGACACATTTTTTCTTTAAATACTATGTGATCATTCAAAAGAATCAAGATGAATCATGTCTACACTGACATGAGTAGACTCATCTTGATTCTTTTGAACAAGAGTGGTACTTACTGTCATGGAAAGAAGTTTGTGATATATTTTGAGGTGAAAAAAGAGAAGTGAGCAATATAGTGTGTGTGTGTATGTGTGTATGCATGTGTATACATAGTCTGATTCCATTTATGACCAAGTACATGCAATCTAAATGCATAGAGTTGTTCTAGAAGTATGCTTACCAAATTTTAACAGAAGTCCCTCTTGGTAGAGAAACTGGATGGGAAGATCAGGGAAAGAGATACACAGAAAGAAGGAGATTTTATCCTTTTTCTTCTACATAATTCTTAATTACTGGTTTGTTTTTTGATTTTCTTTTTTAGTATGAGCATTATTGCTTTTGGAATTAAAGGAAAAAGAAAGAAAGAAAGGATAGCCCTGAGTTGAGATCAGTGAAAGGAAATAGGTATTATCATATCCCACTGATGGACATATCAATTGGCACGTTTCTGGGGGAAAATTTAGAAATGTATGTATCGAAAGCTTTAAAAGTTTGCGTACAACCTCTAGGAATTTAATCTGAGGAAATACTACATATGCATGCATAAGTTGAGCCCCAAAGACTATGGAGCAGTTTTGAAAGATTATGGCACATCCATTTTGTAAAAAACTATGTAACTGTCCAGAAGAATCATCTATATACATACTGTCATGAAAGATGTTTGAGATATATTGCTAGGAACCAAAAGGAAAGCCAACCATGGAGCATGCTGTTTGTAATAGAGGAACATTGGGAATAACTGCAATATCCAAAAATAACCTATCAATGGAATCAAATACTATTTAGGTATTTAATGTTATAGAATTTCTAGTGATATATTGTTTCCATTAGTTGAGTAGGTTTTAAATTAAAATCTCATTTTTGTTTAAATATCACTGCATAGAATATACATATAAGGCATATTTAATATACTGTATCTAATGAAACATACATATATGTGTATTTCATATGTAGATACATATATGTTTTATATGTATATATACATACAGGTACATATATGTGTGTGTGATGTGTGTTTCTATGTGTATAAGTGTATGTATATATATTAGTGTATATGTGTGCGTGTGTAGATAATCTCCTTTGTCTATACTGACATGAGTAGACTCATGTCAAAAAGACTAGACAGAGACCAAATATGGAGATTGGTCAAAGATAGGTAATGGGTATACTAACAGCCACTTCACCTAAAACCAGTTTTCCTAAAGATCACTTCTCCAAATATCTACTAATAATTTGCTAAGATCATCTGCCTTTCAAATATGTCTTATTATTTATAAAACATTGCAATTTTGACAAATCCTAATTTGATACACAAAAATAAGTTAGAATTGCTTTTAAGTTAGAAGTGCCTTTTTTGTTAGGAATACTTACATGCCAAAAAGATGCAAGGACAAACAGTAAGCTCCAAAAAGATGCACAAGAGGATTTAATTTTAGAAAAATGTAAATTGGCAAATGATTCATAGACAAACTTGTTTTAGCCAAACCAGATTTAGGAAAATTGATCTAGATACAGTAAGTCTATAAATGGCTTTTTCCCCCTTTTAAAAATTCTTCTTTCTACTCTTCTCTTCATTACTTCTTTCATTCCTTTCATTCTTTCTTTTGTTCTTTTTGCTAATCTATGACTTTTAAATTTTCTGCAGATCTATAACTCATAATAAAAGTTAAAAAAGGAAAGTTATTTTTTAAATAATGCAGGGAGATTTTGACACTAATTAAAAGCGGGCAAACCTGCACTGTAAAATCTATTCCAAGTATGACATCCTTTGATGAATTCGACACACAAGCTCCATCTAGTACCTACTGTGTGCTAATGTCCAAGGTGGATGTAATCTAAGCATGCCCTCATTGCCAAGAGACAACAGTGAATACCAACAAGTATGGAAAATCCCTGTCCCAATTCTGCCTAAGTCCAGGCTTGGTGACCAGCCCTAGGGAGTGCTAACTCTGTCTAGAGAATCCATTTGGTTGACAGCATCTGACTTCTACAGCTTCTATTAGGAATCTGGGAGTCATTATACACCCCTCATTAGCATTGAAAACCATCTGGTGGTCATTAGGAAGCAAACATTACATATTATGCATTAGGCCCTAAAAACAATTTAATTACCATCAGAGTCTAGTCAAAATCCTTCAAATAAGGGGGATTCCCAGATAAGGGACAACCTTGCTTCCCCCTTTATAACTTGAGTAGATGAAGAATTATGTCAGGCTACAGTCCTGCTGGCTCCAGGCAATGCCTAGTGCAGATTCAATCAGCTCAATTCAGAGGTCACTGGCCAAACCACCATTTCTTTTAGGAGTCTGCAAAGTTAAATTTTTTCAATCTTTGATAGTTCTATTTGTGAGGGGAACAATGCTATTTCCCAGATACTCTGAAAATGCTGCAATAGGGGACAAAACTGCATTCCCCCTGCCTGGCACACAATAGTTTTTTGTTTTGTTTTGTTTTTTACTCTGGGATTTGGTGTGTTGTAGTTGAAAGAGCTCTAATTAGGAATCATACTGTATTCAGCCCTGTCCAGCTTACTCTCTGTGTGATCTTGGATAAGTTGCTTAACTTCTCAGAGTGTTTCCCCCCTCTGTTGAATAGGCCATCTCACTGAGGCATTGTTGATTCTACCTAACACAAATCAAGTCAATGTTGAATTTATCAATAGGCCAGTTTGGAATTACAGAATCTAAATAGCCCACGATCCCTTTGGCTTCCACAAAGCAGCATCTTGGAGTGTGAGGACCAGTCCTGAGAAGATAGTTTTCACTCTAGTGTTTTTAAATGACAAAATCCAGGGTGCATTTCCCAACATCCATTTTTCCAGAAGATTTGAATGAGGTTAATGTGTTCCATTTCAGACCCATGTGCTCCCTCTGGTCACACGTGCCAGTGATCTCTTTAGGGGCATAACATCAAACTAGACTCAAAAATCCTTACCCCAATTCCTTACTCATTCCACACAAAAATCTTTAGTCAACTGGTCTTTAGTTACTGGTCCTGGCTGGTCCTCAAGCACAAATCTGGGCCCCTCTTAACGAATTCTACTCTCTTTTCTTCTTGCCCAAAGGGAATCTTTTGAACGCCTAATTTGTGCTGGGCGTCCTATTAGTATTGGGAATACAGGTGCTTCGGATACAGTTCCTTTCTTTGGGGAACTCACGGGTTAGTGGGGGAAATCAACACACAGGAAATTACAATCAAGTGCAGTGATCACCGAGACAGAGAAAGCAAAGTGTGCCCCTATCCCTTGCCACTCAAAGTGTGGTCCTGACACCAGCAGGACCATAGCAGCAACAGCACCTGGGAGCTTGTTAAAAATGCAAAATCTCAGGCCTCACTGTCCCTACGGAATCAAAGTCTGCATTTTCAGATCCTTCGTGACTCGACTCGTATTCACATTCAAATTTGAGGGGCACTACTACAGAAGACTAAAGTAGGGTTAAAAAAAACATCCTGTTTATGTGAGATTGAGGTGTTTCCTGGAATATGGAGCTTGCAGTGGTAAAACTGGGGCAGCCTCAGGCAAACGGGAACAGTTCATCATCCTAAACAGAGGGTTCACTGAGCTACAACTTGAGGGGTCAGGAGCAACTTCCAGGATCACATGAAGCCCGAGATGGCCATGGAGGAGTTAGACAGTGAGAAAGGGCTGATGAGGGAGGATGGTCTAAAGGTAGCAAATGTGCCTGGAGTGGGTTTCCAGCCTTGTTTCCAAAGATCTAGCTTGGCATGATGAGGCTTCAGAGGCTGTCAAGTCAATCTTGGATTTATCAATAGACCAATTTGGAATTAGAGAATCCAAATAGCCCAGGCTCCATTTAGCTTCCACAAAACAGCATCTTGGAGTGTGAGGACTGGTCCTGAGAAAATAGTTTCACTCTAGTGTTTTTAAATGACACAATCCAGGGTGCATTTCCCAACATCCGTTTTTCCAGAGGATTCTGAGGTCAATGCGTTCCATTTCAAGGATAGGAGGTGGGCCAAATGACATGTGGCCACCATCCACCCACACTTCAACAAAAATACTGTATTGCTCTACTTCCTAATTTGCATATTGGAAATCTCATTTTTTTTTTTTGTATACCCATCCCAAAGCATTATGTTGCTAAAAAGAAAAAAACAGTTTGAAAACCTCTGTTGCAGAGATAAAAGTGAGGCTGTATAGCCAGGAAGACGTAGGTTTCAACCCTGGTTCTTTTGTTTACTGGTTGTGTGATCATAAGCTAGTCACGTAAATCCTTTGAGCTTTAGTTCATACGTAAAGTGGAGTTCTGTGGGAGGTCTTTAAGACCACCTTCAGATTCAATGATTCACTAGGACTAAAAAATTCAGAAAAAGAACTTTTATACTCACAGTTATGGTTTGTTACAGTGAAAGGATACAGATCAAAATCACCAAACGAAAAGGTATATAGGGAAGAGTCCCAGAGAGACAAGTATAAGGTTCCTATTGTCCTCTCCCAGTGGAATCATACTGACAGCACTTAATTCTCCCAGAAATGATGTGTGACAACACACACAAAGCTTTGCCAAAACCAGAGACGCTCAGCCAAGCTTTGGTGTCCAGGGTTTTTATTTGGGGTCAGTCATGTCAGCATGGAGTGCCCGTGTGATGATCTTAACAGTTGCTCAGTCTTCAGCACCCCCAGAGGTCAAACTGATGCAAGCTAGGCCTCAGGTGAACAAACACAGGGTTCACTTTAAATCACATTGTCAGTGTAAACAACCTAAACTATCTGGTATGGGGCTAAAGCTTCAGTCATACAAAGACACTTTTACTGGGCGGGATATTCCAACGGTGCAGAGGTTACCTCTCCGGAGCTGGTCAAGGGCCAGTCCTTTCTTCGGAATGTACAGGGTTGGAACACACCAAGTCTGCTGAATTAACCCTTCGCTACATATGGGGATAATAGCCTTTACCTTGCAAGAGACAGATACTTGTAGTCTGGCACATAATGGGTGATGAATATAAGGAGGCTTTCTTTACACCTTGAATAAGAAGTATCTTTGCCCTGGCTTTCCCTATGTGGTTCTACAGCTTCATATCTTTTTACTTTCTTTAGGCCCATCCGGGTATTTCCCAATGGGAAATAATCTCTTTAAAGCCCCTCTTCCAAGAAGTCTTCCTCAGTAATATTTTTTCTCCCTCCTTCTGGGAGCCACCCACAAGCAATCTCTCATGGTTACTTTTAAATATATATATCTATAACATTATTTTTGTAAATAAAATATACACTTATTGTGAACTCAAGCAGGGCAGAAAAGCATAAACAAAAAAATTCCCAACAAATTAAAAATCATTTCAAATGATCTCACCCAAAACTAACCATCAATATTCTATATAAACATTGTTCCACATATTTTTCTATCTATATATACAGATAGATAATAGATTGATATATACATTTCTAAAAGTAGAATCATGCTATAAGCAGTATTTTTATTGAATGTTTACTTGAATTTACCAAAACAAAAAAAATTAAAATGAAATGGAAGGAATTGCTAATCTTAAAATGTTTCTTTACTATAATAGATATTTAAAAACACTTCTGATATTAGGTAATAAAATTATGATGATCATCATTAGAGACATTAGATGTTTTTAAACTAATAAGTTTCAATTTTCTGCAGCATTGATTGACTCCTGTGAGCAAAGAAGCCATTAGCACTCTCATGCTTCTTCCCTCCAAACCTCCCGCCACCTCCCAACTTTCGTTAGCTAGAGCATCATTTTACACTGTCAGGGCTGTAGTATTTGCATTCTGCTTTGTAGCAATAATTCTCACAATTTTTTAGTATTAGGTCTATATTTAAATGGATTCAATGTTCACTCTTACCACATCCTTTGATTCATCTCTTAAGTGGCCTGATTTCATTTTTAAGTGATTCTTTTCCCAGTAAGAGCTCAAAGGTGCAATATTTCCTGAGTTCTATGGGTTATTTAAGAATATCTGCCTGTTGTCCTATTCTTGAACAACATCTTGGTTATAACTGATATTATCGAATCACAATTTCCTCCAAAAAATGTAGACATTGGGCTGGGTATGGTGGCTCATACCTGTAATTCCAGCACTTTGGGAGGCTGAGATGGGGAGATCAAAAGGTCAGGAGATCGAGGCCATCCTGGCTAACTCGGTGAAACCCATCTCTACTAAAAATACAAAAAATTAGCCAGGGGTGGTGGCACTTGACTGTAGTCCCAGCTACTTGGGAGGCTGAGGCAAAAGAATTGCTTGAACCCAGGAGGCGGAGATTGCAGTGAGCCAAGATCGTGCCACTGCACTCCAGCCTGGGCAACAGAGCAAGACTCTATCTCAAAAAAAAAAAAAAAATGTAGACGTTGGTCTATTACCTTCAACTACTGAATAATGCTGTGATCAGTCTTCTTGTCTCCTGCTTCTGTGACTTACTTATTCTTCCGGGATGCCTGAAGAGCTCATCATTTTTCTTGGAAGTTCAGCAATGAAACCAGGATATGTCTCCACATTGCATGCCCTCTCTGCTTAGGGGCTCTCCATTAAACTGTTTTGAAGCAGAGCTAGTTCTGTTAATCTGCAGAGTCATGAATTTTTTATTTCATTATATCTTTGAATAATTGTTCTGTTCTATTTGCTGGGTTCTCCACTTCAAAGACTTCAGTTATGCACTGATAACTCACAAATTTATATCTTTAAGCCAGAGCATTTCTCAAAATTCCAGAATTGTACATCTAACCACCTCCTGTATCTTCACTTGAATTATGTACAAATTTAACACACCCAAATCCAGACTTTGGTTCCCATCGCAAACTTGCTACTACCAGAATCTCCCCAGTTTCATAAATGGGGGCTTTATCCTTCCAAATTCTAAGGCCAAAACCTTTGCAGTTACCCTTGGTTCCTCCCCTTCTTTCAGACACCATATCTGATCCTACAGATCCTCTGATCTCTTCCTTCAATAGATCCAGAATCTGACTGCTTCTCACCAACCTCCCCTCAGCCCTGCTCTATCCCACCATCATCTCTTGCTTCATTTACTGCAACAATCTCCAAACTGCTCTCTCCACACACCCCCTCACTTCACAACAGTCTCACCTCAACAATTCATCTACAGTGACCCTGTCCTTTTCCATTCAAAGCATTCTATGGAATTCATACCCAATCCCTGCCATGGCCTACAAGGCAATGCTCATCTGGCTCCTTCCACTTCTGTGGCCTCATCTCCTAGCAGCTTCCCCATTCTCTGTTCCCTTCGCAATGGCCCCCATGAAGCTCCCAAATGTATCAGGCATGTTCTCACCCAGGCCTTTGCATTTGTGTTCCTTTTTCCTGGAATTCACTTTCCCTAAATACCCTTGGGCTGGTTCCCTCACTTCATTCAGGTCTCACCTCCGGAGTTGCCCCATGAGGCCTTCTCTGAACATCCTGTATAAAATAGCTACAGCCCCACCACTGTTCTCTCCAATTTTCCTTTGCCTTCTGTTTCTCCTTGATGCTTATCACCATGTGACATGTTGGCCTGTTTATGTTTATTGTCTGTAAACTCACTGATGTCACAGACGTACTCTATAATATTTGCTAAATGAATTGAATAATTGTTAGATTTATCTTTTTCTGCCCTATCAGCATCTACCCAGTTACTTTTCTTGGTCTTTTTAATCCACCTTCATTGGTGCTGTTTTCAAGCCTTTTTGTATTTTCAATAATTAAATTTTCAGCAATGTCTCTTCCCTTCTTTAGTTTTTTAATTTTATTTTTTAGTTCTGTACTGAAAGCATGTTATTCTACCATTTTTCTTCCTTAGGGCTGCAATGTCCCTCTGCATCGTGTTCTGTTGCTTTAGTAGCTCATCTTTGAGCATTTGTTTTTATTGAATTCACACTCTTACCCAGTTGCTCAATAACTAGAAACACATGGGGAATTGCCTTTGGTTCCTTGGGTTATGTTTTCTTCTAGACTGAATTCTCTGTGTTTTGGATGAAATTTTCTTTTTCTTTACTTTTTCTTGTAGTTTATTTCTATAGTTGTCACACTCTTTTTAAATTCTTTTCTTTTTTTTCCATCTTGCTCTTACTGACTAGTTCTTAACAGTGCTTCTCTTTGTTCCAACGTGACTTTTAAGACTAATAATTTCTTCCTCAACATGCATCTTTGAGGATAGCTACTATGTGTTCCTTTTGGTGTATCTTTTCAGGATGGTAATGGTTGGAGGAGAGGGTCAGGGAAGCTCAGCTGACCAAAGTGCAAGGTTCTATTAGATGTGACACCCTTGGGATCCCTGGTGGCTCCTCTCTCTTCTGACACTGTGTTAAATGCCCTCTTCCAGTGTTTACTTACTTGGGGGGCCTGGGGGAATTAAGCTATTCCCAGCAGGGAGAGGAATGCCTCTGGCTTCATTGCTTTGATTCAGCATGGAGCCTCAGAGTCCTCACTGCATCAGAGCACGTCACTCTTTGGGACCTCTTTGCCTTCCATTTGTCATTAGACTTGCCCTTGCAGCTTTTCTCACTGTTTCAATTATAAGAAGAAAAATATATTAAGTTTGCTTCTCTCCAGGTTTGGATGGTCTGTGTGAATATTCTTATAAAAGTTGCTAGGGCTGCCATAACAAAATACCACAGACTGGCTGGCTGAAACAACAGAAATGTACTGGTTAACATTTCTGGAGCCTGGAAGTTCAAGATCTCAAGGCCAGCAGGTTGGTTTCTCCTGAAGCCTCTCTTCCTGGCTTGTAGATGGCCGACTTCTTGCCATGTCCTCAGACAGCCTTTCCTCTGTGCTCATATCCCTGGAGTCTATTCGTCCTCCTCTAAGGATACGAGTCTTATTATATTAGGAATCCCACCCTAATAGCCTCATCTTAACCTAATCACCTCTTTAAATCCTTCTCTCCAAAAATAGTCACATTCTGAGGCACTGAGAGTTGGGGGGGCTTCAACATATAAATGTGAGGGAGGAGGTTACAATTCAGCCTAACAATTCTCAACATGTAGTTGACTTCCTGGTTACAATGCCTGGGGTGAGAGCTCCATTAGGAGCCTTCCCAAGGTCCTCCCTGCACCCAGCTGTGCTCCTGTGCTTCTCTTTTTATTCTCCTGGATTCATGTAATTGGGCCATGATTGCATTGCTTTGACTATTTGTTCATTTTGTTAGGAACTTATGGTGGGTGCAGAAGAAGACTGGGCATGGAGAGTTCTAATTCAACAGATTTGTTTTCTGCTATGAATCCATTTTGAGCACACTCTAAGGACCAGGCATAAGGCTGTTGTGCCAGGCTCTGGGCCACCACTTTAAGAGGGTAGCACATCCTGAGCCCTATTGCCCGTACTTCCTGCCTGTCTTCTCTCCCCAGCCTGATTATGACCTACTGGGGGGAAATTTCCTCATCTTTCCCCCTCTGATCTGTCACTGTCTAGCCCAGCTCTTTGCCTGAAATTGGGGATATTCAATAAAAATCAATTAGAAAAAAGAAATGGACATGAGAACTCTAAGAGGTACTGTCACTGTGTTATTTGTTCTTAGCCCCAAAGAAAGAAAGAAAAAAACCTGTCCAGTTTTCTTCTGATTTCAAAGGAGGGGTGAAGAAAAGAAAGACTCACATCTGGCCAAGTTTTAACTATGAATATTTTGCATAATCAATTAGAAACCCTTTGTTAGCAGGCCAGATGGCTGCTGCACCCCAAAAGGAAATTAAGTACCTAGGCAGTGGCAGTTGACGGGAGGAATTAGAAATTCCTTTCTAAAGAGAAAGGACTTCATCTGGAGCGGGCTGGTAGGTGTGGTAATAGTGGTCTAGCAACCAAGCCCTTTCCCTTTCAGAAATATTTCAGCACCCAGTCTTTAAGGGATTGCCATAGACACTGGAGGATGCACCCACCACCCATAATGCCTTTCGGAAGAACTGGAAAAGCCCAGACCAATAAAGATACACCAACCCAACTTACCTGATGCCACCGATATCCCCATCAATGGGACTAGCCCTTGAACATTTGGTCATGAGTCTTTTGCCCAGACAGGCTACAGTGTCCAAGATTCAGAACTCGGAAATTATTCTTGACACATAAAGGGTTTCTAACGCAAATCCGGCATACTTTTCTGCCCATAATTCAGAGTGTACACTCATCACACTTGTTCAACCTTCAACATCCTGGATTATTTCAGCCACTCCCTGACTGATCTCCTGCTGCTAAACCATTCTCCCTCCAGTCTATCCTGCTTATGCAGCTGGAGTCATCTTTGCAAAAGGAAATTCTACTCATTTCTGTCTCACAAGACCTTTTGTGATACGGCATTTGCTTAAATCCCCAGCCCTTTCATTCTTCCATATGCGAACTTTGCTTAGGACAGACTATACTATTCATAGTCCCTTGGATACCAGGTGGTTTCCCATCTCTGTGACATAGGACATGCTTTTCCTTCTGCAAGTTACACCCTAACCTAAACTTCTAAAATTGCTCAATTCCTCTGGGAAGTGTCTCCTCACTCTCTTTCTATCCCTACTCTACTTCATGTTTCCCCTCTTTGCTCCTACAGAACTCTGGGTTTACATCTGTCTTAACACTAAGAAAGATGTGCTCTTATTTATCTGTGTTCCCAACTTGATGTCACTTTTCCCCAAATTCTCCTTACCCAACACAGGGTCTAGTACAAAGTAGATGCTGAGTAACTCCATTGAATGAATGAGTAAATAGTGAAGTAGTCAGTATGACTTGGCTCCTTCCTAAAGCTTCTCATATATGTTTCTGGGTTTTCTCTAGACTAGAATTCTGCTTTTATGACAAGTCAGCTGAATGCTATGGAAAGGAGTATAGAGAGTGGCTTAAAGTTTCAGGCAAGTTCACACCAAAACTTGCATTGTAACCTCCCTGAACCTGTGGTCTAGAAGGGACCTATCAGCAAGATGATAACCAAAAATGTCTAGACTCTGAGATTGTTCTATAAAACCTAAGATATTTTTTCTTGTAAATTTGTTTGAGTTCATTGTAGATTCTGGATATTAGCCCTTTGTCAGATGAGTAGGTTGCAAAAATTTTCTCCCATTCTGTAGGTTGCCTGTTCACTCTGATGGTAGTTTCTTTTGCTGTGCAGAAGCTCTTTAGTTTAATTAGATCCCATTTGTCAATTTTGGCTTTTGTTGCCATTGTTTTTGGTGTTTTAGACATGAAGTCCTTGCCCACGCCTATGTCCCGAATGGTATTGCCTAGGTTTTCTTGTAGGATTTTAATGGTTTTAGGTCTAACATGTAAGTCTTTAATCCATCTTGAATTAATTTTTGTATAAGGTGTAAGGAAGGGATCCAGTTTCAGCTTTCTACATATGGCTAGCCAGTTTTCCCAGCACCATTTATTAAATAGGGAATCCTTTCCCCATTTCTTGTTTTTGTCAGGTTTGTCAAAGATCAGATAGTTGTAGATATGCGGCATCATTTCTGAGGGCTCTGTTCTGTTCCATTGATCTATGTCTCTGTTGTGGTACCAGTACCATGCTGTTTTGGTTACTGTAGCCTTGTAGTATAGTTTGAAGTCAGGTAGCGTGATGCCTCCAGCTTTGTTCTTTTGGCTTAGGATTGACTTGGCGATGCGGGCTCTTTTTTGGTTCCATATGAACTTTAAAGTAGTTTTTTAAAAACAAACAACCCCATCAAAAAGTGGGCAAAGGACATGAACAGACACTTCTCAAAAGAAGACATTTATGCAGCCAAAAAACACATGAAGAAATGCTCATCATCACTGGCCATCAGAGAAATGCAAATCAAAACCACAGTGAGATACCATCTCACACCAGTTAGAATGGCCATCATTAAAAAATCAGGAAACAACAGGTGCTGGAGAGGATGTGGAGAAATAGGAACACTTTTACACTGTTGGTGTGACTGCAAACTAGTTCAACCATTGTGGAAGTCAGTGTGGCGATTCCTCAGGGATCTCGAACTAGAAATACCATTTGACCCAGCCATCCCATTACTGGGTATATACCCAAAGGACTATAAATCATGCTGCTATAAAGACACATGCACGTATGTTTATTGCAGCACTGTTCACAATAGCAAAGAGTTGGAACCAACCCAAATGTCCAACAACGATAGACTGGATTAAGAAAATGTGGCACATATACACCATGGAATACTATGCAGCCATAAAAAATGATGAGTTCGTGTCCTTTGTAGGGACATGGATGAAACTGGAAAACATCATTCTCAGTAAACTATTGCAAGGACAAAAAACCAAACACCGCATGTTATCACTCATAGGTGGAAATTGAACAATGAGAACTCATGGACACAGGAAGGGGAACATCACACTCCGGGGACTGTTGTGGGGTTGGGGGAGGGGGGAGGGACAGCATTAGGAGATATACCTAATGCTAAATGACGAGTTAATGGGTGCAGGAAATCAACATGGCACATGGATACATATGTAACAAACCTGCACATTGTGCACATGTACCCTAAAACCTAAAGTATAATAAAAAATAAATAAATAAAATTAAATTAAAAAAAAAAACCTAAGATATTACCTGAAATAATCTCTCACCTAGTAGAAGAGTGGGCTCCATATAAATGATTCCAGAGATGTGTTTTAACCACCTTCCATATCCTTGAGCACAGGACCCACTCAGGGAACACATTCTGTTCTTCAGGGTATCTAATTAAAGTCTTAACAAAACGATTTCTATCTTACTATAAAATCCAGTCAGTTTCTGTGCATTAGTCACAGCTCTTTGCAGGTGAGGTGCATATCTCCTTCCCAGTTGGCTGAAATCTGCTTCCATATGTCTTCCACATATTGGCTTGAACTTTGGCTTTTGTAGCAGCCCAAAGAGCATTCATTTCTTCCATGTTACTCTTAAAAGACTAGAAGGCTGCATTCATGTTCTCTCTTGGGCTGTTGTTCTTTAGGATGAATTCTTTGGGTACCTTCAACTGCTCCTCATGAGATGTAGCTTTCAGATATTTCCTCATCTTATCACCAGACTTTATATTTTTATCACAGGTATCCCGCCCAATCAACAAGAAATTACCAAACTCCAACTGTCGAGACTGTAAAGGTCTGAGATTTTACACTCATTGCAAGTTAACAACTTAACCTGCCAAAGTTTTATGGATGCTGGCAGAAGATACATGACTCCTGGGTCACAAACAAGGACAAAACAGCCACAGCAATAGCTGAAATATCACCAATGTTTGTGCCAGCTCCCCAAGCCTCAGTTCCCACAGAGAGATGTGAAGAGGACCAGGTAACACCTGCATGGTGGGTTGCATTATAGACGAGGGGCCATGAGTTTAAGAAATTCCATCTATTATAAAGATTGGGCAACCCTGCCCAACCTTTCTCCTGAAGGGAGACATTATCTTTATCTTCCAAGGCTCTTTGCTGTACAAACTTACGCAAAAAGATAATTCAGAAAAGGTTTCCAATACCCCTGCTCACAGGATGTGCAGAAGTGTGAGAGCTCCATGGAGAACACCAGCATTCAGGAGATGAAACAGTTCTTTGGCTATAAGTGGACCATACAAAAGAGACAAATTGGAAACAGCTGTGGTCTCTGGAAACAATAGCATGAGCATCATCTTCAGGTTCATGGAGCAAAAAGATCACCTCAGAAAAGCTGTGGTCTTGAATTCTGGAGGCGGCATACAGTGGGCTTATATCCACTCATTTATTATTTATGTGCACTTCTCCTTCCTCTGTTTAAGTGTCTATTTAGTAAAACAGGGGTCAGAAACCATGGGATGCCCTTGGGAGTGAATTCTGGGCCCCATGTGGCTAGTGGCACTTTTATTTATTGCTTTAATTATGCTTATTGTATCCAGCCCACAAGACCAAGCAAAGGGCATGTGTCCATGAAAAGTGAGTTTATTATGGAAATTTTTAGTGACTTTTTATGAACCTAACAGTATAGAGCTAGCTTAATCCTAGGCAGAACAGTCATGAAATACGACAACAATTTTGTCAGAATTTTCAGGTCCATTCAGTCTGTTATACATCTTTGGATTTGAGAATAACTTGGGTTTTATTCATTGATTCATTCAACAAATGGATATTGAACTGTATCAGGTACTATGTGAAGTGCTAAAGACAGAGCAATGAAAAAGACAAAGCCCTTAACTACTCACATGGAGATTACATCCTAGCATGGGAGACATAAAACTAACAGGTAATTACATAGAGAAATAATCTCAGGTAGAACGGGTCTGGAGAGTGATGCCAGCAAGATGGCAGGATAGGAGTTTCTAGTGCTTATCCAATTGCAGAAACATTAATTTGAACAACTATGCATGCAAAAAAGCAACTTCATAAGAGCTAGATCCAGGTAAGAGATTACATCATCCAAGTGTAGCACAGAAATAAGAAAAACATTGAAGATGATAGGAAGGACAATTTCACATTACCCACTTCACCTCTTCCCTTCCCCAAACTCACATAGCACAGTGTGCTGACAGATGCCCTCCAAGTGGGGGAAGGAGAACAAAGTGAGCACCCAACTTCACTGTGGACCCCAGCACCAGGCCTGCCACAGTGACTCATGGCACCAAACTGACCACTGTGAACCAGGCTTCAGGCCCACCCCAGGGCCAAGCTGGCCCGTAAGGCCCCAAGCTCCAAGGCAATCCCTGCACACCCAGGCACCAGTCTGGACCCACCAACCCAGACTGTAGGCCCACTCTAGCACCAGGCTGGCCACCATACTGTGAGGTTCCTGGCCCACCCTATTGCCAGGCCATCCCCTACTGACCCAGACCCCCAAGCCAACTCCATGGACCCAGACAACAGACTGACCCTCAGATACCTAGCTTCCAGACCAGCCTCTGCAGACCCAAACTCCAGAACTATTCCAGTACCAGACCAGTCCTGGAATCCCCACATGCCAGAATGGCACCCATGGACCAATGCTCCATGCCCACTCCAGTGGACCTCATCACTAGGTTGACCCCTGAGTACCCAGGCTCTATGCCCACCCTCATGGACTTGGGCACTAAACCAGCTCACCTTAAGAAACATAGCTGCAAGCCCACGCACAGACCCTGCCATCCAGCCCACCCAGAGTCTCTGGATGGGCTGGCTGGTGAAGGACTTTTGTTGCCAAAACTAGTCTGTAAAGATTGGAAGAGGTGCCTACTCCTTCAAACACAGAGATACCAATACAAGGCCGTAAGGATCACAAATAATCAAGGAAACATGCCACCACCAAAACTAACAAACAAACAAACAAAAAATAAATAAATAAATAAAGCACTGGTAACTGACTCTAAAGAAATGGAGAATACTTAACAAAGAATTAAATTTGATCAACTTGAAGCTCAGTGAGCTATAGAGAACGCAGATATGCACCTTTATGAAGTCAGAGAAACTATATATAAATAAAATAAGAAGTTTAACAAAGAGATAGAAACCATAAAAAAGAACCAAACGGAAATTCTGGAGTTGAAGAACACAATCACTGACCTGAAACTTTCCATAGAGAACTTCAACAGCCTAATAATATATTTGGCAGAATGAATTAATGAATGAATGCATGAATATCCTATGTTTACATACATTCTTTATTAGCAATAAGCATTTGAACACATTCCTCTGGACCACTATAGCAGCTGCTCTAATCACACTGAAAACATTTACTTTTAGTCCTCTCAGAATATAATACAATAAATTGTTTTAAAGCTACAATGCATTAAAATCAACCAGATTTCAAAATTTCACACTGCTACTATCCTCTAGTAATTTCAGAATCATTGGAAACAATCTCATTGGCTCCCCTTTTCTTCCTGGGCTCACAAATAGTGATACCAAGAATGATTTTGCATTTTATGGTCTGAAAACCCCACTTAACAGGAGTTAGCAGACCTTGAAATCCCTAAAGAAATATAACCCTTCCTTACGTATAATTGGTCTTTACAGAGAACTCAAATCTTTGGTGTCTTTATAAGTGTTTAAAATGAAACTCAAAGTCCTTAGCCAATACAGCTCACAGTAGAGTATGTTAAATAGTTGAATGGAATACTCCTGAGTTACTGCTGCTGGAACAATGTGTAATGTTTACTTTAATTTGGGTCTTCTCAGAAACAGAACTAGAGACAAGAATTTGAGTAAGACATTTATTTGGAATGTGCTGGGAACTCCAACAGGGGACCAGGGGAAATCATACAAGGAAGAGAAGGCAGTTGATAAAGCATGTGCTATTAAGCTAATTACCCTGGTGGGTGGCTAGAACTTCATCCCAGGGAAAACTCTGGGAAATGATGCAAACCACACTCTTCACAAATATCCCTTTCAAAAAGTGAGGCACCTGGGGTATGTATACATCCATACAAGTGTCATTGATTCAAGGTGGCTTAGGAATTGTTAATCTCCAAATACTTCATGCTTGCTTCTTGCTCCTATAGGTACACTTGGAAGGAGAATGGTAGAGGTCCTAGACACAGAGATGCATATACTGGCAGGCAGGATGTATAGATAAGACACTGACAGTGTCTGCTATAGGCACTTACTCAGAAAGTCTCTTTCTTGCCTCTGAACAATATGGAGGTCCATGTTAAGCTCACATCTCAATGAGCTCTCCTGCCTAACAAATAAGAACAAATGTTCACCCTCCTCAGCCTTACTTAACAGTGGACTCAAACAGGATTCAGCACTCAGGTTACTGTTGCGGGAAGTCAGGGACCCCAAATGGAGGGACCGGCTGGAGCCACGGCAGAGGAACATAAATTGTCAAGATTTCATGGACATTTATCAGTTCCCAAATAATACTTTTATAGTTTCTTATGCCTGTCTTTACTTTAATCTCTTAATCCTGTTATCTTCATAAGCTGAGGATGTACATCACCTCAGGACCACTGTGATGATTGTGTTAACTGTACAAACTGATTGTAAAACATGTGTGTTTGAACAATATGAAATCAGTGCACCTTGAAAAAAACAGAATAAGCCATTTTTAGGGAACAAAGGAAGACAACCATAAGGTCTGACTGCCTGTGGGGTTGCGCAAAAAGAGCCATATTTTTCTTCTTGTAGAGAGCCTATAAACACACGTGCAAGTGGGGAAGATATTGCTAAATTCTTTTCCTAGCAAGGAATATTGATATTAATACCCTGGGGAAGCAATGCTTTCCTGGGGGGAGGTCTATAAATGGCCGTTCTGGGAATGTCTGTCTTGTGCAGTTGAGATAAGGACTGAGACATGTCCTGGTCTCCTGCAGTACCCTCAGGCTTACTAGGGTGGGGAAAAACTCCACCCGGGTAAATTTGTGGTCAGACTGGTTCTCTGCTCTCGAATCCTGTTTTCTGTTGTTTAAGATGTTTATCAAGACAATACATGCACCACTAAACACAGACCTTTATCAGTGGTTCTGCTTTTGCCCTTTGCCCTGTGATCTTTGTTAGACCCTTATTAGTAGTTCTGCTTTTTGCCCTTTAAGCATGTGATCTTTGTACCTACTCCCTGTTCTTACACTCCCTCCCCTTTTGAAACCCTTAATAAAAACTTGCTGAGCTGAGACTCAGGTGGGCATCACGGTCCTACTGATATGTGATGTCACCCCCAGTGGCCCAGCTGTAAAATTTCTCTCCTTGTACTGTCTCTCTTTATTTCTCAGCCAGCTGACACTTATGGAAAATACAAAGAACCTACACGGAAATATTGGGGGCAGGTTCCCCTAATAGGTTACAAAGAGGGCAACAGCATGAAGCAAAAAAAAACAAAAGCCTTCTTCAGAGTTGGAAAAACAAGCAAACAAACAAAGAGTAGGCACTTATAATTTTACAGAGCATATCAAAGACAAGCAAAACTGAAATAAATAAATAAACTGATGAAGACTGCTTAGCTAAGTGCAGTGGCTCATGCCTGTAATCTCAGCACTTTGAGAGGCCAAGGTGGGTTTCAGGTCAGGAGTTAGAGACCAGCCTGAGTAACATAGTGAGACCTTATTTCTACCAAAAAAATAAATAAATAAATTAGCCAGGCATGGTGGCCCTTGCCTGTAGTTCTAGCTACCCAGGAGGCTGAGGCAGGAGGGTCACTTGAGCCCAGGAATTCACATTTACAGTGAGTTATGATCATGCCATTGCACTTCAGCCTGGGTGACAGAGCAAAACCCTGTCTAAAAAAAAAAAAAAAAAAAAAGACACTGCTTAGAGTGAACAGTGATTAATCACCAGAAGTAATGACTGAGAAAAAAAAAATAAGTGGGACGAGGCAATATAGGGCATTCACCTGGAAATCAAATGGAAGGAGAAAAAGGCCGAGAATCCAGGCCTGGATAAGAGATGCTTTCTTGGTCCAGCTGGATCCGGGTTATCTTTAGTTCCTTGCAGAAAACGACCTGGATATTGATATTAGAACATCATTGTATTCATGGCTGTTGTAAGCATTTCTGTCTAATCACCTGTATAGGATCTCTTTCCACAGTAAAGGATTAGTCTTGCTCAACTAATCCTTTTATCGTCTTTAAAAAATCCTGGAGTAAAGAACCTATCAAGATATTGCTGTATTCAGATATCAAGCCTGGGAGGGCACTATTTGATTTTTGCTAGGTCAAGAGTCTAGCACCCAGAAGGTACAAACCATGAAAGCACCTTTTAAATACACACACACACACACACACACACACACACGGATTTCTACTGGGCATGCTGGCTGCATGTCACAAGATGTCTCCTGAACAGCAGGAATTTTAATTAAATCAGGGGAGATCTAATTTGGCCTAAATTGGCTTGCTACAAAAGGTGTTAAGGAGAACAAAAATTGTTCTGCAATATGGATGTTTGTGAAAGGGATGGGCTGTATCCATTGACGATGGTAATGCAAAGTGATGTGGAAAATATGAAGCCCACTGAAGATGCTAGAAAGCCTGAGAATGCTCATCTGTGATAAACTGATTACAGAAGAAAATATATTACATGCATAAACTCCTGGAACTAAATTCATTTGAAGGTACAACCAATATTGAAGGCTGATCTCTGGTAGCCCTCAAAGAAAATAAGGGAGAAAGATGAGGGAAAGAGAAGTATAAACCACTATTATTGTGTAGACTGGAATAAGAAGTGGAAGAGTATCACTGCTTGGACAGAGATAATGATAAATATATTCCTTCATACTTTCAAGAGAAGAAGATCTTTGATAGCAGGAATGAAAGAATGACCAAGCAGACCTGGACAGGTCTAACAAAAGCATAAGTGGGTGAGAAATTTGGGGACACCAGCAATAAAGTTGTCAAAGTTGCATGCCATGGGATTTAGACTGAATGAAGAAAGTATTGGAAAGGGCATGGTGGGCCATGTGGCAGAGGGAAGTTTGAAAGTATAGCAGTCTTGATGTGGTTAAAAATCAGAAGCATTGTAAGGAAGTGAGTAAGCTGAAAGGAGGGAAATTTAGGTCATTGTGGGGTATGGAAATTTACATTCTTTAGGTGTAGGATTCCTGGCAATAACCATGGGTGTAGGTGGTTGAAGGGGAGTAAGTGTAAGGATCATGGGAGTCACAGAGAAAAAGGAGGTTGGAGGTCTGGCTGTTGGGTGACTCATCTACATAGATGCTGCCCATGATAATTGAAGGAACTGGGGTGGAGACAAAAATAGCTGTGCAATTGCCAAAGGCTTCAGTGTGGAAGAGGAAGAAGCCAAGAGTTAAGCAATTAAAGGCAATGAGAAGTAGTAAAGAGTGGTATAGATGAGTGTCATTAGCCTCAAAGGAAGAGGGCTTTTATGCCCACAAAGATGAAAGGGTAATGGTCCGGAAGCAGCTGGGAGAACTTCTCCCATGCTTAGGTCTCCACGAGATGTGAAGTCTGGGAGAAAACCCAGGTCCAGTTGCTATTTAGGTAAAGTGATGTTCCCCAGTTGTGTCCTGTACAACAGTAGCTTGCCCAGATGTTACAGATGAACAATCAAATGATGTAAAATAAAGGTTTCATGATTATATACACTTAAGAAATATTGCACAGTAAACCTTCTGGAAGCATCATAATACAAACTAAAAAATTAGAGCAATACTGTGCAGTAGAAGCATATTTTACCATAATCTTTTCATCTATACTTGACTACTAAAGCATTGCTCTGGGGGGATACCTAGTAACACCACAACATAGGTATCCTGTAGAGAATGGGGAAAGCTAAGTTAACAGAAAAAGAAAGAGGCTTCCATAAAAGGGTAAAGAGGTTGAAGATAGAGAGGTATAGTGTGGGGTCTAGTGGGGCCTGGTTGGTTTTAAATCCCTGATCAAGTACTTCCCAGCTCTATAACCTTGCTAAAACTGCCTCAGTTTACTTATCTGTAGAAGAAGGAGGAGGAGGAGGATGAGAAGACATGTCGTAGGGTGGTGATAAGGATGAAGTTAATTAACACAGGAATGCCTAGAAAAACACTTGGTACATGATATGTGCCCCACAAATGAAAGCTGTTATTATTGCAGAGTTTATTGCAATGGAAAGAGAGTTCTAAATGACAAACTGTTTTCCAAGCACTGAGAGTTGCTAGAAAGAGCAATCCCGGCTCCAAAGGAAGAGAGTAGGTGAGGTAACTCTCAGATGAACCTGAATCGGGAAGAAATGTGGATACCCGGGGCAATTTTTTGAGAAACATAATTAAACATCCCAATTGTGTTTGTACAGTCTAGGAGCTTGCAGTTTAACCATTTCATACCCACCGCTGTATAGGCTACCTAAGACAAGGTGAACACTTTCTAGTGTGTTTATTATGTAACTTTCCTCTGGTGTAAATTTTCATTCATTTCCTTTGCCCATGTACATATCAAGGTCTTAAATGACTTTTCATCCAAATATAAATGTAGGTAGTTCTTTCCACCCTCTTTTTCTGCCCCTTTCTCTTTACACGACTGTAAGAGCTGCTTCCATTCACACCAGTTGTGTTAATGATCTTCTCATTTCAAATATTAACAGGCATAATCAATTCATTTTTTAAGGATAATGTGTGAGAAATACAGAGATCTTTCTGATCACAGAATCTGTCTTTAGGCCTTGCAACTATTTTCTTTCTTTCACTTAATATCTTTTCAAATTACTAACCCAAGACTTCAGTCCCCTCTTTTGAGCTGACAGTTTTGAATCAGGAATATTGTACCATGTCCACGTCTCCAAAATCTAATAAGATAGAACATGCTTTTCCTGCTCTGTGGAAACGAAGGAAAGCAACTGGAGAATGCTCTAGGCCACAGTCAATGAGCCCTAACCCTTTTCAGACATCTACCATACCGCACCCCACTCCAGGAGATGCCAGAGATATTAGTTGATTATTCAGGGCCCAGCCTGAAAAACCGTGGTGAACCAGATGGGATAGAAAAAGCAAATCCAAATCCTCAAAAAAAATCCTTGCTGGTACCTTACACCCACGCAAAACTTTACTAGTCACAAAACCCTGTCATGTTCATCATCTTCCCCTTGGATAGTCAAATAATTCTGCCCCAATGGGCAGTTCTAGGCTGGCCAGGCAATACTTATTTTTGGTATTTCTGTAAATATCAAAATATCTGAAATGGAATTATTTATACCTCAAAAAATACACAAGGAATTATACACTGTGTGAAGATAGCTCATCAAAAAGGTGTTCTTGTTTATTTGGCAATCTGACCTTTAACAACTTCCAAGGCAACTTATTATAGCATTAATTGCCTTTTATTTAACTATATTGAAGTAGAGCATCATTCCTTATGTTTATTAGCCATCTATACGTCCTCTGAGGCACTCAATATTGGCCTTTTTACAATGGGAGTAGAGGAAAACCACAACGAGAAGAGAAGGAGCATGAGACAGCGGATCAGGGAAGGAGAGAGGAAGAGAAGGAAGGTTTACAGGCTGTAGGACAGAAAAGATAAATTTCCTCAACCATCACAAGATTCATGGCTGACACCCCTCTAACAAAAGGCAGAGCAACAAGAGAAAAGCACAACACATGTATTTAATATAAGTTTTACATGACATGGGAACCTTCACAAATGAAGACCCAAAGACTCAGGAAAAACTGGATTATTTTTATAAACAGTCATGCAGAAGTATGATGGGAGGACAAAGGTATCATGTAATGTTAATAACCTGGGGGGAACTTAGCAAGGCCTATTTGTTCAGATTCTGCTTGGCCTCTCTATGTGACATTCACTCCCTGCTGGTGTAGGGCAGGACACCTGTCAGATGAGAGTCTCCAGAAAAGAAAGGAGAGTAAAAGTCTGAGAGCAACTGTGATGGTTAATATTGAGTGTCAACTTGATTGGATTGATGGAGGCAAAATATTATTGTTCCTGGGTGTATCTGTGAGGGTGTTGTCAAAGGAGATTAACATTTGAGTTCATGGACTGGGAGAGCAGACCCATTCTCAATCTGGCGGGCACCATCTAATCAGCTGCCAGCATGGCTAGGATAAAAGCAGGCAGAGAAACGTGGAAGGACCAGACTGGCTGAGTCTTCTGGCCTATATCTTTCTCCCATACTGGATGCTTCCTGCCCTCGAACATCTGACTCCAATTTCTTCAGCTTTTGGACTCTTGGACATTTGACCACGGACTGAAGGCTGCACTTTTGGCTTCCCTACTTTTGAAGTTTTGGGACCCAGACTGGCTTCCGTGCTCCTCAGCTTGCAGACGGCCTATTGTGAGACTTCACCTTGTGATCATGTGAGTCAATATTCCTTAATAAACTCCCCTTCATATATACATCTAGCCTATTAGTTCTGTCCCTCTAGAGAACCCTGACTAATACAGCAACCTTCCTGTTTCTGTGGTTTCCTCAGTTTCCTTCGGATTAAAATCCTTAGCAGACCAAGGTGCCAAATTTGGGGTTATCATATTTTGAGCTCCAACAAGGTCAGATCCCACACTTCTAGTGAAGACTTCCCCAATCTACTTCTCTCCCCTTTATTACATCTAAGGCCAAATTAGCTCTTTGGGGCCTATACCTCCTCTCAAGGATAATGTGCTTAAAAATCTAAATCCCCTTTGTCAGTTTTTCTTAGAAGACCCTTGGTCCTAGGTCCTGGATCTCTCTGATATCTCATGATATTTGAGGACAAAAAGTACAAAACAGTGGAGACGTTGTTTCCCTTTAAAACATAAAACAGCAGTATTAATGCCAGTTTTTCCGTATTGTCTGTTTACCTCCACTTTGTCACAAGTGTATTTTGAGAATGAGCTGGTTGAAGGTCACCAGGTTGAAAGTGACACGACCAAGATTTTTGCTAAGGTTTTGAGAAGGACTCAAAGCCAGTTCTTTTGACTCCTAGACTCCTGTAGCAATGTGGGCATGGGACACAGAGACTAAAAGTGAGGCCGTTCCCTTCCCAGTTTTAGCCAGAGCAGCACAGTTCTGATGTTGAATATCTATTGGGGTTCTATAATATCTTATTGCCAGAAGGGTACCATTGCTGAAATAGAACTCTGGAAACCATAGCACTACACTGGGCTAGGAAGATGAGAGTAACAAATTCTACCTCTCCAGAAAGTTATGATCAAGAGAAAGCAATTGTCATTATCATCATCAAAATCAGAATATATTTGAGCTCTTCCTCTTTGAGAGCATTATATTTTTCCAGCAGCTAGAGACAAAAGGGCTTTAAGACATGGCCTCATTACTTAGGAGCTAATAACTTAGTTGATAATGAGGACATTTCTAAAATGTTAAGATGTGCACTAAAAACTGGTATTTCCCAAAACAGTAATGTCCACTCAGAGTTCATTGGAAGAAGAGATCCTCCTACAAGTTACAATTCAAAGATGGGCTCTCTAGGATTTCAAAAATGGAAATAGTCTACAAGTATTATCCAGGGCAAATTAGAGACTGTCATTCATATGCAAAAGCATACTGGGGATCTCTGACTAATGACCCAGGAAGACGAAGGATGTTTTAATAATATCCACCTTTATTATGCTAAGTGTTGTATATGAACTGCCTTATTTGATCCTTACCTAAACTCAGTGGTACAGGTATTATTTTTCTCATTTGGAATAAAAGGAAACTGATGTTTAGAGGGTAAAGTGCACAAATCAAACATCAGCACTTCTGAAACCTAAATGTGCTTCAGAATTAAATATCTGTGGATCTTGTTAAATGATGGATTCAATTCAATAGGTCTGGAGTGAGGCCAATATTCCTTATTTCTAACAAGCTCCCAAGGGGATGCCAAAGCTTCTGTGGCCCAGATTATTCTTTGAGTAGCCAGGTTCTACACTATCATGCTTCTTACTGTGCCATTCCAGAATGAACTGGAGCTAGCTGGCAATATGGGCATTGAGGAGGGGAAGGGTAGGCAGGGGATACTGCGGGCAAGGATGATAAAGAATAATGCAGAACTGAAGGGATCTTTGGAAGATGATTTTTAGATACAGAGATAGAGTACATAATGAAAATTTAAGATGAATATGAAAATTCTGAGTAGCAGACATGCATTTGTTCTGTCAAGAAATATTTATTGAACATCTGTGATGTGCCAGGTCCTATGTGAGGTGCTGCGGCTACAACTCTTCAGGTGGCTTAAACTCTAATGAGAAACGAGTAGACAGTCAATTAGGATAAACATGGGAGTGGTAGGAAGAAGTGAGATGCTATGGAGTTCACAGTAGAAGCATCCCCCTAGGACTGCAGAGTCAGCAAAGACTTTCCAGAAAAGTGATGTCTATGTGAAAACCTAACTTTGAATAAGAGGTAGCAAAGTGAAGGTGGCAGGGTGGGAGGGAGGATTTTTCTGACCAAGGGAAGAAAACGCATGAATGCCAGGAGGTAGGCAAAGCATGGCCCTGGAGGAACGGAGGAACGTTTAGGATGGCTGGAGTCCAGAGGTCAATGGAGAATCCCCAAGAAGGAAGCAGAGCAGAAAATAGAGAGGATTCATTCTTAGAAGCATGGCCCACACACAGCAGCCAAACCAGTAAGCAAAGATAGAGCAAGAAGGAGAGATGTTGCTTATTCTTTCCTTCTCAGCTGTTTGGCCAACAGAAGGTTGCTTGGGGACACACATGCTGAAACATGGAACTATGTCCCCAGCACTTTGTCCTTTTGGTAAGCCTTCATTTTAGAAGATAAAATTCCTACCCTCTAAACCTGAAGGAAAAGATTATTAGATGTAGATTTTTGGGCATATTGTCAGGTCATCCCACATCTGCCAGACTTGGTTGATAATGGCTAAACTGTGACTTATAAAGAAAGGACTTGGGAAATAGGAAACTGACCCTGATCTGGGGAAGAAATGGGAAGAATACTAACAACCAGCTTTTATTGAGCATGTACTATGTGACAGCACTTCCTCCCAGGCATATTACTCACTTTTCTCATTTTATCTTCTCAGCAGTCCTGTACATAAGTGCTATTACCATTTCCATTCTGTAAGTAAGGAAATGAAGGTTTTAGAGAGATTAAGCCACTTTCTCATTTTTTTCCATTTTCTTGGCTAGAAATGACTGAGACTAGATTTGCACCTAAGCTCATCTGAATCTGAAGCCCATTTTCTTAACTACTTTAGATAATAAAGGTTAGGTTGGAGGGAAGAAAGGACCCATCTGAAAAGTGTGGCATGGCAACTGCTTCCTCAGAGCAATTTATTGGGTCAAGGTCAAGGATCTTAAAGATAGGATCTTGTCCTGTGGTGGATAAGATGGCTTGGAAGACCCAGTGCTAAATAAACAGCTATAGCATGGTCAGCACTCAGCAGTGGCCCAAGTTGAGACCAGATCAGAGAGGACATAAAGCCAGACTTGGGTCCAGCCTGAAAATGGATTAGAACCAGTATACAGAGGAAATTAGTCAGAATAGACAGATTTTTGCCATGGTAACAGCCCCCAAATATGAGTAGGTTACCACCACAAAGATGCATTTCTCAGTCATGTAATGTCAGCTACTGGTCCAGGTATCTCTCCAGGGCAACCATCCTGATATGGTTTGGTTTTGTCCCCACCCAAATCTCATCTTGAATTCCCACGTGTTGTGGGAGAGACCCAGTGGGAGGTAATTGAATCATGGGGCAGGTTTTTCCTGTGCTGTTCTCAGGATAGGGAGTAAGTCTCACGAGATCTGATAGTTTTAAAAAGGGGAGTTTCCCTGCACAAGCTCTCTCTTTGCCTGAGGCCATCCATGTAAGATGTGACTTGGTCCTCCTTGCCTTCCACCATGATTGTGAGGCCTCCCCAGCCATGTGGAACTGTAAGTCTATTAAACCTCTTTTTCTTCCCAGTCTCAGCTATGTCTTTATCAGCAGAGTGAAAATGGACTAATACACCTTCACTGTGGGGTAACCTCAAATTCTAAACTGTTGGAGACACCACCACCATTCTATGCCTCCTCCTTGGCTGATTCAGCAGGAACGAGCAAGACTGGAAAGACATATGCTCCTTTTACTATCTCAGCTCAGAGGTGTTATCTTTCACTTCCATTCATCCTTCATTGGCCAGAATAAGTCACATGGCACCCACTTAACTGCAAGGGAGCTAAAGAAGGTAAGTATATTCCTTGCACCATGAATGGGGAAGAAATTGGACATTGATGGACACTGGTATGCCCAACCACGAGAGACTCTTGAGAGTTCTCAACATACCTCTCTTTATAGTGAATTACTAGAAATCCACAATCATCCTTCACCAACCACTGCCTCACACCATTCACTGGGAAGTCATCAGTTAATACAATTTAATTCCTTACATTGTCGCAAGGCTGTAACTTATTTGACTTGGGAGTCTTAAATCCCCTAATCCAAGATACACCATTCTGATTATCTTTCCCAGAATTGGAACACAGGTTTTGGGTTTTTCTGCATGTGTCCTTAAATTTAAGGATACTACTTTTCCGCTTAAGTGAGCTCAAGTTTATTTCTATTCCTTCCTGGCCTTCATATTTACATTTACAAATGTAAATAGCCAGCTCAGAATGAAGGACTGACAGGCATAGACATTTCTCGGGTAAATTAAATAGCATTTATTTATTTTAAAGATTCAGAAGAAAGTTAATAAAGTCAGAATTCATAGCAAACAGATTAGCACCATTCTCCAGGAGACACTGGGATGTAAACGTCTAGATCCTAAAGTCCTCCTTCTGGAGCCTCACATCTGAAGGAGAGTGAGGATCTCCTCAGAACTTGTGGAAGTCCAAATACATCTCTCTAAAGACTGCTTTATCACACAAGCTGTCCTGTGTGCATCCTGGTTTGGATGCTTTCTGGAGATCCCCTCATCTAAGGCAGATTCATGTCATTAATCTCAATGCCATATAATAGACACCATGCTTACCCAGAGTGCAGTGCAATTCTGTAAGCTCAGGGAAATGTTTAAGCAGCTTCTGAAGGGACACTGCTCAGATGGAGTCACAGGCTATGGAGGCCTCAGTCAAGCAGGACTTTCGCCTTCACCAATACAGACACTTGAATTCTAAGGGGCAAGAATGAAATAGAAAACAGGGTTAAAATTCAACCTTGAAAGTTTTTTGCTACGCCAAATGGGGTCGAGTGCTGATACTCAAAATGCACAAGGCTTTTTTTTTTTTTTCTAAGAACACTTGTGGTCGAGAATAAAAGGTCATATCTTAAATCTCTTTAGTGACAATTGCTCGCATGATATCAGAATACACTTAACTCCAACTGTCCTTTCATTGTATCTTCCTTAAGAGGAGTAATGCTATTTTAATCATAATTCAGTCACAGGAGTTGAGCACCATCTTATTGAAATGGGATGGAAATTAACGACAATCATCTCAAACAGAAGTTTAACAACAATTTATTCTGCTTAGGGACCTGAGCGAAGTAGTAGAGAGAAGAGATAGAAATAATCAAAAATGGCAAAGGGTAAAATTTAAAGGACTTTACTTTCTTAAAAGACTCATAAAATTTGAATTTCAAACAGTTATAAACATATTATGTACCTTTTTTCTTAATATTATAACTTGATTTCTTATTATAGTAACATTTGCTTATTGCAAAAATACTTTAAAAATACAGATAAGAGGCCAGGCACGGTGGCTCACACCTGTAATCCCAGCACTTTGGGAGACTGAGATGGGAGGATCACTTGAGGTCAGGAGTTCGAGACCAGCCTGGCCAATATGGCAAAACCCCGTCTCTACTAAATATACAAAAAAAAAAAAAAAAAAAATTAGCCAGGCATGGCGGCAGGCACCTGTAATTCTAGCTACTCAGGAGGCTGAGGCAGGAGAATCGCTTGAACCTGGGAGGCAGAGGTTGCAGTGAGCCAAGATAGCGCCATTGCATTCCAGCCTAGGTGATAAGAGCAAAACTTCGTCTCAAAAAAAAAAAAAAAAATACAGATTAAAAAGAGGAGAAAATAAAAATCATCTATTGCCCTGCTACCCAGAGAGATTCTGTTGACTATATGCACGTATGTATCTGTCCACATCTTATCCATATCTCTATCCAAACAGATACACACAGAGACACACACACAAACACATACATACACGCAATTTTTACAAGCTGTATTGTCATTTTAAACTCTTAACATGTTAATTGTAAGAATACTACTATTCGTTGATATCTTGTTCTCTTCTCCTTGCAAGACTTACTTCCCTGTCCTTTGAGATGCGATGTAGCCATTGACTTTGTCAAATAAAATTTAAGTTGAAGTGACATACGTCACTTTGAAGTCGAAGCATTTTAGTAGTAGTGACTATCTGATCTGCCCTTTTCCTGCTGTGACATGGAGATGGAAATATAAGAGATTTTCCCATAAGAAGGAGGTATCTTGAAATGCTAAACCAACATGTGGAGGGATGAGAGCTGCCCTTAAGAGTCACTCAGTTTTGGGCCATTGTGTAAGGCACTGAGAACTTTGGAATTCCTCTCACATTAGATTATGCCTATCTCCATTTATCTAGTTTATTCTGACCAGTAAAATTTTTAGCATCGTTCTGACATTAATTATTCTACAAAATCACTCAAATGGCTAAATTATACATCATAATGTGCATGTGGTATAATTTATTCAGCCAATTTTTTAGTGTCGGGTATTTATTTCCATTTTATAAGTTTTTATAAACAATAGCATGAGAAATATATTTTAGTTAAATTTTTGCTCATATTTATGTTATTTTCTTAAGCTGCAATCATAAATTGGAAAGTCGTTATTCAAAAGATACACAAAACCATCAGTTTTCTTACGTATAGCGTCAAATCACCCTCAAAAACACTGTTGACAGCATCATCAATGGCATAAAGAATACATGATTTCTCTGTTCGATATAAATATTCTATTTACCTACCTACCCTACTTTTGCCAAATTTAAAGGTAAAAATGATGCCTTATTTTTTTATTGTAATTCCATGAGTCAAATATTTTTTTCATAGTTGTATAAGTTATTTGTATTTCTTCTCTTGTGAATTGTCTTTTCATTATTTTCTCATTGATTTCCTAATATCATTTATTGAATAATACTTTTCTTAAATGCTTATTCATGCCTCGAGTTTGCAAAAAGGCCTGACAGTGGGCTTTAATTCTGCGCTACTGATCAGTTCATCCATGCCCAAATCATCACCAGGCTGCTTTAATTATTGCATCTTTAGACTTGTCAATATCTTATATAATATCTTGCTATTCTTTTTGACATTTTTTTTGCCTATTTTTAGATATTTATTTTTCAATTTATGGTTTTTTTTGTTTGTTTTTTTTTGGTTTTATTTTTTATTTTTTTTTTATTATACTTTAGGGTTTTAGGGTACATGTGCACAATGTGCAGGTTTGTTACATATGTATCTATGTGCCATGTTGATTTCCTGCACCCATTAACTCGTCATTTAGCATTAGGTGTATCTCCTAATGCTGTCCCTCCCCCCTCCCCCCACCCCACAACAGTCCCCGGAGTGTGATGTTCCCCTTCCTGTGTCCATGAGTTCTCATTGTTCAATTCCCACCTATGAGTGAGAACATGCGGTGTTTGGTTTTTTGTCCTTGCGATAGTTTACTGAGAATGATGTTTTCCAGTTTCATCCATGTCCCTACAAAGGACACGAACTCATCATTTTTTATGGCTGCATAGTATTCCATGGTGTATATGTGCCACATTTTCTTAATCCAGTCTATCGTTGTTGGACATTTGGGTTGGTTCCAACTCTTTGCTATTGTGAATAGTGCCGCAATAAACATACGTGTGCATGTGTCTTTATAGCAGCATGATTTGTAGTCCTTTGGGTATATACCCAGTAATGGGATGGCTGGGTCAAATGGTATTTCTAGTTCGAGATCCCTGAGGAATCGCCACACTGACTTCCACAATGGTTGAACTAGTTTACAGTCCCACCAACAGTGTAAAAGTGTTCCTATTTCTCCACATCCTCTCCAGCACCTATTGTTTCCTGATTTTTTAATGATGGCCATTCTAACTGGTGTGAGATGGTATCTCACTGTGGTTTTGATTTGCATTTCTCTGATGGCCAGTGATGATGAGCATTTCTTCATGTGTTTTCTGGCTGCATAAATGTCTTCTTTTGAGAAGTGTCTGTTCATGTCCTCTGCCCACTTTTTGATGGGGTTGTTTGTTTTTTTCTTGTAAATTTGTTTGAGTTCATTGTAGATTCTGGATATTAGCCCTTTGTCAGATGAGTAGGTTGCAAAAATTTTCTCCCATTCTGTAGGTTGCCTGTTCACTCTGATGATAGTTTCTTTTGCTGTGCAGAAGCTCTTTAGTTTAATGAGATCCCATTTGTCGATTTTTGCTTTTGTTGCCATTGCTTTTGGTGTTTTAGACATGAAGTCCTTGCCCACGCCTATGTCCTGAATGGTATTGCCTAGGTTTTCTTGTAGGATTTTAATGGTTTTAGGTCTAACATATAAGTCTTTAATCCATCTTGAATTAAGTTTTGTATAAGGTGTAAGGAAGGGATCCAGTTTCAGCTTTCTACATATGGCTAGCCAGTTTTCCCAGCACCATTTATTAAATAGGGAATCCTTTCCCCATTTCTTGCAGCCATATTTATTTTTCAATTAACACTTTTAAAAATTCTACTGGGATTTTCATCTTTTCCAGGAACATTATTCAAGTCTTATTTGATAACATTTCCTTCATTAATTCATTCAACAAATCTTTATTAAGCACTTAATATGAGCCAGGAATTATTTTAGGTACTGACTATAAAGAACAAATAGAATTCCTTGCCCTTATGGAGCTTATATTCTAGTGAGATAGAGATAAAGACAATGAACAAGATAAGTAAGTACAACAGATAATGTTAAATAGTAGACAGAGCTAAATAAAAAAAAAAAGTTGGAAGGGGGCTTATGAAATAGCATTGTTGGTGGGTTTCAATTCAAGTTCTTCAGGAAGCCAAAGTTAGAACAGAATCAGACATGTAAGAGATGCATTGTGGGGTGTGAAAGTTGTAGATAACAAGATGAAATCACTTTTATCAGACCCAGACAGAATAAGGCTGGGAAGGCATGAAGGAGAGGAAGCGCATGCTTACATGCCTGAGATAAAAACCTTTCACAAGGACTTTCTAAAAACCCCGTAAGAAACCCTTTCACCTTCACGTATCTCCTGCTTTGATAAGATTTATTACCAGACATTCTTTAGGACTGCTAATCAGGTAAGATTCTCTCAGAACACGTGCCCAGTAAATGGGAAGTCCACCAATGAACTGACAGCAATCCTGGCTTTGAATCTCTGGAACCAGTAAACATTGTTTCTAAGCATCTTATTTAAATTCCTTTTTGCTAATGCAAGCTTCCTTTTACCCTTCCCTGGTGGTTTGCCATTCCATGCATTCCAGATTATAATCCTGATTTCTTATTCCTGAGTAAACCCAACATATTTAAAGATAATTTTCTCTAGTGTCTTTTTTAGGTTGTGGGGTAGGTGGCGGGGGAGCCTGAGAAACATATAGGAGAGAACACAGGAAAAGGCAGGAACACCGTCAGCCACTGATGAAATCTGACATTCATAAAGAAGGAAAGGAATAAACCTCAAATGTCTTATTGAGAAAAACAGGGGAGAGGGAAAGGACAAGAAATGGGTTGGGGAAGGAAATGGGTGAAAATAGCCTCCCACTGCTATGCAGCCGAGAAAATCTCACCCAGCTGATGGGGAGCCCAGGCCAATGATTTCTCAATGGAGGATTTCCACCTCTGGTAGAAATAGCCATGTGCTGGTACCCAGTCGCACTGGTTAATGGACTGGGAGCATCCCGGGGAGGGCGTGGCCTTGGTAGGCGGTATTGGAGCCAAGCAGGTTCTCTTTCCATGGCCACCACAATGGGATAAAGTTTTGAAATTTTAAATAGGTTGATTTTGAAATGTAGTACACATACTTGCCTATTTATTATTTAATTATAATTATTCCATAATATTGGCTGATGTTATAAAGGGGGTGGGACTTTTCCATGTCATCTGAAAATTAATTATTGCTAGTAGGCAGGAAACCTACATTTTGGATATTTATTTTCTTTTCTAACCTGCTACCTTCCCGAACTCTTATTAATTTATTTGCTTCCTTGGTCGAGATTTTCATATTTTTAAGAACACCATCACACACAGTTTTGTCTCCCTCTTTTTGAATTATTCTGCTTTATTTCTTATCTTTTTGCCAAATCAGGGTTGATGACTGTGGATATGTTCATGTTCATGGGAATCCCTTTCAGTTTTGCCATTAAAGGATATTACGCTGGATGTCCTATGCCAACACATGAGAAAAAAAAAAAAAAAATATATATATATATATATATATATATTCCTTGGTCAATTTCCTAAGAAATTCTAAATTACCAAAATTAACTTAGGAAATTGATCTGGGAACATTTTTTCACATCTTGCTATAGAATTGTAGATAATGTATTCATACATTTTCCACCTCCTCTCTAATACATGATATATCTTATCATTTCCAGTGTTTGTGGTTGTGCTTTTACTTGTTCTTTTTTTTTTTTTTCAGTAGACTTCAAGAAGTTTCTTTCTTTTACGGGATTTTTTTTTCAAAGCATCAGCTCTTGAAAGCGTCTATCATTTCTGCATCTTTCTCTTTTATAATTTATTAATTTCTGCTTTTATCTTCAACATTCCTTGATTCATTCTCTGGATAATTGAATTTTATTTTTCACAGGCTTTTAAAAGAGAAAAAGTAAGAGCTGTTGTGCCTTTTCTAGCCACATCTCTAATCATAGTTATAATCATCACATACTGCAGGCAACATGGGGTTACGGTCAAGGATGTAGATTCCGTCTGCTATGTATTTCCTGGGTTCATATCCCAGTTATACTTTTGCCAATTGTGGGACATGGACCAGCAGTTTCCACATGTGTAAAATAAGGATTATTATTGTAATAAAATTTAGCTCATAGGGTTACTGTGAAGATTACTTGAGCTAATATTTGCAAAGCTTTCAAAACAGGAGTTGGCACACAGTAACTGCTATGTAATACATGCATAAATTACATTTATGCAGTACTTTATTCTTTACAAAACATCTTCACAATAATTTTCTCCCTTAGTTATAACAATCCCATGAGGCAAACAATACTCATCATTACTTTTCCTATGATAAAACTGGAATGCCAGTGAGTCAACTTAAATTAGTGGATGGAAGAGACAGGTCTTATGATTCTGGGATCAGCATGTGGCTTGAAGCCCAAATGACCTCTTTAGTTTAGGGTTTGTGGGGACACAGACAGAGAAGTCCGTGTTTAGCTCAGCTTTAGGCACTGGCAAGTCGCAGATTTTGAGACCCTCAGCTGGATAGTCAACGGCTCAAGACTGGGACCAGCAGCTGGAACAACTGTCAAGAAGAGCTTTAAGGTACCAGGCTCCTGGACACGTGAAGCCAGCCTCAGGAGGAAGGTGGGACAGGACCTGGTTCAAGTGCAGGAGATGTGGGTTCTTATCCTGGTCTTGCCTCTGTCTTACTTAGTAAGTGTAAACAGGGCACTTTGCCCTGCCACATCTCCATTTCCTCAAATACGAAACAGGGAAAATAATTTCTGCCCAGCCTCCTCCACACGGACCCTATAGGATTCAGAGGATGCTGCTGGCAGTGCAGCACTTTGAAAGTTTATGAAGTTTTCCACATAGGCAAGATGCTGTGCATGTCTAAGATCTCTCCCCTCCCACTTTCTTTGCTTACACAACCAGGAAGTGAAAAGCAGATGTGGAAACCACTCTCAAACTTTGTGCCAGCCCCTCAAATCTTGTGCCTAGGAAATGTCCTCCAACTCTCCCTCACACCAACAGCATCATTATCTTGGCATAGAAGAAAAAAAAATCTATGCATCTCTTCAAACAGAAATCTAATTTCCAACTGGCTTCACCTGGACTGTGAACCATAAGAAACAGACCACAATCGAATTTTCCACAAGCACTGTTTTCCATGCACACCCAAAACCAAGCAGGAAAGAGAGGAAATGGAAAACTCCCCTGGGCACTTAGCTCTTCATTATGTTGTAGGAGTGTGAAGTACCTGGGGAAAATAATCAAATTTAGGGGAGAAGGAGATTAATCCAATTCTGGTTCACATTACCAGAACTGTTTCTATAACTATATATTTCTCCAGATTCTAGGAACTGTCCACTGAAATCGTTTTACATTTTAAATCCACTGTATTTAGGTTTCTTCTTTCCCCAGCAAGAACTGAATCTATCTATTAACTAACTACTTAGTCTTTTCTTGGTGAGTAGCCACTTTTCTTTTCCTAAAGTGTACAGGATGGAAATTTGAAGGAGATGTGCAAATCACAACTACAAGGCAGGCAAGTGAATAGGGGAGGCTTCTACCCTTTGTTCTGTTCCTAATAGAACCCCCTTAAAGCTCAAGAAAGAGATGTGAGCAGCTAGACATTAGAGTTCTTCCCTCTTTTGCAAGGAAAAAAGGGGGAGGGGAAGACAGAGAGAGCCTGATTTTCTGAGCACTGACAGGCTTTATCTTTCATGAATTTCATTCTTCCTTTGTTCTATGTGTGTAAGAAGGAGGGACAGAATTAGAAGAAAGAGAGACAAAGAAATTGACATCCAATGGGTATGCAAAAGAGACCCTGGCTGAACTTACCATTTGAGCGCAGGGCACCAATGATCTGTGGCCACCCATAGATGCCAGTTATACCCTACTCAGGCTAGGAAAGGACCCACAGAGCAAAACAACTATCTCCCAAGAGTTCCTGTGAATTAAGGGTGCTCTTAGCCAAATTTAGTACATGTCCCTAACAAAGGAAGGTTATTGTCAGGCCCAGCTGCTCTGCCCTCATCAGACATAGAGAAGTATGTAGAGCTCAGGGCCAGCAAGGGATGAAAGGGAACCAGTGATTAGTGGGTAGCCACTATGTGTCAGATACTTGTTAACAGACACACACAGACACACGGAAAATCTCATTTCACCCAGTAGAAAGTTAGTTTTGGGATGGTAAAGGATTTTGCCTATTTTGTTCACTGTTCTAGCCCTAGTGCATTGACACATAGCAAGTGCACAAGAAATATTTGTGAAATGAATAAATGGATTGTCACAACCCTATGGATATAAAATAATTACCAATCTTGTTTTAAGATGAGGCAGCTAAGTTTCAGAGATGTTGGGGAGTAGATGAGCTAGGATTCAAACCTAGCTATGTCTGGAATCCACAGCCAATGCCTCTCAGGACTCCTTGCTGTTCTCACATAACAAACTGAAATGTATACAGAACAAAGTGCGGCCAAGGTCTTAAAATCACATTCCATAAAGAATCATTGGAGAACTGAAGCGTTTATCTGTGAAAAGGAACATCATCAACTAACAAGTTATGGAGAGGCCCCTCCCCTTTCTGGAATTTTGTTCCTCGTGAGTGAGATGAAGGTTTTGGACTAGATCAGAGAACAAATAATTGACATATGTACCATGACTCTGCCCTCCTATGACAGACATTACTCATTGATTATAGTACTCTTTCCCACTGAATTTGGATGCAATTTCATAAATATTCTCAACAGCACTCCCTGCAACCCCACCCATGACTAAAATTGGCATGCACAATAAAGGCTGTTTGATTTCTCTAGACTAGACCATCTCTAATGTCCCTCAAATTTATTTATATTTTAGGAGTTTTTAATTACTTTATTTTTCAAATGGTTTCTAATGTTAGCCTCATGAGTTATTCCATATACAGTCACTCTCTACATAACAACATTAATGTCAATGACAGACCATATATACAGCAGGGGTCCCATAAGATTATAATACCATATTTTTACTGCACCTTTTCCATGTTTATTTTTTATCTCCATTTATAATTTTTTTTATTTCCATAGGTTATTGGGGAACAGGTGGTGTTTGGTTACATAAGTTCTTTAGTGGTGATTTGTGAGATTTTGGTGCACCCATCACCCGAGCAGTACACATTGCACCCTATTTGTAGGCTTTTATCCCACACTCCCCTCCCACCCTTTTCTCCCAAGTCTCCAAAGACCATTGTATCATTCTTATGCCTTTGCGTCCTCATAGCTTACTTCCCACATATCAGTGAGAACATACAATGTTTGGCTTTCCATTCCTGAGTTACTTCACTTAGAGTAATAATCTCCAGTTCCATCCAGGTCAGTGTGAATGCCATTAATTCATTCCTTTTTATGGCTGAGCACTAATCCATCATATATATATATACATACACACACACACACAGTATATATATATATACATACACCATAAGTGTAATATATAAACAGTATATATACATACATAGATATATACACACACACACATATATATACACACACACATATATATACACACACACACATATATATATACACACACACATATATATACACACACACTGTTTCTTTATCCACTTGATGGGCATTGGAGTTTGCTCCACGTTTTTGCAGTTGCAAATTGTGCTGCTATAAACATGCATGTGCAAGTGTCTTTTTCATATAATGGCTTCTTTTCCTCTGGGGAGATACCCAGTAGTGGGATTGCTGGATCAAATGGTAGTTCTACTTGTAGTTCTTTAAGGAATCTCCACACTGTTTTCCATAGCGGTTGCACTAGTTTACATTCCCACCAGCAGTATAGAAGCGTTCCCTGATCACCGCATCCATGCCAACATCTACTGTTTTTTGATTTTTTTAAATTATGGCCATTCTTGCAGGAGTTACGTGGTATCACATTGTGGCTTTGATTTGCATTTCCCTGCTCATTAGTGATGTTGAGCATTTTTTCATATGTTTGTTGGCCATTTGGATATCTTCTTTTGAGAACTGTCTATTCATGTCCTTAGCCCACTTTTTGATGTGATTGTTTGTTTATTTCTTGCTGATTTGAGTTCACTGCAGATTCTGGATGTTAGTCCTTTGTCCCATGTATAGATTATGAAGATTTTTCTCCCACTCTGTGGGTTGTCTGTTTACTCTCCTGACTGTTCCTTTTGCTGTGCAAAAGCTCTTTAGTTTAATTAAGTCCCAGTGATTTATATTTGTTTTTATTGTATTTGCTTTTGGGTTCTTGGTCAAGAAATCCTTACCTAAGCCAATTTCTAGAAGGGTTTTCCAATGTTATCTTCTAGAGTTTTTATAGTTTCAGGTCTTAGATTTAAGTCCTTAATCTATCTTGAGTTGATTTTTATATAAGGTGAGAAATGGGGATCCAGTTTTATTCTCCTACATGTGGCTAGCCAATTATCCCAGCACTATTTGTTGAAAAGAGTGTCCTTTCCCCACTTATGTTTTTATTTGCTTTGTTGAAGATCAGTTGGCTGTAAGTATTTGGGTTTATTTCTGGGTTCTCTACTCTGCTCCATTTGTCTGTGTGCATATTTTTATTCCAGTACCATACTATTTTGGTGACTGTGGCCTTATAGTATAGTTTGAAATCAGGTAATGTGATGCCTCCAGATTTGTTCTTTTAGCTTAGTCTTGCTTTGGCTATGCAGGCTCTTTTTAGATTCCATGTGAATTTTAGAATTGTTTCTTCTAATTCTGTGAAGAATGATAGTGGTATTTTAATGGGAATTGTGTTGAATTTGTAGATTACTCTTGGCAGTATGGTCATTTTCACAATATTGATTATACCCTTCCATGAGCATGGGATGTGTTTCCATTTGTTTGTTCATCTAGGATTTCTCTCAGCAGTGTTTTGTAGTTTTCCTTGTAGAGATCTTCCACCTCTTTGGTTAGGTATATTTCTAAGTATTGTATTTTATTTTATTTTTTGCAGCTATTGTAAAAGGGATTGAATTCTTGATTTGCTTCTCTGCTTGGTCGCTCTTGGTCATAGAAGAGGTACTGATTTGTGTACATTAATTTTGTATCCAGAAACTTTGCTGAATTCTTTTATCAGTTCTAGGGGCTTTCTAGAGGAATCTTTAGGGTTTTTGAGGTAGAGGATCATATCATCAGCAAACAATGACAATTTGACTTCCTCTTTACCAATTTGGATGCCCTTTATTTCTTTCTCTTGTCTGACTGCTCTTGATAGGACTTCTAGTACGACGTTGAAGAGGAGTGGTGAGAGTGGGCATCCTTGTCTTTTTCCAGTTCTCAGAGGAAATGCTTTCAACTTTTCCCCATTCAGTATTATGTTGGCTGTGGGTTTGTCATAGATGGCTTTTATCACATTGAAGTGTGTCCCTTGTATGCCAATTTTGCTGAGAGTTTTAATCATAAAGGGATGCTGAATTTTGTTGAATGCTTTTTCCGCATCTATTGAGGTGATCATGTGATTTTTGTTTTTAATTCTGCTTATGTGGTGTACCACACTTATTGACTTGCACATGTTTAACCATCCCTGGTATGAAACCCACTTGAACATGGTTGATTATCTTTTTGATACGTTGTTGGATTCGGTCAGCTAGCATTTTGTTAAGGAGTTTAGCATCTATGTTCATCAGGAATATTGGTCTGTAGTTTTCTTTTTTTGGTTATGTCCTTTCTTAGTTTTGGTATAGGGGTGATACTGGCTTCACAGAATGATTTAGGGAGGGTTCCCTCTATCTCATGAAATAGTGTCAATAGCATTGGCACCAATTCTTCTTTGAATGTCTGGTAGATTTCTGCTATGAATTCATCTGGTCCTGGATTTTTTTTGGTTGGTAGGTTTTAAATTACCATTTCAATCTTGCTGCTTGTTATTGGTCTGTTCAGGGTATCTAATTCTTCCTGATTTAAGCTAGGAGGGTTGTATTTTTCCAGGAATTTATCCATCTCTTCTAGGTTTTTCTAGTTCATGCAGGTAAAGGTGTTCATAGTAATCTTGCATGATCTTTTGTATTTTTGTGGTGTCAGTTGTAATATCTCCTGTTTTGTTTCTTACCGAGCTTATTTGGATTTTCTCTCGTTTTCTTGGTTAATCTTGCTAATGGTCTATCAGTTTTATTTATCTTTTCAAAGAACCAGCTTTTTGTTTTATTTATCTTTTGTATTTTTTTGTTTCAATCTCATTTAGTTCTGCTTTGATCTTGGTTATTTCCTTTCTTCTGCTGGGTTTGGGTTTGGTTTGTTCTTGTTTCTCTAGTTCCTTGAGGTGTGACCTTAGATTGTCTGTTTGTGCTCTTTTAGTCTTTTCGATGTAGGCGTTTAGGGCTATGAACTTCCCTCTAGCACTGCCTTTGCTGTATCCCAGAGGTTTTGATAGGTTTTATCACTATTGTTGTTCAGTGCAAATAATTTTTTAATTTCCATCTTGATTTCATTTTTGACCCAATGCTCATTCAGGAGCAGGTTATTTAATTTTCATGTATTTGCATGGTTTTGAAGGTTCTTTTTGGAGTTGATTTCCTGTTTTATTCCACTGTGGTCTGAGAAAGCGCTTGATATAATTCCAATTATCTTACATTTATTGAGGCTCATTTTGTGGTCTATGATATGGTCTATCTTGGAGAAAGTTCCAGGCACCATTGAATAGAATGTATATTCTGCAGTTGTTTGATGGAATGTTCTGTATATATCTGTTAAGTCCATTTGTTCCAAGGTATAGTTTAAATCCATTGTTTCTTTGTTGACTTTCTGTCTTGATGACCTGTCTAGTGCTGTCAGTGGAGTATTTAAGTCCCCACTATTATTATGTTGCTGTCTATCTCATTTCTCAAGTCTATTAGCAATTGTTTTATAAATTTGAGAGCTTCAGTGTAGGTGCAAATATGTTTAGGATTGTGATATTTTCCTGTTGGACAAGGCCTTTTACCAATAATGTCCCTCTTTGTCTTTTTAAACTGGTGTTGCTTTACAGTTTGTTTTGTCTGATATAAGAATAGCTATTCCTGCTCAATTTTGGTGTTCACTCGCATGAAATGTCTTTTTCCACCCCTTTATCTTAAGTTTATGTGAGTCATTACGTGTTAGGTGAGTCTCTTGAAAGCAGCAGATAGTTGGTTGGTTAATTCTTATTCATTCTGCAGTTCTGTATCTTTTAAGTGGAGCATTTAGGCCATTTATATTCAATGTTAGTATTGAACTATGAGATACCATTCCATTCATTGTGCTATCTGTTGCCTGTCATTTTTTGTTTTTGTTTTTTAAATTGTATTTTTGTTGTAAAAGTCCTGTGAGATTTATGCTTTAAAGAGGTTCTGTTGTGATATGCTTCTAGGATTTGTTTCAAGATATAAAGCCCCTTTTAGCAGTCCTTGTAGTGGTGGCTTTGTAGTGGCGAATTCTCTCAGCATTTGTTTGTCTGATAAAGACTATGTTTCCTTCATATATGAAGCTTAGTTTTGCTGGATACAAAATTCTTGGCTGATAATTGTTTTGTTTGAGGAAGCTGAAGGTAGGGTCACAATCCCTTCAAGTTTATAGGGCTTCTGCTGAGAAATCTGTGATAATCTGATAGGTTTTCCTTTATAGGTTACCTGGTGCTTTTGCCTCACAGCTCTTAAGATTCTTTCCTTCATCTTAACTTTAGATAACCTGATGACAATATGCCTAGGTGATGATCTTTCTGCAATGAATTTCCCAGGTGTTCTTTGTGCTTCTTTATTTGGATGCCTAGGTCTCTAGCAAGGCCAAGGAAGTTTTCCTTAATTATTCCCCTAAATATGTTTTCCAAAATTTTAGATTTCTCTTCTTCCTCGGGAATGCCAATTATTCTTAGGTTTGGTCATTTAACATAATCCCAGACTTCTTGGAGGCTTTGTTAACATTTTCTTTTTCTTTTTTCCTTGTTTTTGTTAGATTGGGTTAATCCAAAGACCTTGTCTTCAAGCTCTGAATTTCTTTCTTCTACTTGTTCAGTTCTATTGCTGATACTTTCCAGAGCATTTTGCATTTCTGTAAGTGTGTCCAATATTTCCTGAAGTTTTGATTGTTTTTTATTTATGTTATCTATTTCATTGAATATTTCTCCCTTCACTTCATATCATTTTCTTGATTTCTTTACGTTGGGCTTCACCTTTCTCTGGTGCCTCCGTGATTATCTTAATAACTAACCTCCTGAATTCTTTTTCAGGTAAATCAGGGATTTTTTCTTGGTTAGGATCCATTGCTGGTGAGCTAGTGTGATTTTGGGGGCAGGGGTTTAAAAGCCCTGTTTTGTCACACATTACCAGAGCTGGTTTTCTGGTTCCTTCTCATTTGGGTAGGCTATGTCAGAGGGAAGGTCTAGGGCTGAAGGCTATTGTTCAGATTCTTTTGTCCCATGGGATGTTCCTTGATGTAGTAATCTCCCCCTTTTCCTATGAATGGGGCTTCCTAAGAGCTGAGCTGTAGTGATTGTTATCTTTCTTCTGGATCTAGCCACCCAGGGAGTCTACCAGGCTCTGGGCTAGTGCCGCGGGCTGTCTGCACAGAGTCCTGTGACGTGAACCGTCTGTGGGTCTCTCAGCCGTGGATACCAGCACCTGTTCTAGTGGAAGTGGCAGGGTGGTAAAATGGACTCTGTGTGGGTTCTTAGCTTTGGTGGTTTAATGCACTGTTTTTGTGCTGGTTGGCCTCCTGCCAGGAGGTGGCGCTTTCCAGAGAGCATCAGCTGTGGTAGTATGGAGAGAAACAGATGGTGGGTGGGGCCCTAGAACTCCCAAGAGTATGTGCCCTTTGTCTTAGTTACCAGGATGAGTACGAAAGGACCATTGGGTGGTGGCAGGCCTAGGCATGTCTGAGCTCAGACTCTCCTTGGGTGGGTCTTGCTGCGGCTGCTGTTGGGGATGGGGGTGAGGTTCCCAGATCAACGGAGTTATGTTCCTAGGAGGACTGTGGCTATCTCTACTGTGTCATGCAGGTTGTCAGGGAAGTGGGGGATAGCCAGCAGTTACAGACCTCACCCAGCTCCCATGCAACCCAGAGTGCCAGTCTCACTCCCACTGTACACCCCCAACAGCACCAAGTCTGTTTCTAGGCAGTGAGTGAACAGGGCTAAGAACTTGCCCCAGGCTACCTGCCTCCCAGCTGCGAAAGCAAGTATGGATTTCCTTCTTCCCCGGTCAGTGGAATCCACACACTGGATTCACACCCTTCCCCAAGTTCTGCCCAGGAGGCTTCTTGATCAGTTCAAATTGTTACAATGTTCAGCTGGAGATTTCCTTCTCCCTGTGGCCTTTTTCCAGTGCCTCTGGCAGCCCTCCCAAAGGATTTCTGTGAAACCAGGCAGGAATGACCAGCTTGGGGACGCAGTGAGCTCACAGGGCCTTTTCCACTGCTTCCTCCACTTCTGTACCTCGCTTGGCTCTCTAAATTGACTGAGCTCCAGATAAAGCCAGAATCTTCTCCCGTAATCTAGACCTTCAGTTTCCCCAGTGGGGATGTGTGTTTAGAGGCAGACAATCTCCCTTTCCCACTTCCGCAGTTTGGGCACTCAGTATATTTGGGGTATCTCCTGGGTCCTGCAGGAGCAATCTGCTTCCTTCAGAGGGTCTGTGGGCCCTCTCGTGTTTCCTAGTTTATTCCTGCAGTCGTTCTGGAGCTAAAATTCATGATGCGAGCCTCCATACACTGCTCTGTCCATCTGAGTCAAAGCTGCACTAGTCCTGCCCCTTGTCCGCCATGATTCCCCTTTTTCTCCTCTCAAATTTGTTTTTGTCCATGAATGCATCACTGTTTCTATCTTGCTCTATATATTGTTTATCACAAAAGAGACCATGAGCAATGAAAGTCTCCAATCTTCCCTGAGAGCAGTAGCATAAAAACCATGTAGCCTCTGGACTCTGGGTTTATTTAAATAGAATCTTCTATTAAAATCACATTCCAGATAGGAAAAAAAAAAAAGTTTTAACTACCACTGATCTAAATATTGTTGACAGAAGACCCCCTCCTCTAAAACTGAGACAATGCCTATTACAAAGACTACATTTCAAAAGTAAAAAGTAAGCTAAGTAAAAAGTTGGGACAGAGTTTAGATTTAAGGCTTTGGCCCATGGATTGGCTTGTAGTCAATATTTTCTTGAGTTACACATATAGTGAAGATTGCCACAAAATAAGATGACACATTGAAAATAACATTATCTGAGCAGCATCATGTCTGGATTTTAGCCAAGCTCAAGAAATATAAAATAAGGTTATTTTTATATGGTAGCCTCACAGCTGGATATCTGGCTTTTAATGGTTTAGTGAGAAGATTTCATATTGATTTTTTTTCAAGTTTACTTTTTAATAACACAAATAACCTTCAGTAACTCATAAGGTATTCCATTAATGCCATAAAAGTACAAAATTTGAATTTCTGGTTTAGAAGTTCTCACATTTCATAGAATGCACGTGTTAGATGCATTTACGCAATCACAAATGCAACTAAGGTCATTGGTGGTAAACATCTACAGAAAGTAACTCTGGTTGATTTACACAGGAAGGGAATGAATAAATGGTGTTGGGACGTTCAAGGAATGGATCTGAAGGCAGAGGAACTAGGCCCAAGAGTCTGTGAGTAGAGCCAGGATCCTGCCCCATCACTACCAGCCATGTGCTCCCTCCCAACCCATTCCATGCTGCTAGACTCATTTGCCCTGGACATTCACTTTACACCAGTGATCTCCTGAGTCCAGCCTAGAGGCCATGGATAATGTCTAACAGTCCCTATCTCTTCACATCATTCTCTCATTATTCAAAGTCCTAGACAGAAGCTTCTTCTTATTCACACTCAAGTTTTGGCCCTGGATCTAGCTGTTAGCCAGTAGAGACAGGAAATACTTGCCCCCTCCTTGGGCTTCTGCTCAAACAGGAAAGTATCCAGAAGCTGGGGAATCAAAATGACTAAAGTTTGTTAAAATAAACTACCCAAATGAATACAAAGTGAATATTTCATGTCAGTGAAATACCTCAATAATAAAGAACTGTAATTTCTTGAGGTGACTTTCTTCCAGGCAATGCACTATGTACAATATATAATATATTGCGTACTTCTAGGCAATGCACTATGTATGATATATAATATATATAATTTCCATCTCATTTAATCCCTCATAACACCCCTAATGAGAGGGGTATTATCATATTAAGGACAAAGAAAGAGTAACATGCTCAGGGTCACACAGCTATTGAGCATCAGAGCCAGAATTTAAAGGAAAGTCTTTCTGAAACAAACACCAGTTCCTCTAACCACTAAACTACACAGTCTCTCCATGAGGATTGCTACTGTGGGTTGGCTCAGGGTTTGCACTTACAAGGCATATGATGCATGTTTATTTTGACATTCCCTTTCAGCAGACATTCAGTGAGTTCCCACCACCTATAAGTCACCATCTTAAGCACCATGGGTGGATATAAACATGAGTAAAGTACACGTCGGTCACTAACTACAGTATGGAGAATAACAAAATCCATGCAAGTGACAAATAAAAGATAAGTCATACCCTGAGGGCAAGGATTGTGTCTTTCTTGCTTACTCTCTATCCTTAGTACTTAGCATGGTGCCTGGACATAGCAGACTCTCAGTAAGTATTTAATAAATGAATAAAAATAATTAATATTTATTATGCACTTACCATGGAGCCACACACCCTGCCAAACCTCCTGTGAGGTACTTACAATGATTAATCTCCATTGTGTACCCTACCTAGGATCACATGTGAGAAAGGAGCATACAAAACCATGCAGACTATACTTTACTGGGGGTGAGAGCTTCAGCTTGCGGTCGGCAACCAGAGAGCATGCTGGCTATAGCAATCTGGGCTCCACATCTGTACTCCTTGGCTTTCATAAGAAGAAAAGGCATCTTGTTCAATGGCTCTCTTAAGAGAAAAGAAATTGCTTTCCCAGAATTTTCCCACAGATCCCCCGTTTGCATCTAACTGGCAGGAATTGGTCATATACTTATTCCTAAATTGGGTCCTGTAGCCAAAGTGAAGTCATAAGCTGATTGGCCTCGGCCAAAATGGCCAGTCCAATCAGGTCCAGAGAAGTATTAAGAGGGCTATTAAGAAGTATTAAGAGGGTTCTGATGATTCTTAATAGGGTCAAGCCCTGCAGCTGGAGGTTGGTTCAACTTCCCCTGGAGCATATGGGCTATTGGGAAATGGGTAGCTACCTGAAAATAAGTGGATCTACTCTCAGGAAGGGGAAATGGACAGATGGATGCTCTATCGGTAACTGAATATGTCCACTATGACCTCCCTCTTTAAATTCCTACGGGCCCCCACAACTCTCAGAATAAAGTCCGAATGCCTCAGCAAAGCACACAACGTGCTTCACCACTTGCCTTCAGCCTGATTTTCCAGGCTCACTTCCAAACCTTGCAGGTCCCCTCCCCTGGTTTCCTAGAACTATTCACTCTCCTCTGAAAGCATGCCCTGCCCTTCCCTTGCCTTTGCCCATGTGGTCTTGTGCCCAGAAAACTTTTCAGCTCTCAGATAACATGGCAGCTCCTCCTCTCAGCACCACGTCTTGCCTACTCCTTTGGGTGAACTGCTACTCAGTGTCTCAGGGGCCCCCAGGAGACAGTCTGCAAGGGCAAGCCTCTCTCACCAGGCTGCAGTGGTGCCTTCCTTGTCTTTGAATAAAGCAAGAAAATGAAAAGTCATTTGAATGAGTGAATGAATCCTAATGCAATATACTGTCTCCATTTCCTGATCTTTTCCTTCCCAACCCTTATCACAACTGAAATTACATATTCATTGACATATTCATTTGTTTGGTATCTGTTTCCCCCCATAAAAATATAAGCTGTCTGGGGGCAGGAATCATGTCGCTTGTTCACTCCTGCACCTACCACAGTGTCTGACACATCTCAAGGGTTTAGTAAATATCTGTTGAACGAATATAACATCCAGGATATAAAGCTGCCTAAAAACTGCACACACTATTTTTTCCATCGTATCTATTTTCTTCATCAAGGAAACAATATTGCTCCTAGGAATGAAGAAGAAACCTAAGCTTTATTCCAGACAGGTTTTCACGGCTTTGGTTGCTGGAAAGAGGCAAAACCCCAAGTCACATGATTTTGTATTTAGAATATTAATTTTCCCTAGGTCATGCAGAAACAGCGATACTTTCCTTAATGAAATGCTCTTGTACTAGTTTCTATTTGTATGCAAAAGACATCATTGGTTTAACATATTGAGACAATCTCCCCTACCCGTGCACACCCATATCTGCCTAGCCGAAGAAGGGGAAAGGCTTCTGATTTATTACACACAAAATGAATAAGATAACATTTTATTAGTTAGAAACCATTATAAAAACAGCAATAAAATGGGGCAGTACAAGTGGAAGACGCCCTTATCAATAAATCCTCAGAAGTTTAGGACCCAGTTGCATGTTGTAATAATAAAAAAAGATAATTAAAAGGATCGAATTGCAGAGCTGTATCATTTTATCAAGAAGCAGCCCTCTAACAATCGAAAACATCAGGGCAGTAATAGTCGGTGAGTCTCTAACCTTTTTAAAAAGGAAAGGTATTTGAGATTCAAGTTGTTTTAGCTATTGTGAGAAGAATCCATGTCTACGTTGTGTCACGTTGAAACATGCAAATCCAGGCAAGAAATGGCTTTCCTTTAAAATCAGTATCTTTATGTCTTGTTTCTGGTGCTGAGCAGTAACTGGCTTTATTAAATTAGCCATGTCCATCCTATCAATTATGGCTGATATTATAACTAACAACTGTAGGTGAGAAAGACAGTTTCCTTACTTTTTGTCTAAGAAAGTCTTGGGTTTTCTTCCCTTAACTGAGAATCTTCATTTTGTCTTAGAAAATCCTTATGACACATTGCAAATGCTTTTTATACAAAGACATCACAAGGAAACACAGAAACCTCAGAGCTTTTTCATTTCCCAGAGAGCTATGGTCAGTTTTTAGAAAGTCAGTTGTGTCCTCTACCCTCCCCTCAACTCCCTCCAGGTCAATGTTTCCCCTCCCCCATCCTGGTCAGTTTAGTGAGTCACTGCCTGGGCTTTGTTGTATGGAATAACATATTCTCCTGGGAGTCAGTTCATGCAAAACACTCCCCGCTGAGAGAGTGGAAATTTACCCATAAGACATTCTTCCAGCAGCAAGCCCCTGGAGGAAACCTGACCAGAATGTTTAAAGACTTGAGGAGCTCAGTCTCCTTAACTCCCTCAAAATTTCTCAGAGAAAAAACAAAAACAAAAACACATATTTAAGGTTTATAACACCTGGTGACAACAGACACAGTGAGATATGATGTTATTTAGAAAGAAAACTGAAAATGAGTAGATTATTTCCAATATTTCGTCTGCCACTCTGTCTTCTACCACGATTTCTATTCTCTCTATTCTCCCTTCCCATTTTGGTTTATGGTCACTCTGCAGTCGTTCCATTGATCAATGCATGAACTCTTTCTTTTAGCAACTGCCACATACTCAATAAGTTACTTTAAGCCAAGTAGCTATTATTTTGCAACATATTTATAAGCTCTTGATATATTTTCTGTAGTGCAAATGACATTGATTTACCACTAAAATAATACATGTGTTCATAAATGCATAAATCACAAGAAAGCTTAGTTGGGACTTCTTTATAAAAAGTCTTGAAACAAGATGGATTAAAGACTTAAATGTTAGACCTAAAACCATCAAAATCCTACAAGAAAACCTAGGCAATACCATTCAGGACATAGGCATGGGCAAAGACTTCATGTCTAAAACACCAAAAGCAATGGCAACAAAAGCCAAAATTGACAAATGGGATCTCATTAAACTAAAGAGCTTCTGCACAGCAAAAGAAACTACCATCAGAGTGAACAGGCAACCTACAGAATGGGAGAAAATTTTTGCAACCTACTCATCTGACAAAGGGCTAATATCCAGAATCTACAATGAACTCAAACAAGTTTACAAGAAAAAAACAAACAACCCCATCAAAAAGTGGGCACAGGACATGAACAGACACTTCTCAAAAGAAGACATTTATGCAGCCAAAAAACACATGAAGAAATGCTCATCATCACTGGCCATCAGAGAAATGCAAATCAAAACCACAGTGAGATACCATCTCACACCAGTTAGAATGGCCATCATTAAAAAATCAGGAAACAACAGGTGCTGGAGAGGATGTGGAGAAATAGGAACACTTTTACACTGTTGGTGTGACTGCAAACTAGTTCAGCCATTGTGGAAGTCAGTGTGGCGATTCCTCAGGGATCTCGAACTAGAAATACCATTTGACCCAGCCATCCCATTACTGGGTATATACCCAAAGGACTATAAATCATGCTGCTATAAAGACACATGCACACGTATGTTTATTGCGGCACTATTCACAATAGCAAAGACTTGGAACCAACCCAAATGTCCAACAACAATAGACTGGATTAAGAAAATGTGGCACATATACACCATGGAATACCATGCAGCCATAAAAAATGATGAGTTCGTGTCCTTTGTAGGGACATGGATGAAAGTGGAAAACATCATTCTCAGTAAACTATCGCAAGGACAAAAAACCAAACACCGCATGTTCTCACTCATAGGTGGGAATCGAACAATGAGAACTCATGGACACAGGAAGGGGAACATCACACTCCAGGGACTGTTGTGGGGTCGGGGGAGGGGGGAGGGACAGCATTAGGAGATATACCTACTGCTAAATGACGAGTTAATGGGTGCAGGAAATCAACATGGCACATGGATACATATGTAACAAACCTGCACATTGTGCACATGTACCCTAAAACCTAAAGTATAATAAAAAAAAAAAAAGTCTTGAAACAAGCCCATCTTTGTAAAACATACACATATACATAATTAATAATGTAATATAAACACATACATATAGATACAGATACATTTTTTTAATAGTAAAGCTAAGGATCATGAAAGAACATGGACATGGAAGCCCAGCCCAAGACTTTGCTTCTCCTTCATCAACATTTACCAAATGGTGATGCAAACAAATCAGAAGAAATATAAATTTCACCGAAGGCAGCTCCCATCTTAGAGAGGGCCTAGACAAAGCTGGTAAGAACCGGCTGTCTTGAAAAGGCATCAAAAGAGATTTACTTGATGGCCCCTGGGCTAGACGTTGTGTCATCTTTTCTTTTTATTAAGAACTTGTTATCTAGGTTTTCAAAAGTGCACTTATAATACACTTTACTAAATAGTTTGTAGAGTTGCACAGCGTACGCCTGTATAAAAACCCTGTTAAAAATTTCAAAGTTTGCAAACTGGAAGAATAAGTGAGTGGCTCATTTAATTTATTTTAATCAGTTATATCAGGAAAATGCAATTATATTGAAGGGAACCCTTTGCAGAAGCAGACAGCAATTATGTTTTGCATGCAGAGTACTTTTTTTTTTTTAAAGCCCATGTCTGCAGCGTTAAAGAAAAGCATAATGTCAATCATCTTGATTTCAAATTCCTTTAGTGCAGTCCTTAAACAGTACAAAAATTATAGAAAGCTAAAGCTATTTTGTTCAAGATTGTGTGCAGCTGTTTTCTGCAATTCTTGAACATTCTTGATATAAATGTGTTTCCAAAGGTACCTGTTTTTAAAAGTAAAAATTACTGCAGTAATGCTCTTAACCTTATTTTAAATAGATATTTTCATATCATCTCTTAAAGAGAATAACTCACCAAAGAGGCCCCTTGAGTGAGCTAAAGTTTCACTAAATTTAAACAATGGGATTTCCCTGCTCATTAACATCACCTTATGCAAAAGAGTAGCTGAAAAGTTGACAAGTAGATGGCAACAGTGCAAAATGGCAGCCTATTTAAAGAGAATTTGTTAAATTGTCGAAGATGTGGGTGGGAGACAGGTAAGAAAATTTTATAACAAGTACCGCATTTCCAAAGACAAGTCTAAAATTCTAACCTCGGGAAGGGCAGGAATCTCTCTCTCTCTCTCTCTCTCTCTCTGCTTTCAGGGCTTCGGGCAGCTTTAAAGTGAAGCCAATGCATTTCACAAGTAAAAACAATCACGTTTCCTTTCTGCCTAATGTAAATAAATCAACTTTGAGCTCAATATTGAGTTGAAATCTCTTAAGATATAGTGACTTATAACCTGTCCAGATATGATTAACAAAGACCTTTGATTAAAAATGGGAATATAGGTGGCAAGTGACAGGTAGATCCCTGGAGCTCATTGTGCAACTTCTCATTGTTTCATGTATTCTTAGATTTGGGTCATTTTCTGTTCTGTAACATGGGAACTTGTGTAAATTTCATTATTATTAGAAATTCAACCAGTGGCTTGAAACTTTGAGCAAATACTTCAAGTCTCCTGGAAGAAATGAATCACCTAAAAGTACAGTGTCAGCTTCATAACACATGCAACCCCTAGCTTAGAAAGGTACTGCATTTTCCAGAAGTTCATTGGTAAGCTGATAGTTTAGTATTCAGAATGCATTTTTTTCATAGAAACAATTTCATACGTTATGACTGGTTTTCTAAATTAGCAAACAAGCCTATTTAACTCATAATGAACCACAAGTAGGTGTTAATACTAATGTGGCAGTATTATAAATACATCGTTTGACCACTTACGATACTGTAACTGGGGAGAAATATATTTTAATTTTTAAGTCAGGCTACTGAAAGCAGATATCCTACTCTGCTTCAGAAAGACACTGCAAATACACCTGGACATGAAGAATTTGTTAACTCTTGACAGCTCTATGATTGCAGAAAGAAAGGCATTGTTTCCCATTCTTTGATTCATATAATAAAACAATTGTATAGCTGACCATGCATTGGCTGTATGACCTTGGGCAATTTACTTATTCTCTCTGTGCCTCACTTATTGTGAAATTAAGTGAGGTCACTTTTCTGCAAGTAGACATTTGCTGTTTGCCTCACCCACCTTCTACCCCTCTCACAGCTGTTCCCCTGGTTTTCACTGGGTGATAGTCTCTACCCAGCTCTCATCTACATGGTATGACTGGTGTTCCATTCCCATCCCTAGGGTGGAGCACATGGCTTGGGCCTGCCAATCTCAGCTGGCTTCAGGGGTGATTTTAGGGCAACTGCTTTGAGGGTGGTCGACCTTCCTGAGTAGCTCCAATAAGAGTGAATCTTATAATGTTTTTCCCTGAGAATTCTGGGACAGATGTCTTTCTCTGCTGGGTCTGCATCAGGAAAGATACAGCTTCAAGAGCACCTGGCGCCATGTTAATTTATTCCAGTGGTTCTGGTGGCTCTCAATGACCTGCAGGGGACATTTGGCAATATGTGGGAACATTTTTGGTTGTCATAACTCTGGGAAAGCTGCTCTTCTCATCTAATGGATAGAGGCTGGGGTGCTGCTAAACATTCTACAATGCATAGGATGGCCCCCCACAACAAAGAATTTTCTGTCCCAAAATGTCAATAGTGCTGAGGTTAAGAAACGCTGCTCTGACTGCATGGTTACATCTAACAACATAAAGAAACAGCTGAGAAGTGGAGGAACGTCAACTCCAGATGATACTGTTTGAATCCTGGATAGAGTCAATACTTACTTGATTTTTCTGTCACTTACACCCCAAAAAATCTTAACTGACCAAATTGGTAAATATGCAACACAGACACCCCGTAAGTGGTGGCCTTTTTCATTAAAGGTTATCATCCACGTGAGATCCAGGATCAGGAGACTTCGGAATCACAAATGTTAAGGGATCAGATGCTGTCTACATAAGAATTGCATGTTTTAGCTCCCTGCAGCACACATCTGTGCCCTCTACTGTGTCCTCAACACATTCTACATTTCTGATTTGTACTCAGAAAAAACAAAGATTCCAAAGATAATGCCATTTTTGTATGGAATTTGCAATTTTTCTCTAGTTTAGAGCTATCATCAAGAACTTAATGCATCTGATAGGAGATTAAAAAGTTAAAGAAAAGGTTGCAAGATTTCCACAAAATTACTAAATATTTTTCTTAACTAACTGCCAGGCACTAGTCTTTGGAGAGCTTGATTTACCATAAATGTTTAAAATGAAAATAAAGGAGTTCTGAAAAAAATGAGAAATGGCTACTTAAAAATTGCTTCATAAATTAACACATAGGAGTGAAAGAATCTCATTTATATTTATATTCCATATTTTCTTTTCAGCTCTGGTGTGTTTGATTATGTCATGGAAAGGGACTGGATGGTATTGTATTCTAAATTGATTGACAAGAAATTTTAAGATCTTTTTATTTGTTTTTAAGGTTGCCCATTCCCCTAAAGGTGGTTAAAACACATATAGAGTATATGCCATTTCACCAACACAAACTAATTATCACATTTTTTGATTTCATAATTCTATAGTCTTAAGGTCATAATTTTCACAGTATTCTCACTCTTTTAACAGTTTGTACATTTTCATTCCTTGGTAAGATATGAATATCTTCTACTGAGAGATATGATATAAATAAGACCATTATTCAGAATGAGAATTTTTCTCTCCTAACATCACCATTTGCAGCATAGAAGACTAAATAAATGTCTCCCATGAGTGACTAAATGCAAAATAAAAAGTAACCACTCAACTTTAATAGTTTAAAAAATGCTATTAAACATAATGGCTTCTTGACATTTAAGGAGCACTGTGTTTTAAGTGATCTTCGTTTTTGAAGAACTACTTTATTTTCATCTTAAATATTGATGGCAAATCAAGTTCTCCAGAGTGAGAAACCACAGGAGAAAGCTCTTTGGAGAAAATAAATTACCGTGGACTCTGGAGTTCCAAGGTGCTATTTTTTAATTTTGTTTTTGTTTGGTTTTATTTTTGTTTTCTCCTGAGGCTGTGTAATAAAATCATATAAATGAACAACTTGAAAAACTGACAAAACAATCTCATTTCTCAAGATCTTCAATCCTTGCTGGATGCAGTTTTGACCATATTGCCCTGTTCCTCGCTTTAACCTTCAGGGGGAGCTCTGATGTCTGTCAGGGACACCCAAGGAACAAAATGGCCCAGTGGGACCATCACAGAATGAAACTCCCTGAAAGGGAAGAGACAGGCAGGGAATGGAGGAAGTGGGGAAGTGAAGCCTTCAAAGGAAGCAGTGATCCCGTCGCTTTCTTATTCCTCCGCAGGAGATTAGCACTAGAGTCGAGCTCTAAGGGAAAAGAAGGCATTAGGGAGGCACCAAGTTGCCCAGGCCTAATTCCAGCCCAGAAGTATGTGAAGGGCACCTTCAAGGTCTGTCTCTTATCGCACTCCAATTCATCAGGTTAAAAGGGAAACTCCCTGGCCATTGCCTGTGTGTAGCTGACATCCCAGGTGCTGTATCACAAGAACATGGTGATACATACATGACTAGCAAGGACTCAGGGTGAGCAAAGACATGAGCATAGCTTTAAAATGAGTAACATGGACAGGGCTCCGTGGTTCACGCCTGTAATCCCACCACTTTGGGAGGCCGAGGTGGGCGGATCACAAGGTCAGGAAATCAAGACCATCCTGGCTAACACAGTGAAACCCTATCTCTACTAAAAATACAAAAACTGAGCTGGGCGTGGTGGCAGGTGCCTGTAGTCCCAGCTACTCGGGAGGCTGAGGCAGGATAATCACTTAAACCCTGGAGGCAGAGGTTGCAGTGAGCCAAGATGGCGCCACTGCACTGCAGCATGGGCAACAGCGTGAGATTTCGTCTCAAATAATAATAATAATAATAATAACATGTTTAGTTGATTATTGAATGATGCTAAAAGAAAGATTCTAATCTCTGACTTCACACACTAAGCTCTCTGAGGGCAGGGCCTGGGTCTATCTCATTCTCTACAGTACAAATATAATTCCCAGAGCAGCTACAAAACTCATCAATCACTTACCTCCAGGAAACAAAATGAAACCAATACTTGCTTGAAAGCTTTGAGCGAAGTAATCTAGCCTTCCTAGGTTTTAGTCTCCTTACTACAAAGAATGTAAGGGATGCAGTAAAGGATTTATCTAGTTCCTAGTAGCCCAATGGGTCTTTAAACTGTGCCCCGCTAAGGTTTAAGCCTGGCAATCGCAAAACCTGCAGATGTCTGTCCCATGATATGACAACCAACCACCTGGTATATGTATCACTTGAGATATATAAATATATATATATATATCTTGAGACAGATAGATAGATCAACCACTTAATGTCACAATTAGGAAAAACTTTAAAAATGAAGATATTTGTCAAATTAACTATTCCTATCATAATCAAGAGGAATGCCAAAGCCCACCCCATACCACCTTTAAAGAGAGCTCCATTCTGGCTACCATTCAGGTGGGGTATTTTCATCTTCTTGTGGTCAACAGTATTATTGGTCCTGAGCTCTCAAATGTTCCATTCTTGACTCACTGAACAGCCATACTTGATATTAAGCAACAGAAATAAAATTACCAAACCATCAAATTCCCACAGAGGATAGTCTCTGTTGAGTAGCGTGACGGCACAGCCAAAAGATTATGGATTTTGGAGGCTCATCTACAGAGCCTGAGTCCACTAGAATGTTTGACCTTGTTGAACCATAGTCTTCTCCCCTGTCATACGGCAATAGTTCCCGCCTTACTGAACTGTGAAGATAAAATGAAATAATATATGTGAAATGTGTGTCCACAGTTAACAATAAACAGTAGCAACTGTTACTGTTTAAGGCCCATCACTTGCTCTCACATAGAAAAAAAGAAATTAAGAGATTAAAAAAAGTGTATGATGAACTCTCTTTGGAAGACAGGAAGTAGGAAGATCTGAGAAAAGACTGAATTTAGAATCAGAAAATGTGGAATACCTCCTCTGCTTATAGAATATATGATCTTGGGCAAGTCACTTTATCTCTCAGAACAGTTTCCTCTTCTGGAAAACAAGATTTATCATGTGCCCCTAAAAAGCATTCTGTAAATTCTAAAGCACTATTCAAATGTTTGGTGCTAATATCATTATTACAGTGGACAAAACTCAAGGCCATACTTACAACACAGGCTTACAAAACTGTGACATTGCTGTTGACAAACGGGAAGGAGTAGCTAAAGATGTGCCACGTTGACATTCTGGAACTGGAGAGTGATCATGTTTTAAATTAAGTCCCTCTTTTGGCAATTAAGAAGCAAAGAATCACAATTAAAATTGCAACCGTTTGTAGATTTCCCAGCAGTCCTAGCCTCACCGAGTTGGGGTGAAGGAAACTTAACTTGCTAGTATTGTGCTATACGTATTCAGAACCATTTCCTTAGATGCAGCCATCAACATCTTTGACTTCAAAAGAGGCTTTTTTCTATTATTTCAAAGCATTTTATGTCCATACATGGGTTTAAGAAAATCACATAGCAGAAGACAAAAGAACAAAGCTTCGATAGCAGAAAAATTCATTGTAAGTTCCTTTAAACCATCACACTGAAATGTTCAGTGGAGGAAAGCAAGCTCTTGTGTATACACTGAGTGTATGAAAGGCCACCTCTGAGGTTAGTCAGGAACCTGTCTTCTTCGGAGATGTCAATATTGCCACAGAGTTTCCAAGAATCCACAAATCACTATTCACAACCAATCCCCCCCCAGCTTTGACAAATACTGACATTCCTTAGCAAACCAGAGGGAGCTGTGTGGTGCTTTTCAGGGGATGAACGACAAGTGGGGAGGAGTTGATTGTCCACTGGAGAAGCAGTTCGGGCCATAAAGCCTAGCCAGTCATTAATCTCCAGGAAATGCCCACAGCCAACGTCGTTATTGCTGTTATAAACCAAAAATTAAAAGAAAAAGAGAAAGCATGTCGCTCTGTTTTATGGGTGATACAGTTTCAATTGGCACATATTGAGCATTTCTAGACATTTAATTAAGCAATCAGATTGCTTGAGTGGTCTCAACATTCAGTGCCTTTTATAGAGTTCTTTAATGGCTATGCATAGAATTATTCTGGATACTTTATGGAGCATAGCAAGTGAAGTTTTATGTCTTCCCAAGAATAGAGTGAACCTTTCCACTGCTACTTTAGCTTAAACAAAGACTTGTTGTTGTTGTTGTTGTTGTTGTTATTGTTGTGGGATAGAGTGATTTCAGCTTCGTGTCTAGAAAAGTATATCCAGAGAATTAGAATAAAGATAATTTACTTAACCAAAAAGCATTTCACTTTACCTCTTTATAACTTCTTCCACTGAAATGCAATACCAACATCTCGTAAAATAAGGAGAGACAGCATATTCAATACTGTTTTCATTTATTCACTCATTCATTTCCTGGATCATAAGGATATAAACAATATCCTTTTAGAACCAAAATATGGTAGCGAACAGAATCCGTAAGATCCACATCCACACATCGAGCAGCACAGCATAGTGATTAAGAGGACTGAGACCTTGGACAAATTACTCAACCCCTCTCTACCTCAGATCTTTCCTCATGGGCTCTTGTAAAGACTAAGTGGGCAATACACATGAAAGCACTTAGAACAATGGCCAGCATGTAATGTGAGCTATGTAAGTGTTAGCCATCGTTATTACATTCTTGTCCACAGAAACAAGACAATATGCAAGGGAATAAATCAATAAACATCTTGTTTACAAACAAAAATAATTGGAGTAGGGGTGAATGTATCAGGAATTTCTCCTCTGAGAAGTGGCATTTTTGCTTAGCCCTGAATTATTAGAATGTCTCATGATGCAAACTGAGCAGAGGGAGGCGGGGAGTATTCCAGAGAAAGGGAACACCCAGTGCAAAAGGCCTGACAGGGGGATTGAGTTTGGTGTGTTTGAGATAAAAGAAGAACAGGGTGCTGGAATGTGGTGAGGAAGTGGGGAGTGGCCCAGATAAAGTAACAGAAGTCAGGAACCAAGTCATATAGGACTTTGTAGATCAAACTAAGGAGGTAAATTTGCTCATGTACAAATTATCACCTGTCTTTTCTATAATGCCTTGATAAATATGTCTAGCCATGTACATACAGCTATGAGACTGGCAAAAGTTTAGATATGAACATTCCTAACTAATAAGGAGTTCGATTTTATTTGAAATACAATAAAACCATTGTTAATAGAGGAAGAGAGAGCTGTCTGAAAAATCAGGTTTTTGTTTTAAAACTGGCTTCAGGGGCTAGGAAAGGAATAAACTGAGTGTGAGGAGAAGCAGAGAAGGAAGAAGAATGAGAACTGGTCTGACCTGTCAAAACTTGTCGATTGTGTGATAATGGCCAGTCCAATTCATGTCACCTTAACTAACTGAACTTGCATTTACTGTGTGCCTACCATGTGTGAGGGCCTTGTGCTGGGAAGGTGTCTTAGTCCATCTGAGCTGCTATAACAAAATGCCATAGACTTAGTGGCTTGTAAACAACAGACATTCATTTCTCATTTCTGGAGGCTGCGAAATCCAAGATCAAGGTGTCAGCCAATTTGATGTCTGGTAAGAGCTCATTCTCCATAGATAGTGCCTTCTCACTGTGTCCTCACATGGAGGAAGGGGCAAGGCAGCTGTCTGGAGTCTCTTTTAAAAGGGTACTAATCCGAATCATGGGGACTCTACCCTCATGACTGAATCACATCTCAAAAGGCTCCACCTCCTAAAACCATCACCTTGGGGGTTAGGATTTTATCTTATGCACTTTGGGGGAGACACATTTACACCATAGGAGTGGGAAAAAAACACAGAAATAAATAAAATAGACACCCGAACTAATAGGGCCTAGATCCAGTGTGGGCATTGACAAGGAAGAGTAATAAATGGTTTTACAAGTCCTGTCAATAGAGTCCCCCATAGTAGTCACTACAGAAAATGGTCAAATCTGCTTGAGGGAGAAGAGGACAAGAGGCTTTAGAAAGGAAGTGACACTATAGGTGAACCTTGAAATGCAAACAAGTGGCAATGGAAATTCTCTTCAGAAGTTACAGAGTGAACAGGGAAATGGAGGTGTGAACCCACCTGTTGAGTTGGGAACTGCAGGTTTAAAATATGAGATGACTACTCGTATTTTAAAAAGAAGATAACTATGTTTCCATCTTGACTATGTCTGTAGGCAAGACATAAGCAACTTGATCTGGGTGATAAGAGGTCCCAAAGGAGAGGAGAGCATGGGTTAAATCTGGAAGGGGCTTGAATAACCCATGAAAGCATGTGTTCTCCATCGTGTCTGTCTTACCATGTGCATTGGGAGTTAGTGAAAGGAATCATGTTTAGAACGATTGTCCTTGGCCAGCTCCATGATGGATTAGAATAAGGAAGACTGGCAGAGGGATAAAGAAGAGAAGAGTTAATGAAAGCCAGATGAAGGCAGTAGCTGTGGAGACAGAGATGGAAAGAGAGCACAGAGATGTTAAGGGAAGAGAACCAGTGGACTTAATCTGTAACTGGATTTGCAAGAAATCTCATTGGCTCCTATGTAAACTTATTTCTGAATGAATGAATATCTCCAATTGAATGATTGAGTAGGTGATTCTGCCAGTTATCAAGCATTATGAAAACCATGGAAAAGTGGGCAATAATATATAGAGGAGACAGCTACAGATAGATGTGTATGATAGACAGAAAGGACATATAGGAGATATAATCCTTCCCTCAACTGCCACCTATCATCTTTTGAGGTTCTGGAGGGAACCATATGTATAACAGAGGCATTGATGTCAAAGTTTTAGTTAGACCGGCAGACTTTGGAAGGTGAGATGGATGGCGCAGAGTCAGGAAGATTTCTTCAGCCTACACAAGGCAGAACAACAGCCTCTTTCTGATTTCCTTGCATAGGAAGGAAGGGCTCCTCTCCCCATGCAGGAAGAGGCATCTAGCCACCACCATATGACCTCCCCAGATATTTGGAAAGGACCAATCAGAAAGCAGAAAAGGGGGTGGAGGTCACAGCCAAAGAAAGAGAGATGGCCACGTCTTCCCCTAAGCAGGAACAGTCCCAGTCCCCCCAGCATTGTCTTGGCCGCTCGTAGGAAGAGGATCTAAAATAAAGGGAATCCAAATATGGACACCAAAACAATAACCTCACCCCTTGGAACTATAGAGCATTGAAAAGAACTTTGAGCCAGATATATCTATAATAATATTACTAATATTGCCTAATGATACTATTCTAGAGCATTCCCTGGAGCTAGAAGGGGTGAGACAAAGGACTGGGTAAAATGGCCAAGAGAGATATGTGAGTTTCCTTCAGGTAACAACAAATAACTTGGGCACATTTTGAAGGGAAAATAACCTTTCATCTTCACCTTTTATCAATAAACACGTTTGTAAATAGGGATAAATAGTATCAAAAAATAAAACAGTGTAATGTGATTGGAGTAGTAATTATATTTTAATGTAATCACCTGTGAAATAAATGGGTTTTCCTGCATGACTTCTAAGTTTCTGGGTCTCTACATTTCCATGATTCCAAGGGGCTTTATATTTTACTGGACACAAAATTCACAACAGAGAATTCACAACCAGAAAAATCTGGTCACATGCAAAGTTGCATCTGTGATTTCTACTTTGCCTCAGCGTTTATGAATATGTCTGGCCATGTATGTACAAATATGTAACTATGAAGCTTAGATTTGAACATTCTCAATGTCTAAAGATGACTACTCGTATTTTAAAAAGAAGATAACTATGTTTCCAGGCTCAACAAAAATTATTAAGTGCTCTAGTCTTCTAGGCAATCAAGCCAAGAAATCAGGAGTGAACAATTCTTTGCTACTTCCTGTATGAAAACACTTAGTTCAGTGCCCTGCATGAGTAGACGCTCCACACGTGTTAGCAGTGAAAGAATGAAGCACTCTTTCTTCTTTGTTCCTGCAGATATTTGCTTGAATCTGTCTTAAATGCTTATTCCATTCTTCCTGGTAATGAAATGGGTTGTCTCTATGTATCTAATAGATTGTAAGATTCTTGAGGAACAAGGAGTATGCATAAGTAATCTTTGCTCTTTCACAGCACCTTGCAGCAAAGTTGACTTTTGAAAAAATCCTCCTTCTTCAATAAAATAGAAGTGGGTCCTCCTGTGTTGTCCCTGGAATGAGGTGGGGCAGCTGCACACTGAGAGAGACTATGGTCTGCATTGATCACTGAGTCCCTTCAGGAGCCACTTCTCTGTGGCTAAGAGCACTTGGTGTAAGCTCTGAGGTCTCAGAAGGAACTAGAGCTTCGGGTTGCTTTGATCAAAACTCCATATTTGCTAATCTTGGGGAGAAGAGGGTAGAGGAGGAGGAGGGCTGTTGCCATTATCACTATGGACCTTTGGTCAAATCAGAGGCAGCCATCATTTTACTCCCGTGTCCCACGTAACATTTTGGTCAATGATGGACCGCATATAAGACGGTGGTCCCATAAGATTATAATGGAGATAAAAAATTCTTATTGCCTAGTGACACTGCAGCCACTGTATATCATTAGTCATGTGTTTGTGGTGATGTTGGTATAAACAAACCAGTCATATGAAAGGCTAACACGTAAAGTTATGTACAGTACATATTACTTGCTAACAATAAAAAATGACTATGTTACTGGTTTATGTATTTAATATGTTATACTTTTTTTTTTTTTTTTTTTTTTTTTGAGATGGAGTCTCACTCTGTCACCCAGGCTGGAGCGCGGCAGCGCGATCTCGGCTCACTGCAAGCTCCGCCTCCCGGGTTCACGCCATTCTCCTGCCTCAGCCTCCCGAGTAGCTGGGAGTACAGGCGCCCACCACCACGCACGGCTAATTTTTTGTGTTTTTAGTAGAGACAGGGTTTCACCGTGTTAGCTAGGATGGTCTTGATCTACTGACCTCGTGATTTGCCCACCTCAGCCTCCCAAAGTGCTGGGATTACAGGCGTGAGCCACTGCACCCGGCGTGTTATACTTTTTTTATTATTTTAGAGTGTACTCCTTCTACTTATAAAAAAAAAAAGCGAACTGTAAAATAGCCTCAGGCTGTCCATCAGGAGGTCTTCCAGAAGAAGGCATTGTTATCATAGGAGATGACAGCTCCATGTGTGTTACTGCTGTGGAGAACTTTCCAGTGGGACAAGATGTGGAGGTGGGAGACCCTGATATTGATGATCCTGACCCCGTGGCAGTCTAGGCTAATGTGTGTGTTTGTGTCTTCGTTTTTAAAAACTTTTTAGTAATAAAAAATTTAAAAATAGAAAGAAGCTTATAGAATAAGAATATAAAGAAAGAAAATGTGTTTGTACATCTATACAATGTGTGTTTTAAATTATTTTGTGTATTACAAATGAGTCAAAATGTTTTTTAAAATTAAAAGTTTCTAAGGTAAAAAAAGGTAAGGTTAATTTATTGTTAAAGAAATACTTTTATAAATTTGGTGTAGCTTAGGTGTACAGTGTTTATAAAGTCTATCGTACTGTCTAGAAATGTCCTAGACTTTACCCTTCACTCAGTACTCACTCACTGACTCACCCAGAGCAACCTCCAGTCCTTCAAGCTCCATTCATGGTAAGTACCCTACAAAGGCGTACTATTTTTTATTAGTATCTTTTATACCATATTTTACTGTACTTTTATGTTTAGATATGTTTAGATACACACATACTACTTATCACTGCATTGCAGTTCCCTACAGTATTCAGTACAGTGACATACTGCACAGGTTTGTAGCCTATAAGCAACAGGTTATGCCTAGATGAATAGTAGGCTATACCACTTAGGTCTGTGAAAGTCCTCTATGATGTTTGCACAATGATGAACTTGCCTAACTATACATTTCTCAGAACATATCCCTATCATTAAGAAGTGCATAACTATACATGAGAGGTTCTAGAGTTCTATTTTGTTTTTGTTTTTGTTTTCTTTTGTTTGGTTGGTTTTTGGTTTTTTTTTTTTTTTGAGACAGAGTCTCACTCTGTCACCCAGGCTGGAGTGCAGTGGTGCAATCTCGGCTCACTGCAAGTTCCGCCTCCCGGGTTCACGCCATTCTCCTGCCTCAGCCTCCCGAGTAGCTGGGACTACAGGCGCCCGCCACCACACCCGGCTACTTTTCTGTATTTTTAGTAGAGACGGGGTTTCACTGTGTTAGCCAGGATGGTCTCGATCTCCTGACCTTGTGATCCGCCCACCTTGGCCTCCCAAAGTGCTGAGATTACAGGTGTGAGCCACCGCACCCGGCCTAGATTTCTGTTTTAACATGAGGACACCAATAAAGTCCAGAGACAAGATGACTTAGTATTAGAGATCCAAAGACTCATTTAAATCCAGCTATGCCAGTAAGTGACCTTGGGAAAGTCACCCCCACCCATCCTGGCCCTGGGCTTTGGTTTGTGCTTCTCTAAAATGAGGGGAGTGAATCAATCAGAGGTTTTCAAATTTCTCCCTGAGCAGCAGAATCCTTGATATACACCATTGACTCAAGTGGAGTTTCTCAGGTTGAACTGGTGGAACCTTAATTCTTCCCCCCATTAGGCTGCTTTCTCACCTCCAAGGCAATCTGGGGCTCCAAGGAAGGGAGTTTCGGTGTCCCCAGAACCATGGCATTTCCAACATGCCTTCGGGGACACTGATACAATAAGCCCCTTGCTTGCATAGCTGCACACCATTTACAAAGAGCTTTCCCCCAACCCCTTTCGCTTAATCTGACATCCGATCGTTTAAAGTAGATCAAAAGTGAGAAGCGGTTACATTTCCAGCTTTTAATGCCACGGAGTGTGGACAGCACAGAAGGTTCAGCAGCCAGCATGTTCTAAAACATTAAGATGAATTTTGGAATCCTCAAGCCAGCCAGGCTGCTGGCACTTTACAAATGTTTAAACAAATTCACTTGTTTGCTCTTGTTTCCTACTAACGTAAGAATAAATGCCATTTTTTTAACATTACAATGCAAATTAGATCAGAGATCATTGTGGCTAGATAACTATAACAGTAGCAGCTAATACACATAGTCTAGAAAAAGTTTATTCAATGAGACCACATTTTTCATATTCTAAAATAACTTGCATTTTCATATAAGTAATACATGTTAATGATAGACCAAAGACAAAAATTAGCAAAAAAACCCAAAAATTACTCATAATTGCACAAACCAGAGATAATTGCTGTTCACATGTGAGTGCACACATCCTTATCTTCATGTAAAATGTAAATGTTTTCACTAAAATAGGACAATATTATGTATATACTTTTTAATCTGCTTTTTTCACTCAGCAGTATATTTATGATCATCACATCAGGTCAAAGAGTACATTGCAGCAGCACCAATTGTTTGCTTGTTTTTAAATAGGAATATGGTTTTCCACCTATTGAATTCATGATAACTGTCATGTAGTCAAATAATCACCTATTGTTGAAAATATTGGTTATTTCCAGTTTTTTCCTGTTGCTATATGCTTGCAGCTAAATTGCTGGGTCACACTGTATGCAAATTTCTTTTAAAAATTTCAATACATTGAGTATTAAAGTGTTGTACCAATTTTATCCTCACCATCAATATGAAAGTAACCATTTGCCTTCTTCACTCTCTTAAAAATTGGATAGTGTCACTCTGTGTATTTTTTTAAACCAGGCTTTAATGTCAAAGAAAAAAAAATTCTGCTTTTGCATTCTTCCAAACTGGAAACCAAGGCTGCTTAGTCGTCACGTCCTTTCTTTGGGTTCTATGCTCCTTTCCTAATCTGTAGCAATGTAAGGAACACTAGGCCAACGGCTCAAGGATTTAACACCAAATCCAGTTGTGCTGATGATCTTATTTGCTCCCTACCACTCTCCGCAATTGAGCTATGAGCTTAAGCATTCATCTTAGACCCAACTTTGACCAATGGCTCCCTTAGCTTATTTCCTGGTGGCAAATTCTCTGAGGATCTATGTGGGTTGAATAGCTGTGCCTCAAAACATATGTTTATGCAAAACCAAGAATGTGACATTATTTGGAAAACAGTCTTTGCAGATATGATAAAGTTAAGAATCTTGAGATGAGATCATCCTGGATTAGGATGGACCCTAAGTCCAATGACAAGTATAGAGAAAAGAAGGAGAGAAGACACAGAAAGAAGAGGAGAACACGCAGAGCTGAAATCCAAGGAAGACAGGCAGAGATTAGATTTTTGCAGCCAGAAGCCGAGGAACACCTGGAAGCACAAAATCTGGAAGAGGTAAGGAAGGATTTACTAGAAAAAAATTACTGTTGTTTTTAGCCACCAAGTTTCTGGTGATATTGCAGCCCTATGAAAGTAATGTAAGACCCTACAAAGAAGTTCTTTTCTGAGTGTTTCTCAGTCACTTAAAAATCCTGGTGACCAGCTCTATGACACTTGCCTATAAAGAGGATTTTTAAGTGACTAACGAACACTCAGAATAGGACCTACTTAGACTTTATCCCATTCATCAGGCAAACATTCATTGAGCACCTACAATATAGCAGGCCTTCTTTTGGGTACTGGGTAAAAACAAAACTGAAGAAGACATAATCCCGTAACAGACAAACAAATACCTACTGTGCAACCTATAGGGCTTTTGTAGGCAGAGAGAGTGGGCTGTGGCCATGTCATAGAGTACCACATTGACAGAGTTAAAATCTTCGCCTTTATCCTGTAGATAATGGAGTACTTTAGAGGGTTTTAGGCAAGTATTACCCACATCCCCAGGCTCCTCTGATACTAAACTTCTCTGACATCTACTCCAGGGCCAGTCTGGACATCTGCCGGTGACCTGCAGTGGGACTCTCCTGGTTTTACATCTGCCTGCCCTGACTTGCTCTATGACCACACTAAATTCCTGCTACTGTTCATTCTCCAGCCCTCCATAGTCACAGTCACTGACCCACAGTAAACAGCTAGTCAGGTTCTGGCCTCATCTGAGCTACCAACTGAGCCCAGGTGTGCTACATTATTATTATTTATTTATTTATTTATTTATTTATTTTTGAGATGGAGTCTCGCCCTGTCGCCCAGCCTGGAGTGCAGTGCCGCAATCTCGGCTCACTGCAACCTCTGCCTCCCGGGTTCAAGCGACTCTCTTGCCTCAGGCTCCTGAGTAGCTGGGATTATAGGTACATGCCACCACGCCCAGCTAATTTTTGTATTTTTAGTAGAGACGGGGTTTTACCATATTGGCCAGGCTGCTCTCGAACTCCTGACCTCGCGATCCATCCACCTCGGCCTCCCCAAGTGCTAGGATTATAGGCATGAGCCACCGTGCCTGGCCAGTGTGCTACATTATTAATTTATTCATTCATTCGAGAATTACATGCTTACTATCTACTGTTTTCCAGTCCTTGGTTGTACAAAAATGAGTAACATGCAGTCTTTGCCCTTAAGACGCTTACCATCAAAATGTCTACATAATAGTCTCCTCAGGCTGCCGTCACAAAGTGCCACAAACTTGGTAACCTAAACGACAGAAATTTATCTTTTCACACTTCTGAAAGTCAGAAGTCTAAGATCACGGTGCCAGAAGAGTTAGTGTCTGATGAGGTCTTGAGTTGTAGATGGTTGCCTTCTCCCTGGGCCCCTACGTGGCCCTTTTTCTGCACTCAAACTCCAGTTCTCTTCCCCTCCTTATAAGGTCATTAGTTCTATTGGATTAGGGTTCTACCCTTATGACCTCATTTAACCTTAATTACCACCTTAAAGGCTGTGTCTCCAAACATAATCCCATTGAGTACTAGGGCTTCAGCGTATGAATTTGGGGGTTTGGGAGCACGGGGGGACATAATTCATTCTATAACACTATCTAAGTGGAAAAGGCAAATATGTACACATAATTGCCATGTGATGAAACAAATACCATAAAGGTATCGGGTATTTCTGTGGTGAAGCATCTAACCTATCTAGATGGATCTTTAAAGAAGACAGAGTTACTTAGGTGGACCAGACGGAGCAGGGAAACCCAGGCTGAGAGAAGTTTTTGTAAAACGCAAACATGAAACAACATGATCTGTTGAGTAGATGGCAAGTAATTCAGGATGGCTGAGATAGAGAGTGGCTTAGGGTATCATGGAGACAAGACTCAAAAAGCATGCCATGTCCTCGTGGAAGCCCACCCCACTCTTCTCACCTTCTGCCACAACCTTCTTTCCCATGCTGTAGTCACTGTGTGTTCCTTCCTCACCCCGGTCAAAATATGACTATCCTCTGCCTCAGTCCTAGACACATTTAAAATAATAGCCTCTTATATTTTGCATAGTACTTTATAGTTTACAAAACACCTTTACTATATCATTTGACCCTCATAGCTGCCCGGTAGAGAACAAATATTATATCAATATATACAGTGAAACCAATATTCAAATAGTAATCATAATAATAGACTTGCCCAAGATCAGAGGGCTGTGCTATGGTTATTTTATGGGTAGAACCCAGACCTCTGCCTGGCGGTCTAGTGTTCTCTCTTTGACACTACCTGCATTTTTCTCTGCTGTTTGCTTCTTGTGCTGTAATTCTCCAGTAACGCTTCTACATTTTGACAGAGCTTTCTGGAAATAATGTGTTAACCAACAGAAAAAGCTCAGAGTGGGAATGTTGGGCCTGGCAAGATATTTTTTTGGCCTGGCAGGCCTGTCAAAGCCCATCGAATCACACATTTGCCTCACAAAGGGCCAACCCAGAGCAAAGCCCACAGGGATACTTCACCGAGAGGAGCAAATTAAAGCACTTCCAAGTCAGGAAATGCCAAGCTAGACTTTTCTATGGTGTTAACTTGCTGGCCCAAAGTACACCAAATAGTAATTTACCTACAGCCTAGCTGCAGAAAATTCCTACCCAGCCTAGCTGGAGGTAAATCCTTCTCTGACTGTACTTTTGTCAGTGTTGCCAAGGCAACAACTCTCACCACTCTGGTCATTTTTAGTTTCAATCACAAAGTTTGCGTTGACTTAGCTGAAAGTCTGATGCAGCAAAACTTTTACTCACTGGAATGCATGCGGAATGGGTTCCGTAAGTTTTCAACAAATCTGAGACTACATTGTCCCTTAAAAATATTTGTCCACCATTTTGGAGAGTAACTTCTCTAAGATTCTTCTCTCATATCTATGTCTTCCTCCTACAATCTATAGAGCATAATTTAATTGATTTTTGAGAAGATCCTTTTGAAGAGTGGCCTTTTGAAAACACAAATTTTATTCCAACGTGAAGTTTAAATTCTTTTAAGTTTGGAAAGTGCCTTTCACCATTCACCCCGTCTACCTTTCCAATCTCATATGTTGTCGGTCTCTTCCCATTCACTAGAGGAACATGGAATTAACCATTATTTTTGGAAGATTCACAGAACACACCACACTCTTTCTTATGTCTGAGTATTTATACACAGGGTAGCCCTTCATTCTTTTCTCTGCTAAGAAAATTCTTACGCAGCCTTGACTGTCCAGCTCGACAACCACCTATACAAAAATCTTTCAAATGCTCCTCCTAACCACAGTCCCAGAGCATTTTGTACATAGGCCTTTATTGCAAGAATTTATGTGCCTGATTCCCTTACCTCATCTTTGTACCCTAATGTCTAGTTAGCACAGCCTCGGCCTCATGTAGGTGCTAAATACATAGTTAACATTATTACCAAATAAACAAGTACTAAACTCCTTCAAAAATACCACTGACTTGGTGTTTACTATGTGTCAGACACTATGATAGGAACTTTCCATGTGTTTCTCACTTAGTTCTCCTAACAGCCCAGTAAGTGCAGAGCCTGAAATCAAACTCAGCTCTCCTCTTCCCCAAATGCAGGCTTTTCCTCTATCCTACGTCACACAGCACATTCTGAACAAATCAATGTACTAAACTAAAAGCACGGGTGTTGTTAATCAATTGAAGAGTGACTTGTGGCATCCATGCCATGCAGCAGTTAAACAGCCAAGGGTCAGAGCAGGCTGCAGGAGGTCAAGACCCAGGGTTTGAATAGGCAGAGGGTTTGAGCAGGAATCAGAGGCAATATGCAGAGGCAAAGGAGAAGCTGTCGCTGGAAAAGTCAAACAAATCTAAAACACACTTGGAGTCACATATGCAAATGTTTACAGGGCTAGGAAAACAATGGAGAGGATTAAAGCAAGCCACATCACTTCCGCTCAGAAATCTTTTTCCTTTTCACTGAATCCCATGGCCCTCTGGGTCTTTCATTTGACCACTTTGGATAGCAATCTACATACAAGACGTAATTTACATTCACCTTCCTTCCACTCTAGGAAAAACAATAATGCCTGCATATGGAAAATGGCAGCTGACACTGGATCACCATGCGGAGATTATCACTGGGAGATATTGACAGGCTCGATTCCAGGAGGGAGGTGAAGTCTGGAAAATTATTTCCAGATGGTGGAATTTTTAAAAAGAAGCTGGAAAGTTACATTATTATGAAAGACCTAATTTTTAAAAATCAGAGCCATATGCAAAAATGTCTAAAATATTATGTGGGATCCAGCCAAATCTTCAACTTTATTGGACCTAAACATCAGTTGGGGAGCTTGTTAAAACACAGATTATGGGGCCCCATGCCAAGAGATTCTGGTTCAGTAAGTCTTGGTGGGGCCTGAAAATGTGCATTTTTAACAGGCTCCCAGGTGAACTGATGCTGCCAGCCCAGAGATCACACCTGGCATAGTACAGGGCTAGACACAAGTAGTACCAGCTCCAGTATTCTGGCAGCTCATTTGGCATCTCTGGTCTAGAGATTGAGAGAAGGAAACTAGGAGCAGGAGACAGCCAAGTAAACCCTCGTCCTGGGATAGAAGTTGTGTTATATACACTTTGATGCTTCTCTTAGAAAAGATGACTTTAAGTAATATGGGTAAGATAGCAGACCTCCAAAAAACTTTGATACCTTGGCCTTGGACGAGGAAGAATTCAAGGATCCACAAGGTGCGTGTCGAAATTTGTTGGGAATCAGACAGCCACAAACGTAATTGGTAAATGGGATGGAAGAAGAGAGAGCTAAGGACCCGACATAATTTGGCTTAGAAAAACAAAGACGAAGTGGTGACTCACTAACAATCTTCAAGCACGAGAGGGGAATTTAGGGGAAGACGGTGAACAGCTGTTTCTGCTTCTACTGGGGCTTGGCTAATATAACCAGAGTTTCCAGAACAGCAGGAAGGGCTGAAGTAGAAAAAGAACTCCAGTACCTGACAGCTGTGAAAGATAGTCATTGATTGCCATGGGGGTTCCATCTTTCAGGTCTTTAAAATCGGATAAATGATAGCTTCTTAAAACGTTCAAAGATCCCCCCTCTCCCTGTCAGTGTTTCCCAAAGCACCAGACGCAGGCCACAGCTGGTAGAGAAGACATTTGGGTGCTGCACAGACAATGAATTAAGTGACTTTGGCTCACAAAAGGAGAGGTATTCCCTTTTCAATTGCCTTTCATTACTAGAGTGTGTCAAGGAGAACGTCTACATGAAATGCTGTCTTTCCCAACTCTCTAACACTTGCTGGTCTCCCTTTTAACAGACAGGGAGGAGGTCTTAGCTGCATCATGTTACACAGGCAACAGCATGTGTCAGGACTGACTGTCATTGTTTTGTTTCACAGTATTTAACAGTTTTCTCTCTGCAAAGTAATGCTGGTTTTTCATTTAAGGTAGCAGTAGAAAGTTTCCTCTTTCCAAATCTGTGCACCTTTGCAATGAGACTTTGCAAACTTGCCTACCAAGAGGAGACTCTGAGAGCAATCAATAAATTAGAAAATCAATAAATTTAGGAAGGCGAAGTCCATGAAATCATAGAGAGATATCAAGCCAAGGATATTGTATTAGTTTGTTTTCATGCTGCTGATAAAGATATACCTGAGACTGGGCAATTTACAAAAGAAAGAGGTTTAACTGGACTTACAGTTCCACATGGCTGAGAAAGCTTCACAATTATAGCAGAAAGCGAGAAGGAGCAAGTCATGTCTTACATGGATGGCAACAGGCAAAGAGAGAGCTTGTACAGGAAAACTCCCCCTTATAATAAGCATCAGCTCTCATGAGACTGTCACAAGAGTGGCACTGGAAAGATCTGCCCCCATGATTCAGTTACCTCCCACCAGGTCCTTCCTACAACACGTGAGAATTCAAGATGAGATTTGGGTGGGAACAAGCCAAAGCATATCAGATACTGATGGAGGAAGGCCATGGCAAAAATTGGCATATGGTAGGTGGAAGAATGATGTTTTAGCAACACTAATCAAATTGAAGCCTCCCTTTTATGAACAAGAAAACTGAAGTTCAGAAAGTCAAAGGACATTCTCACTTCCATGCAGAATTTGCAGGTGAAGCTAAGACTAGAGAAAAGCTTGGTCAGGAGACAGGAAGAGGGGAGGTGGAGGCTTCCATCACCAACACCTGCAGCATCCTTCTGTATAGCACAGCGCCTCATCCACTCCACCTGTGGCACATGAAGCCCTGAATGAAACGGGCCAGTTTTCACTCCAGTGCTGTGGCCATCTCTCTGTGTGACTTCACCTGTGTGAGCGTCTCTGTGACTGTCAACAAAGTGAGACCCTAATTCAGGTATCACTTGGGCACAAAGTGAAGTACCACATGCTAACATCCCTCAGTAAACTCTAAAAGGTCTCAAAATGGAAAGTGCAAGAAATAGAAAAGCATATTCTACTGCTACTTCTCAAAATCTGATATTAATATGTCCTGATAATGGTAATATGTTAGTGGCTGAATATCAATTTTCTCACTGACTTTATCCTGCTTTGAACAAAAAGAAAAAAATAAACATAGCTTGCAAACATTTTATTTCTTCCTGAATTGACTCTCATGCATAAACTATTATTCAGCAGTGGCCTAAATTATATAATATTTTCACAGAACTGTAGGTTTATTTCTTTTAAGCATATCTCGAGGCTTTCCTCATTCAGAAGGCAAGAACGTTTCATAATTAGCACACAAACACGCATTTCAACAGAAATGACCTTTAATTATGTTGTCTGGAGTGAAACAGGTGTTTCTAAGGACTTAAGAGCAGATTTTATTGTTTAAAAGATATGTATTCTCCTTGAAGTTGGGTTCAAACTATTTTATTGTTTATTAATCCATCTTTTAAATATTGCTAATAGATGAACTTTACCCCAGGCCTTCTCCAAATAATCACAGATTCCTAATGAACATGACCAAATTAGCAAGTTTTTACTATAAATATATTTGATGAGATTTGGTTGATTTGAATACAGTATTTTAAAAAATTAATATTAACAAACTCTCAATTTCAGTTTAATAAAGAAAAAAGCATTTAATGTCAGCTTGCCAGAGATATTGCAGAAATGAGTGATTTCTAACCTCTGGTAATGCAAATCTGCAACATCCATCCTATTGCACAAATAGATCATTCAAAAAGGTAAAGGTTGCTTCCAAAAATAATAGTTGTATAAAGGTGTTCCAACCCTCAGTAAATTAAAGATGCTGCCTCACTCCTACTTTCCATGCTGAACAAAACACTGGAGGAACCTATTAATAGCGTCGTTAGTTTCAGGGAGGCATTTTACATGGAATTTGGATCTTAATGTACAGAAATAGATACTCATCTACTCTCCCAGCAATGCAACAATCTTAATGGAATAATATTTTCAAAATGAAAACTCTGCCCTAATGAAAGTCCCCTTTTTCACGAAAATAAGGAAGAGATATAACAATGTCAAGGCTCTTCATTTACTTGAATGATCTCATAGCCTCACCAAAAATGTATACTTAAGCCCAAGGATTATTTTTTTAGAAATAATAATGCTAAACTAACTGCAGAATATATTTAGCTGTAGATAATACAAACCAATAGGCACTCAAACATTTTTTCTAAAAATGAAACTTATAAATATTTATTTTAAAGGGTCAACAGTGTAAGTTTTTGTAGCTTAAGCAAGTTTACATGCCACCATGTAAAATAGCTGAAGTAAAGAGATTCTGTATATTTAAACCTGTAATATGTTAACATCGTTAGCTGAATTTTAGAATAGCAGACTTTGTTTTCATGGCCCAGAAACCAATTTGGTAGTAGACTAAGCTGCCCTTGGGAAGTGTGTGTGTGTGTCTGTGTGTGTGTGTGTGTATGTATGTGTGTGTATGTAGTGAGTGAATAGCTCTCAAGTATCGGAAGAGCATCTTACGAAAGAATGATGGGATTTATTCCTTGTGGAATAGAATTAGAATGTGACTCACGCTCCCTAGAACTGTGTAATATGAAGCCTGTACAACTAAATGTGGCGAACCTGGTCCAAGAAATGAAAGGGATGAAAGCTTGATGGTTCCAAATATGGAAATTGACCTCTCCTCCCACAATCTGTGCACCTTTGCAATGAGACTTTGCAAACCTTCCCAGCAACAGGAGGGATCTGTTTCCTCAACCTTTGAACCTGGAATGACCCTGTGACTCACTCTCAGAGTGATGTTGTGGCAGGTCCAAGCCTAAGCCTCAAAAGCCTTTGCACACCTTTCCTCTTGCTCCTAGAACCCTGCTGCTGTGACATGAATGAGCTCAAACCGCCCTGGTAGAGAGTAAGGGACCACAGCAAGGACAGACCAGCCATTCCAACTGAGGCCATCCCAGACCAGCCAGACCCCAGCCGATCTTCCAGCTGCCCACAGATACATGATGGAGCCCAGCCACAATCAGCCTATCCTGGCCTGGTTCAGCAGAACCCACCCAGCCCATTGACTCAAGAGCAATAACTAACGGTTGTTATCTTAAGCTAGTAAGAGTTGGAGTGGTTGTTTATGCAGCAAAATCTGTTATCTTCCGTGATGAATTCAAAGCTAGAACAAGTGTTGCCGTTTGAGTTTTATAACAGGTAGATAGATGGATTTGGGGCATTGAACCTTAGAAGAAACAGGGCTAAATCTGAAAGAATAGAGTGCAGCCCTGAGGAAGTAGAGATGCTTTCCTTCAAATGGCTACCTGGCTTGTGATGGTAGCTGGGCCAGTGAGATATAGTAGCAGCCAGCATGAAAGAGACTTTCCTCGGTGTGGTCCAGCTATGTCGGCAGGACAGAGAAAGGCCTATGCTTGCTGCACAACACAGAAGTCACTGCAGAGAGGAGGTACAGAAAGTGGGCTCTCCTTGCTTTGGGATTGGAGTTGGATGGACATCCTCCGTACGGTGCTCAGGCTCTCAATGATCTCAGGAAGGGTCACAAGGGCCCCAATTCCCCAAGAGAGCCCACTGGTCTTCTTGTCAATCAGATGAAATTAAAGAAAGTTCCAAAGTAATTTGGATTCATAGAAATGCTCACATCTCAAATATTAAAGACCTGTCCATATATGCTACATCAAAATTAAACATCCCTTTGTGTCTCATTTAATACACAGACTGTATCTTGAATCTATCTTGAGTAATATTCATATTATTATTCTGCCTTTTGTTTTGATTTCCTGATATAAATTCATTAATCTTGTTTAAAAAGTTCGTAATGTAATATGCATTTAAAAAAACATGATAACCCAAGACCATCCTGGCTAACACGGTGAAACCCCGTCTCTACTAAAAATACAAAAAAATTAGCCTGGCGTGGTGGCGGGCACCTATAGTCCCAGCTACTTGGGAGGTTGAGGCAGGAGAATGGCGTGAACCTGGGAGGCAGAGCTTGCAGTGAGCTGAGATGGCACCACTGCACTCCAGCCTGGGTGACAGAGCGAGACTCCATCTCAAAAACAAACAAACAAACAAACAAACAAAAAAAACATGATAACCAGGCACCACTGCCAAAGTTTAGGTCCAAGGTGGGGCCTGAATGTCAGCACTTAATGTACCACGTAATGTTAATGTACAGCCAGGGCTGAGAACTGCTGATCTAGAACTTTCCCCTGTTTATCCTACCCAATGGACAAAATCTTTAGCACACATTTACTTCTCCTCTGCACCATCATATCCCCTAGGTTTTCTTGAAAACACCTGGAATTTTACTTCTTCCAGATTTTCCCGATATTTTTTTTTCGTAACATTGTGCTTCTCGTGTTCTGGGAATCCTTTCCCTTTAATTTCAGCCTCACTAATAACAATTATTTAGGCCTAATTATGAGTTCAGCTGGCTCCTTTGCTCATCAGTGTGTCTTGTATTCAACCTCCCCTTCCATGGAGTTTATGAGTCAATCAAGATACTTTCAGCCACCAGGAACAGACCTCACTGTCCTCCCTCCCCACCTCACCCTGCAGCAGTGGTGTGTAGAGTGGGGGCATTTGGTATTTCACAACTAGAAGCCTGGCCATAGTCCCTGTTGGTTAATCTAGCAGCTCCACCATGTCATCAAGGCACCAGGTGTTCATCTTTCTGTTCTGCCAGGTTCAGCATACCAATGAGCCCTCTTATGGTTTTAAAATGGTGATAGTGTTTTCCAGTGTTATTTGCAGACAAATAGCATCTGAGACAGAAAAAGATATTTCCTCCCATAGGGCTTAAGGAAAACTTTTTCCAGAAGCACCCAGTGTTTTCTAGAACCTAGAGATAGATTCTCCTCTCCCATCACTGGCAAGGAGAATGAGATCACCATGCCTGGCTTAGTCTAACCACGATTCATTCCTCGTGGCTGAAGAGGGGCCAGCCTCTCCTGTACACATGTCTATCTGGTACTTAGACAAAATTCTTAATTCTATTAGCAATTCTGTTAATGATGTTTCTTATACTACATGTAAAAAGTTTTAAATTTATTTTGTTGTGTTTTCTCAAAAGAGATGCATAGATGGTAAACTTTTTTTTTTTTTTTTCTGAGACGGAGTTTCGCTCTTTTGCCCAGGCTGGAGTGCAGTGGCACGATCTTGGCTCACTGCAACTTGCCTCCCGGATTCAAGCAATTCTCCTGCCTCAGCCCCCCAGTAGCTGGGATTACAGGTGGGTGCCACCACACCAGGCTAGTTTTTTAATATTTTTAGTAGAGATGGAGTTTCATCATGTTGGCCAGGCTGGTCTCGAACTCTTGACCTCATGATCCACCCACCTTAGCCTCCCAAAGTGCTGGGATTACAGCGTGAGCCAATATGCCCGGCCTAATAGATGGTAAACTTATAGGGTTTATTTAAAAAAAAGTCTTAACCCTCAAACTTGAAAAATACTTTGGATAGAATGTTAGTCTAGGTTACAAATACTTGCTCATGATATACTTTTAATCATTTATCAAATTTAGCCAGAATCTTAAAATTAGTTTTAAATGATTTTATTTTATTTTTAAATTTTTATTTTTTTTGAGATGGAGTCTCGCTCTGTCGCCCAGGCTGGAGTGCAGTGGCGCGATCTCGGCTCACTGCAAGCTCCGCCTCCCGGGTTCACACCATTCTCCTGCCTCAGCCTCTCCGAGTAGCTGGGACTACAGGCACCCGCCACCACGCCCGGCTAATTTTTTGTATTTTTAGTAGAGACGGGGTTTCACCGTGGTCTCGATCTCCTGACCTCGTGATCCGCCCGCCTCAGCCTCCCAAAGTGCTGGGATTACAAGCGTGAGACACCGCGCCCGGCCAAATGATTTTAAAAGTCTACACGAAGGCAAAAATAAGTATAGAATAAAAACATTATAAGCAACATAAAAAACAAATAAAGCAAGGAAGAAAGTTGCAACTTAGAATATATAGTTTTTTTTTTTTAAATAGGAGGGGAAAAACAGTGCATATTGTAGTTTCTAACCACCATTTCCCACTACCAGGAACCCAAAGATGCCCGGAGAAATAGCTCACTGTTAGTCTGGGACAGAAATGTAAAGAATTGGCCTTAAGAATAACTTGAAGAGGTTCCTACTAGCCAAACATGAAATAATGTGAACATGAAGAAGAGTATTTAATGCATTGGCTTAAAACATCAATATATTAAAATCTGTCAGTTCACAATGATACTTCAAAACAAAAAGAAATGAGCGAACACAAACACTTTGGTTAATCCTTGGAAGTAGCTAAGGCACAGATCATTTAGTCTAAAAATTAATTTTAAAAAAAAGCATGTACTTTGTCTTTTTGGCACAAACTGTACCTCAGGGTAACCAAAAGGCTGATGAGGGGAAGTTTCTATTTACAGAAATATCTTAGCTAGTAAATGAAGAAAGAATGATCAAGCGGGAGCATCATCATTTTACAACGCCGAGGAAGTAATCCATCTTGACATTGACTGTCAACGGCTGCCTCACATCATGGAATGAGAACCAGACCTAATGCCTCATGATAGAAAGACTTAATGACAGATCACAAGAAGGGTGAAGACAGTAAAATGAAATATTGAGAAAGAGAGAGAGATCACATTCACATAACTTTTATTATAGTATATTGTTATAATCTATTTATTATTATTAATCTATTACCGTGCTTAATTTATAAATTAAACTTTATCATAGCCTGTTTATCTAGGAAAAAACATAGTGTATTCAGTACTTAGTATACTGAATTCCGTACAGTCCACAATTTCAGGCATCCACTGGGGGTCTTGGAATGTATCCCTATGGATAAGGGGGACTACTGTATGTGGAAAAGACTTTAAATGAAATGCTCAGTAATGATTAGCTTTCAGAGAATCCATTTTATTTTTTATATTTGAAATGCTCTCAAACCTCTGAACATACTAATTCAAATTTTCAGAACTTTATATCTTTTCCATCATTAACTCTGCTTCCTTGGATTTTTTTCCTCAATTTTTTTCAGACTCATTTGCTATTTCATGTTGTTTTCTTACAAAGTTTGGTGATTCCTGGCTGCCTGTTTATACTTACAAAGAAGACATAGAATTATTAATATGCATAGTGACCATGGCACCATTATAACTTTTGTGGGCCCCTTTCTCCATACAAAAATATTAACAATTATATTGGATAGCTGCATTGGTATAAAGATGAATGTATTTCATGCTGAAGTACATTCATTTTTTAAAATTCTGATTTCAAAAGAAATTAGAAGATTTTATTGGGCCCCTAACAGTGTCATGGGCCCCAGGCACAGGCATTGTGCCCACTATGCCTAGTGGAGAGAGGCCTGGCAGTGGAAGGAGGTTGTTCTCAGTGCATGGGATTGTGGATTATAATTACAGGGAGCCATGCAAAAGAGACACAGGCCTCTTTTCAGGGTTTACAAAGAGTTTGTGTGCCTTTGGGGTACAGGGACTCCGGCCACCTGGCAGCAGCTAGACCTTCCCTCGGGCATGATCCTATACTTGTTTTCACCCCTAAGGCACAAGTTCAGAAAACTCAGAGGCAAATCAACCATTCTACCAGGAATGCGTTCTCTTGAATTCATGCTAAGGGCAAACCCTAAGCCCATCCACACTGAAGGTGCTAGGCAGGCTCAGCGATTTGGCAGCCTTTTAACTAGCAACCCTGCCAACTCTGGCGAGGCCTCCTCCCATTTGCCAGCCACTGCCACATATTGTAATTTTTTTCCCAGAGTCCTTTTGGGAAACTTCACTTTTTTAGGGGCCTCCTTCTTTGTATTGTGTTGTGGATTCCCCCATAACTGCTGTGTCATTGATTTGATCCCCTTTTATGTTTCTGCCGTAGAAATTCCTCAGTGTTGCTGATCTACTGAAGTCTTTGTTCCTGGCTTGCCAGGACTGCCTTGAAATCTTTCTTATTTTTTTTTTTTTTTTTGAGACGGAGTCTCGCTCTGTCGCCCAGGCTGGAGTGCAGTGGCGCAATCTCGGCTCACTGCAAGCTCCGCCTCCCGGGTTCACGCCATTCTCCTGCCTCAGCCTCTCCGAGTAGCTGGGACTACAGGCGCCCACCACCACGCCCGGCTAATTTTTTTGTATTTTTAGTAGAGACGGGGTTTCACCGTGGTCTGGATCTCCTGACCTCGTGATCCGCCCGCCTCGGCCTCCCAAAGTGCTGGGATTACAAGCGTGAGCCACCGCGCCCGGCTAAATCTTTCTTATTTTTATATTACTTCTGTTGTTTCAGTACAATTTGGAGATGGACAAAAATTGTCATATGTGCTTTAATAACCATTTTAGACTGATGTGTAAAATATTAAATTTGTTTGTTATAGATAATGTTGTAAGTATACATAAAGAAATGTAACAGTGACTTACGTCAGTCACCTGGGTATCTCCCAGTCCTCTGGCTTGCACTAGCAAAATATATTTTTGTTGTTCAAAATATGAATGGGAAATTTATCTTTCAGCTCATCATCTCTTTAACTTAGCTTTCCTGTTTCTTCAGAATATTTAAACTATTTTGCATCTCACTTCCTAGTGATGCTGATTTCTCTCCACCCCATTACATCCAATGATTATTATAGCTCTGTATTACATCTCAAAATCAGAAAGTATGATTCATCTAACTTTATTCTTCTTTTTCAAAATTGTTTTGGCTACTACAGGTCATTTGTCTTTTTATATAAATTTTTAAATCAGTGTGTATATATATTTAAAAGGCTGTTTGGATTTTAATTGGAATTGTATTAAATCTATGGATCACGTTGGGGAGGATTGACATCTTTGCTAAGTCTTCCAACTCATGCATATATGTCTGTCCATTTATTTAGGTTTTCTTTTATTGCTTTCAGCAGTATTTTGTTGTCAGCACACACATTTTGTAAATGTTATATTAAATATTTTCCTAAGTATTTAGTTTTCTTTGAAGCAATTATAAATGGCATTGCGTTTTAAATTTTGGTTTCCATGTGTTCATTGTTAGTTTATAGAAATGAGATTGATTTTTAAATCTTATATTTATGACCTTGCTGAACTCATTAATTCTAAAAGTATTTTTGTGTATTCTTTGATATTTTCTATGTAGACAGTCATGTCATCTACAAATAAGAATAGTCAGCCAGGCACGGTGGCTCACACCTGTAATTCCAGCACTTTGGGAGGCCGAGGCAGGTGGATCATGAGGTCAAGAGATCGAGACCATCCTGGCCAACATGGTGAAACCCCATCTCTACTAAAAATACAAAAATTAGCCGGGTGTGGTGGTGTGTGCCTGTAATCCCAGCTACTCGGGAGGCTGATGCAGGAGAATCGCTTGAACCCGGGAGGCAGAGGTTGCAGTCAGCTGAGATCGCTCCACTGCACTTCAGCCTGGCAACAGAGTGAGACTCTGTCTCAACAAAAAAAAAAAAAAAAAAAAAAAAAAAAGAATAGTCTTATTTCTTTCTTCCTAGCCTACATGAATTTTATGTATTTTTGCTGGCTTTATTGCTCTGGCTAAGATTTTGAATCTGACGTTGAATAAAAGGGTTTAGTGTGAACAATTATGCCTGTTCCCCATTTTAGAGAGAAAGCATTCAGTCTTTCACCACTAATAATAATGTTACCTGTAGGTTTCCTGTAGATGTTTATGATTAGGTTGAAGAAATTCTATCTGTATTAGTCTGTTCTCACACTGCTAACAAAGACATACCTGAGACTGAGTAACTTATAAAAGAAAGAGATTTAATGGACTCACAGTTACACATGGCTGGGGAGGCTTCACAATCATGGCAAAAGGCAAAGGAGGAGCAAAGTCACGTCTTACATGGCAGCAGGCAAGAGAGAGCACGTGCAGGGGAACTCCCCTTTATAAAAACCATTAGATCTTGTGAGACTTATTCACTATCATGAGAATAGCATGGGACAAACTTGCCCCCATGATTCAGTTACTTCCCACCAGGCCCCTCCCTCAACATGTGGGAATTATGGGAGCTACAATTCAAGATGAGATTTGGGTGGTAACACAGCAAAACCATATCAATCTTCAGTGAGAGATTTTATCTTGGATGGATGTAAACTTTGTCAAATTATTTTGCTGCACCAATTGATATAGTCCTGTGTTTTTTCTTCTATAGACTGTTAATATGGAGGACTACTGGATGACTCAAAGTTCTTTGGAGAAATAGAATGAATAAAACGTATATGTATATACACATTTTATACATCTACATACATATGTGTGTGTGATATTTATTATAAGGAATTGGTTTGTGTGATTATGGAGACTGGCAAATCCAAAACCTGCAGAGCTGATGTCCCAGTTTGAATCCAAAGGCTAGCAGGCTACTGTACAACAAGGAAGATCCTATGCCCCAGTGTGAAAGCCATCAGGCAGGAAGAGCCTATGTTCTAGCCCGAAGGCTATCAGGCAGGAGAATTCTCTCTCTCTCGCTAGAGGGTCATTTTGTTCCATTTGAGCTTTAAACTGATTGGATGAGATCCACCCAAGTTAGAGAGGGCAATGTGCTTTACTCATTCTACTGATTTACATGTTAATTTCATCCACAAACACCCTCATAGAAACAGATGGGATAAATATCTGGGCACTCCATGGCTCAGTCAAGTTGTCACATAAAATTAACTATCACAACTACAGTGGTCGATTTTCAAACATTAAAGCAACTTTACATTCTCAGGATAAACTCACTTGGTAATGGATTCCATTGTATAATATTTTTGTTGAGGTTTTTGTGTTATGTTCATGAGGGATATTGGTCTGTAGTTTTCTTTTTGTACTGTGTTTCTCCGGTGTTGATATTAGGGTACTGCTGGCCTTGTAAAATGAATTGGGGAGTACTCTCTCCACTTTTATTTTCCAAAGAGATTGCATAACATTGTTATTTCTTCTTTAAATGTTTGTAGAATTAGACAGTGAAACCATCAAAGCAAGTGGATTTTATTTCAGAAGATGTTTAACAATAAATTCAGTTTATTTGGTCAACTTCGGGAAATTTTCAGTCATTATTCCTTTACCTATTTTATTAGCACTAGACCCTTTATCTTCTTCTTCTTTAACTTTAGAGACACAAATGTTAGGCTTCTTGCTATTGTCCTCCTCTACTGTTCAGGCTGGATAATTTCTGTTGTTCAATCTTTAAGTTCATTTACTTTCTCCTCTGTCATATCCATTCTGTTATTTAGTCCATCTAGTTAATTTTTTACTTTTTATTATGTACTTCACAGTTCCTACATTCCCATTTGCTTATCTTACACTTTTTACTGTGACTTTCTATTCTTCCATCCACTTTAGCAGTGTTTGCAAACTTTCTTGAAGCATTTTTACAATTGCTGCATTCAAGTCTTTGTCTGATAATACAAACATTTGTGTTGCCATGGTATAGGGTCTTTTGAGTGTTCTTTTCTACGCAAGTTAAGATTTCCCTGGTTCTCTGAATGCTAAGGAAGTTTGGATTGGATAGGTACCCAGGAATGAAATGTATATTAAAAACACAGTTTTGAAGGAAAGAAAAAACCTTTTCTGCTTCAAAATTAATACCTATTTATTACAGAAGAAATGTTTTTTAAAACTAATAAAAAAGAAAATAGAATTACCTATAACTTAACTATATAGAGATGATTTTTTTTCCTCCACTTATATATAATCTCTTTCTCTCTCAGAATGCATCTGAAGTTTAATTTCCACATAATTAATTTGATTTACTAAGGTCTACTCTTTACTTCCTCAAATACAGATTTTAATTCTCTGATTGCAATATTAGCTTTCTTTTAATCATCCCTTTCCTCATCCTGATCCCTCCTCATTTCATTTTGTTGCCTTTATGTCTTATCCTTTTGCCTTTTGAATTTATAATGTCATATTATTTCTCAGCCTATTACCTCTCTAATCAGTTTCTGATCTCCTGTGAAGGCCATGTTCTCCTGACATTATTGAGGATTCCAAAACACTTCTAGTATTCTTTTGGGTCCAGTGGAAGTCATTTTCCAACAACTGTGCTTCCGCTGAATTTTGAGGTGTTATTAAGTTTGCAATAATATTCATAGGTTGTTGTCACTTTATACTTCTTTCCCACTCAAGTGATAATGACTTTTGTAGAATTAATATTCCTGATTTTCCCAATATAGAAAGAATAAGCAGAATGAGATGGCCTCTAAATGTTTTTCCCACTCTAATAATAATGAAATTTGTAGAATTAATATTCCTGAATTTCCCAATATAGAAAGAATAGGTGATATGAAGTAGCCTCTAAACTATTCCCAGCATCCATTAGACCTTCATATATTTAGATACATAGATCTATTGGACTTATGGAGTGAGGATTATGCCAGGTAGGGTGCTTTGGGTACAAGTAACATAATATCAAAGACAGGGTCGGGTTTCAGGCTTAGTAGGACCAGAACTCTAGACACCTCTGTTTCCACTTTGTTTTCAGTTGGATTTTGTTTGCAGCTGTGGAAGTTCTATGCATTTCACTATCCAGCAGGTATACATATGTAACTAACCTGCACGTTGTGCACATGTGCCCTAAAACTTAAAGTATAATTTTAAAAAAAAAGAAAGAAAAATCTCTGAGATTTTATTCTGTTCTCAAAATCATTAAGCCAGAGTCTCAGGTTGCACGCATATTGGATCAACTTAAGTTATGTGCTCATGCTCTAAGCTACTAGGGGCTGTCATAAGAATCTCCCAGATTTCATTTTTCATATGGTAGTAAGCAGTCTGCATCCCACCAAATCTACACACATCATGTGAGCTATCTCTAAAGAGGAAGAGGTTGGATATCGAATATCATTCCCCCAACGTACACACACACAATGCCTACTACAAAGAAGTTGTCCACACCTAGACCACTGGCACTATGAGTCAACGGAATACATGTTCTCCCAGCCACAGGTCCCACATTCAGCACTTATTTATGGAGACAAATCTCTAAGAATGTGATAGTGGATTATAATTTATCAGCCAGGCAGAGCCCTGTTGGTTTTATTTAATGACTCATGGGTATATCTCTAATTTTTTAAATCCAACATAATCAATCTTATAGCTGGCAGAAATTTCATCCCAAATTCTAACAGTAAGATATCTGTTAGGATCAATTTCAATTTTGTTCTGCATTTTTTATAAGACGGGCCAGGTGCTAGCCATTTCTACCATAGATATTTAAATTTCTCAAAATGTTATTTTATATTCAGCTATCTTAATTATCAAGTTAATTTTTTTGTTCCACAAGTAATTTGAGAAACATTCAATGAAACAATTTAAAAATATCTCCCATGAATGTGAGATTCCATAGTAGATAAAAGCATAGTTTAAAAAATAAATCAAGACTATGTAATACAAAAGCATAAATACTGCAAACCGAAAAGAATAAACAGATCAATTATCCTTACTGTTGTTGGTGGAAAATTGTATTTTCTCTAATTGAGCCTCAAATTTGACTCTGAGCTTCCCAGCAGCCAAAGGAAAAATGGAGACATAGTTAGATCATTCTCAAATATCAAACTGTAATAGTCCTTTAAAAATTTTAATTTTTTCATGACACTAAATATTTAATGAGTATATAGGGAGTTCTGAGCATCATAGTAGAATATCTTCCTTGTCAACATTCATTTAAGTAATACATTTGCAAGATCCTTTTAACTGTTTTTATAGTATATTTCAATATACACCAAAATAACTGAAAAGTTATGATTAACAATAGTTTAATTAAAGACATTCTGTGAGGGGCTGAGTAATATGTTGCAAGTATATGGCCTTTCTATGACTCAATTTGATCCTAGGACAAAGTTTTAAATATCTTGATAAATCCTTAGACTATGAATTCTTCCGATAATCTGTTTATTTCTTCTCTCAGGCTTTTGACAGTGTTTCATGGTCTTTCATTCAATTCTTTCAACAACCTCAGGTAATACTCTTATTTTCACTAAGTTACATGTAAGGAAGTAGAAGCTCAGAGTAGTGAAATGTTTCATTGATGGTCAAACAGCAAGTAAATGTCTTGAAGAGACTTAAACACAGGTGCTCTGATTCCGGATTTTAAAACTGCATTTATTAAGCACCTATTGTGATTAGGACTGCTCTAGGAGATGGGGGTAGTTGACTAAAATATAATTCCTGCTCTCAAAGAACTAGTAGAAAAAACAGATACACAAAGATACCATTTTATACAATTCAGCCAATGCTCTTTGCTTTCATTATACCAAGGATGCAAAACGAGTACTCATGGAGTAGAAAGTTTGGCCATATGAGATTGTTGGATAGGAACAAACATTTCTGAACAACTCTCCCAGATCATGGTCTAAATTGTGTGATACACTATTGCTAAAAACTCCATAAATATTGAAAGAAACACAGATGAAAAGGACTGGAGGAGTGATTGCTTCACACAGTTACTGAGCCTCTTTTGGAAAAATCAGAAGCAAGAGGGAAAAACGTTCCATTTATTCCCAGGATGATCATAACTAATTTGTATGGTTATTCTTGGCCATACTGAAAAAATAGCATTTGGTGACAAAATGTGGTTCTGAGGATGAAAAGCTTTCAAAGTCAGATGAGACTATCTTGGTTCAGATATTTCAAATTCTGAGAAGTAGATCATTTGGTTGGTGGTGGTGCTAGTGGTGACTTTACTTAAAATGACAAATTCATAAATGCCCTACCCTAGAAGTGGCTCAGTAAGGACCTGGATGGCCATCGGTGAGGAAAGTCAGAAAGGTTGACTCGGCATTAGTCATGTTTCACTCATAGATAATGAAATTATCTTGGAAATCAAATCTCACGTAAAACTCAACATATAAAATAGATGAAAGGGGAGTTACTCTAGTTGACTGAATCCAGGGTAAGGGGAGGAGGTCCACCCACACCGTGCCTTGTCACTTTCTCACTGACCACACCTTCAGGTGATTACTGGAAGCACTATTTGAAAAAAAAAAAAAAAAAAAATGGTGGGACTGGTCCTGCCAGTTCAAAGGGTCACAGATCCTAGGATGTTACAAAATAATAGACAATGGTGACTTTCCCTCAAATGGCTGCTGCAGATATTAGCAGCCTTTAGGGAAGTAATAATAATTTACATTTCTGGTTCTTTTCTAGCTGGCCACTTCAGTGGTTCAAACTCAGACAAAGTAGACAGACTCTGGGAGCGATGATTAAAAAGAAAATAAAAAAAAACAGCTCACAGTAATGACCCCTCCCAAGAAAATACCTAGCAATCTTTCAGCTACAGTAACAGTAATCCCAAACCCACTACAGCATCTAATTGAAATTCTTCAGTTAGATCTCTAACTTAAAATTCCAGAGCAGAGAGCTCCCCACCACACACACCCCTTCACAGAATCACCGCACAGAGCACATAGTGTTTCCTTCACATTAAGCTTCCCCAGGCTTTCATTTCAATTAGTCATAAAAAAAAAATCAAGAAGTAAAGTATTGTCGGAAAGATTCCAGTCAGTATTTTATTGCCTGAAACCGTTCTCAAGATTAACCATTTCATAGCAGAACGGGAGTTCTGCAGAAAGAGCAATGCCTTTGTTTACAGGTAGGACACTACGGATAAAGTAAACAAAGTCTACTTTCTTGTAAGTGATTTATCCAACACGTTTGCATTACACAATCTCATTTGTGCCATTAAAATTTGTTTAAACAAGCACCCAATTTGTGCCAAGAAATTACCACAAATCCAACTTGTACTATCCTTATATTTTCATTTAGATTCTAAGAGCAACAAAACCCCTTGACGTTATTATCTCCTATGAATACTAATTATGTCACTACAACTGTGTGTCTGCTAATCTTCCAGAAATAATGTGAGAATTACTGGGATGCGATAGGAGCAGAATGGAATTAGAAACCTATTTTGTGAATTTGTCAAAACTACCAGCTTTCTAAGAGTGGTAAAAGCACACATCCAGAAATTCTTTCATAAAAGGACAAATTACCACAATGAAGATAAATGATGATTCTTAATGGCTCACGTTGAGTACAGACCAGTTGCTAGGTCAGGGCCAGCATCCTGTGAGTTCTTTTATCCTTACAATAAGTTTATTTCACAGTACCTAGTATTTTCATCTCAGAGCACCAGCTTCAACTCCAGATAAGACCTGGTTTTAATCATGCCTAATGGTTCTGGTTCCTAGGAGAATAAGCATGAAGGTGAAAATCTCCTCTCCAGCAGGGAGGGGAATAAACTTGTTCTGGGGACCAGGACCTAATCTGCCCCTCCAAAAGCAGGAAAATGTTTATCACAGCACAGTGTCTGCCACCTTGCTGGTCTCAAATATTTGTAATTAGAAATTCTGAATGAAGGTGTTATTGTGCTTCGCTTATCCAGAGCTGAAAACAATATACTCATGAACTGTTGTGCTTGAAGGAACCTTTGCTGTCTTCTCCTTAGGTTGCCCGATTTTGCAGTGGTAACTGAGACTGCAAGCAACTAAGAAACTGAGGCATAGTAGGTGAATGGGTCTGCCACAGGAATACATGTGGTCACATAGGGCAAATCAGAATGATAGTGTGTTTATTTCCTGAAACTCTGATCAAGGCTCTTTCCTCTATTGCAAATCTAAAATCCTACAGCACCTCTGTATTAGTCCATTCTCAGGCTACTATGAAGAAATACCCAAGACTGGGTAATTTCTAACGAAAAGAGGTTTAATTGATTCACAGTTCCTCATGACTGGGAAGGCCTCAGGAAACTTGCAGTCATGGCAGAAAGGGAAGCAAACACATCCTTCTTCACAAAGCAGCAGGAGAGAGCAGTGCCAATCAAAGGGAGAAAAGCCTCTTATAAAACCACCAGATCTCATGAGGACTCACTCACTATCATGAGAACAGCATGGGGGTAACTGCCCCATGATTTAATTACCTCCCACCACTTCCCTCCCATGACACGTGGGGATTATGGGAACTACAATTCAAGATGAAATTTGGGTGTGGACACAGCTGAATAATATAACCTTCAAAACCAAGTATCAGGCATTTCTCTAAGTCATTTTCTTTCCCTACCCTTGGTTCACTGCAGTGGTCTGGGTACTGTCACCTGTTTCTGGACCCTGGCCACAGGCTCTGGTTGGTTTCTCTAATCCAAGTCTTGCCCACTCTGATCTCTTCACATGACTCTCAACTTCCACTAGGCTCAAAAGACCATTTTATCTATTTCATCACTGAAACCTTTCCTCACATTTTTGTTCTACAGCACTGCTGAACTGCTCACGGTGTAAAGGTGTATACATGCACATGCGTTCACACACACACACACACACACACACACATTCTGTGTCAGTTCACCCATGACTTTATTTTTGTGGTCTCCCTTCCCTGGACCCTCTCTCCCATCCATCTGACTGGTTCCATTCCGTGCCTTTGAAGGCACCTCTCAAGCCTGCTCCTCTTCCTCCACACTCCACACCAGGCTTGGATGAGGAAACTCTACTCTCTGATCTCATGTTCCCAGGTATCTGTTGGTATCTGCACTAAATTTAGATATATTACATAAAACCCTCACGTGAATTTTCCAGATTCAGTTGGGCTTTGTTTCTCCCAATTACTTTAACCAATGAACATGCAGGCATTGCGTGAAAACCATGTCTGTTGACTTATAAATATTGACACGAATAGGTGACAGGTAGTTAGGAAGTGTTACACAGGCTTCGTGCAATTTCTAGACATCTATTACTCCATCTCTTTTTCAGTTCAGTGAATTATTTTGAATACAGCACCTGTGCGCCTTCTGATTCTCACAGAATTAGAACAGAAACTTCTGACATAATTTTACTTCTGCCTTTCAAAACCTGATATTAGTTGTGAACAACTAATATTGTGTTTTTCTTTAAAGAGTTCTATCATCGGGCCCATAAAATGCTGTATCTGAGAAGAATGAAATTCTTAATTGTGTTTGTGATGAGATATATGAATAAATAAATAGAACGCATTAATATTTTATTAATAGTTATGGCTATCTTCTAGAATGGTGTGTGCTATGCCAAGTGCAGCTGGTTGTATTTTAAGTATCTTTTTATATGTCTGTTTCCCACACTTAGTTCCAGGCTAATTGCCTGATTCAGATTGTGTGGCCAGAACCCAGCACAGTATCTGGCACATGATAAAAACTCAATACTTTTTGAATGAAACATTTATGTAGTCCTAAACTCCCTGTGGAATCTTGGCTAGCTTTCACCACTTTCCCTAATATTCCTTTAAAAAAAAAGTCAGTTCACGCTTAAATTCTAGTCATACTATATCACTAAAAGAAGTCTGCCCCCTATAACTTCTACTCATTGCCTATATCTGCCCTCTAATATTAAAACAGACCAACCGTGACCTGTACGTTAGATCTTTGAAAACCATGATTGCATTTCTGCCAAATTTGCACTCCTCCAAGCTAACATTTACTTGTTCTTCAATCATTTTCAGACACTATCATCAGGGCTTAACTCCTCTAAGTAAACCCTCCAGGTGGTCAATCTCCCACTGAAGATGTGCCATCCAAACTGCACACAGCATCGCCCAGAACATCTGGCCAGATCACAGTTAAGTGAGGTTGTCCCCTCCTTTGACATTGATGGCATACCTTTGTTAATGAGGCCCAAGTGGGTTACTATTACTAATAGCTAAAACTATAATCATGATGACTCCACACCAACTCTTTCTCTGTTCCCTGTTTAAGGAGATGCATCCCTCCTACTCTTAAGAATTTAGGGTTAATTCCTCCCACTTGGACTCCTAATCCTGTCTCACTGTGCCTTTTTGAGGATCTTACACCATCACCTATAACCCCTCTTACTTTCAATGTAATCTCTCTCTTATCTACAGTTCCTTCCTGGTAACTTCAAACATGCTTGATATGGTTTGGCTGTGTCCCCACCCAAATCTCATCTTGAATTGTATGTAGCTCCCATAATCCCCACCTGTCATGGGAGGGACCCCGTGGGAGGTAATTGAATAATGGGGGTGGGTTTTTCCCATGTTGTTCTCATGATAGTGAATAAGTCTCATGAGATCTGATGGTTTTATAAAGTACAGTTCCCCTGCACATGCTCTCTTGCCTGCTGTCATGTAAGATGTGCCTTTGCTCCTCCTTCACCTTCTGCCATGATTGTGAGGCCTCCCCAGCCACGTGGAACTGTGAGTCCATTAAACCTCTTTTTCTTTATAAATTACCCAGTCTTGGATATGTCCTTATAGCAGTGTGAGAATGAACTAATACAGTGCTCAAGTTCCTCTCATCTTAAAAAGTACACATAAGCCCGCAATATTGTGTTTCCACCCTCACCACTTCTCTCACAGTCTCATACCAAGGTCATGAATAACTTTACTTTTACCAAATCCAAAGCCTTCAGTTTTTACTTATTTGCTCCATTCGACACTATTCACAACTCCTCCTCTTTAAAGCATTTTCTTTTCCCAGGTCCTGTGACATTTCTCCTTCTGGTTTTTCTTCCATCTCTGGCCACACATTCCCATCTTCCAGTACGGGCTGCCCTTCATTCACCCTTCACATGTTTCCATCTCTCAGGCCTGTATCTTCAGCCTCTTCTCTTCTCACCTACATATTCTCTCTGAAATTTGCCATCACCTTTCATGATTTCAATTACCATGGAAAATAGAATGTCTCTTTCAAATTCTACCTCCATTGCAAACTTTTCTCCTAAGCTTTAGAGTTAAAGGAGAAAGTGAAAGTGTACTCCCTACTCATCGTTTGCGAGTAGGACTATCCCTACTGGTGGATATTCCACACATCCCTCAAACTCAACATTGGCAAACTGAACTCCACTTTCTCTGCTTCTCCCTCCTCCACGTGTCCTTCTTACCTCTCTAAATGCCAAGATCAACCACCTGGTGTGCTGCAGGATGCTTACAGGTGAGATGAGTTGTAGACACATGAACTGATTTGTTGAGTGGGTGGAACTCATGGCCTTTAGGCAAGAGTTTTCTTTTTCCTACATCGCTGCCATCAACCGCTCTTCATTAGGCCTCCCGTGCTTGCCCTTGGACCACATTTCATGGCATACTGCATGTATTCCAAACGACTTTTTAGTTAGAAGAGCAATCTCCTGGAGTTCTCTGTGGTTCACTTTCACATATTTAAAGATCTAGTCTTTTTAAAATCAAAACTTTACCATTATCTGTAGCAAACTGACACAGGAACAGAAAACCAAATACCGCACGTTCTCACATATAAGTGGGAGCTGAATGAAGAGAACGCATGGATAAAGAGGGGAACAACACACACGGGACCTTTCAAAGGGTTGGGGGTGGGAGGAGGGAGAGGATCTGAAAAAACAACCTATGAGTAGTAGGCTTAATATCTGGATGACAAAATAATTGGTGCAACAAACCTCCACGACACAAGTTTACCTATGTAATAAACCTGTACTTGTACCCCTGAACTTAATACAAAAGTTAACAACTAAAATTTAAAAAATAAAATGAAAACTCCAACTTCTCACTCAATGTAAATCTTCTCCCTGCCCTGAATCATGCCTCACATCAGGCCTGACCTGTGGACCAGAGACCTATCCCCAGGGAGAGACAAGGCATGGTCTTCTCTTTTTTCATTTTGTTGGTCTCTTGCTCTGTGGCTTCTGTGTTTCACTCTCTTCATCTGGAAGAAGTGCCTTTAAGTCACAGAGTGACTCCAAGCCAGTAACTACCATGATTTGGCCTCCCTTTTTTTAAAAAAATGAAGCAGTTCCAGGAAATTAAATCTAAGGGTCCTTCCAAATCTAATACTACAAGATTCTAAGATTCCCTTTCTCTGATGAATAACAATTCATTTGTCCACATTGCCTTGACTATTTTTGAATTCCTAGATTTCCTGCTCATCTAAAAGCTGAGTTTAAAAAACTGGGGCTCTTTTAGGCATGTTTTTAAGTAAAAGCAATATATGAAGAGGCTGTGTTTCCAAAGAGTAACATCAGCAAAGTGTCTTATTAACATTCTCATCTCTTCCAATGTGGCTGAGGCTAATGCAACATTTTTCATTTCACGTCACAAGTGGGTCACATATATATTTTAAATCATGATCACACTTCAGGCAAGTAGGTCTACAGCCTTATAATGCCCAGTAAGTGCTTCATTTACCCCTAAAGTGATAATCTACAGTTGCATCAAAACATTTTTTTTCAAATTTCTTGACTGTCATGTAATAGTCTAGTTGTTTTGAAAACCATCCTCTAGTCTATATTTATGCTTTTGGCTTACAAACATGAGACTGATGTCGTTGATCAAACTTTTGTCAGCAGTTGTATGGTTTCAGAGGAAACTCTTGTTATCTTGGTGTTTTCTCTAATACCTTAAATCACAATTTTCTATGTTGGAACATATTTCACTCAAGGTGATAGCAATCGCAAATTATAAAATTGTATTAATCTGAGTAATATTTTTAATGTAATTTTCATGGGAATAATGTATGTACATAGTTTAAAAGGACAAATAACTGGTTCCCTATTCTATCCCTCTCTATAAATTTAAGACTTCCCAGTGGCAACATTTTTTAAGTCTTTTGAGGATTCCTTCTGGTATTTAATGAAATATTTCTAAATAATATCTTATACCACTCATTCTTGATTGTTCGACTTCATACGTTACTTTCTGGCTTCTGACTTAGGATATAGGTTTGGATACTGTGACAGAGAATAAAATGACAGTGACTTAAAGAATGATTTTTCTTTGTAACTGATGGCAGAGCATCAAGTTAGAAGGACCTGTAATCACCTGATCTAAGGCAGGCTATCACCATGACCACAATTCATCCAATGGGATGGGGAGATGAGAATGGGAGCTTGTTACTTCCCTTTAAGAATACAACCCAGGTACTTGGGAGGCTGAGGCAGGAGAATGGCGTGAACCCGAGAGGTGGAGCTTGCAGTGGGCCAAGATCACGACACCGCACTCCAGCCTGGGCAACAGAGCAAGACTCTGCCTCAAAAAGAAAAAAAAAAAAAGAATATAGCCATGAAATGTATAGATTAATTCCACTTATATCTTATTGTTTAGAACTTAGTGTAATGGCCCCATCTCACTGCAAGTGAGGCTGGGAACTCTGGTCCTTATGCTGAGAAGCCATACTATTAGCAAAAATTATCTTATTATGAAAGAAAAAACATATATTACTGAGCAACTATTTTTCTTCCACAATTTTCTATTTTGAAGGAGGAGTATTTTACCCTTGTAAATAATCCCCACTAGCACACGCGCACACACACGTCAACTCACTTTGTATCCCCGTCCTTCTAACATAACTATTGTATCTCAACTTTGGTTAAATCAGTATTTGATGTTTACATTATAAAATATTATTTACAAGTGGATCACATAATGTATTTCCTCCTTGCACATCAGGAGATGTATAGTATCTCCATCATATCTCTACTTGTATTGGTTAGCTATTTCTTCAGTAAAGCTCAATTGCCTTAAAAGGTTACCATTAATTTCATGGATCTGCAGACTTGACTCTGCCCTATCTGTATCTCATTTTTCTCCCGGGACCAGCCAGCTAGTGGGCTTTACATGGTGATTATAGAAGCAAGAGAAAGAAATAAGAAACATACAAATCCCTTGAGACCTAGAATGAGAGCTGGCAACTCCTACTTCAACCCGCATTCCATGTGCCCAAGGAAGTCACATGGGCAAGCCTAAAGCCAAGCTCCCCCACCATAAGAGTGTGCCAATGATGTGTCTGCAAAAAGGGGAGGAGAATTTGAGACAAATAATTTAATCCATCACACCGCGAAGGTTTAATTCTCCTGCTCAATCCAATGGCTGCTCTTCAGGTCTGCTATGTACTGCTCATGATGAATTTTCCAATACTTAGCAAGAAAATGTCTTTACATTCAACCTGTTTCCAGAATCCCATGTCTTCCTTTTCCAAAGATTACTCCCTTTTTTATGGGTGCCTATATATCGTTGGCTGTCTTTCATATTTAAAACTGAAGTGAGAAATGCTATTGTCAGCTCTGCGGGTATTGAAGGTTTCACATGAGGGCATAGGGCAAAAGACTCAGCCCTTTGATAGGGGCACTCCCACTAAGTACTTTTCTCTTAAGTTATCAATTTACCTCAAAGAATAATTTTTCAAACTTTAATCTGGGGGAAGGTGATGGCTGGCAACATTTTCAAAGCTGAGATGGGAAAGTGTGATGTCTTCATTAAGTAACTTATTATTTTTGAGACCAATTCTCACTCTGTCACCCAGGCTGGAGTGCAGTGGTGCCATCTCAGCTCACTGAAACCTCCACCTCCCAGGTTCAAGTGATTATCACGCCTCAGCCTCCCAAGTAGCTGGGATTATAGGAGCGTGCCACCACACCTGGCTAATTTATGTATTTTTTAGTAGAGATGGGGTTTCACCATGGCGGCTAGGCTGGTCTCAAATTCCTGGCCTCAAATGGTCCACCTGCCTCGGTCTCCCAAAGTGCTGGGATTACAAGTGTGAGCTACTGTGTCTGGCCTCATTTAGTAACCATTAAGGATGATTTAGGGAAAGGAAAATGATTCCAGAAGGGAGGTCTAAGATGCAAAAAAAGAATAGTAGGTAGGCATATCTAAAATGTAAAGATGAAATACAATGGTAAATAGTTTTCGGCAATGCCTCAGTTCTTCTATTCTTAAGTACACTTCCTAGATGACATGAATCGATATGGTTTGGCTGTGCACCCCCCGATATCTCATCTTGAATTGTAATCCCCATAATATCCACATGTCGAGGGAGAAACTGGGTGGAGATGATTAGATCATGGGGGTGGTTTCCCCATGCTGTACTCATGATAGTGAGTGAGCTCTCACAAGATCTGATGCTTTTTTAAGTGTTTGACAGTTCCTCCTTCACATGTTCACACTCTCTCTTGCCACCTTGTGAAGAAGGTGCCTGCTTCCCCTTCTGCCATGATTATAACTTTCCTGAGTCCTCCCTAGCCATGCGGAACTGTAAGTCAATTAAGCCTCTTTCCTTCATATATTACCCAGTCTCTGGCAGTTCTTCATAGCAGTGTGAAAATTAATACATGAATCCTCACAAAAGCATTGTTCGTAATAGAAAAACTGGAGAAACGACCTATTGGCAAGAAAATAGATATTAAATTATGATCTCACCTAATGGAATATGATATAGCCATGGATAGGAATAAAATGCAGCTACACAAAGCAATGTGTTTTCTTGAAAATATAATGTTGAGTTTTTCTAAAAGCGAGTCCTAAAACAGTATAACATTATTAAATATATCCACAAAGTTAGTTAACCTTTGTTAAAAATTTTTAAATTTAAAATGTTTCTATTGTTGCTGCAATCCAACAAATTTTTCTATTTTTCTATTCTTGCTGCAATTCAACAAATTTTTCTATTTTTCTATTCTTGCTGCAATTCAACAAATTTTTCTGTTTTTCTCTTGTTGCTGCAATTCAACAAATTTTTCAGATAAAAACAAGTAACAAACAAAAAACATCAGAAGTGGTTCCCTCTGAGGAGGAAATAGAGGAAAAGGGGATAGAGAAAAAGTACATAACAATTTACAGGTAATGCATAAGCCATACACTTGATGGTGGGTACATGGATGTTCATCAATTGTCATGTTTTATAACTTGGTGTATTATTCTGTTTTCATGATGCCGAAAAAGACATACCTGAGACTGGGCAATTTACAAAAGAGGTTTAATGCACTTACAGTTTCACATGGCTGGGAAGGCCTCAGAATCATGGTGGAAGGCAAGGAGGAGCAAGTCACATCTTATATGGATGGCAGCAGGCAAAGAGAGAGCTTGTGCAGGGCAATTCCCATTTTTAAAACTATTGGATGTCATGAGACCCATTCACTATCACGAGAACAGCACAGGATGTCTCCAATATTCAGTCATCTCCCACCAGGCCCCTCCCACAACATCTGAGAATTATGGGAGCTACAAGATGAGATTTTGGTGGGGACACAGAGCCAAACCATATCACTTGGAAAAATTATTTTGTATGTATCAAATATGTTGAATAGATTATAGAAAAGAAAAAGCAAGATAGGAATAAAATACTACAAAATAATAGCATGTTGGGCCAGAGGCAGGTTATCAGAACTGAGGTGTTTTTAGGTTCCTTGCAATGTTCTGAATGAGTGTGGAAATATTGATAATTTGGGGCTTTAAGCTAGATAGGCATGTTAAAATTTTAAGGGTAACAATTAAGGAGAGGAAAAAAACAGTAAAGAACTTTCAAATCAGAAGAAAAGTTAGGGGAAAGAAGCATAAAAAGAGAGAAAAAGTTAAAAACACCAAGTAAAAGGTAAAAATAAAACTAAATACATCAGCAACCACAATGAATATAAATGGACTATATTCACCAATTAAAAAACAGAGATGTTTAGATAAGAATTTTTAAAAATCTAGCCAAATGCTTATATGCAACACACTTAAAAGAACACAGAAAGGTAACAACTACAGAAAACTATATATCAGGAAAATACCAAATGAAGGAAAGTTGGTTTTATGATATCAGAAAAATACTTTAAGGCCAAAAGCATTATTAGACTTGAAAAGGATCACTATATAATGGCAATTTTTTAAAGTTTACTTCAAAAATGTAATAATTATAAACTACTTCAATATAATAACATAGTTTCAAAATATACCAGGGTAAAAATCTATGATAGACAACTAAGCTGCCTCCCATCTAACCTCCAGGGAAATGTGATTTCAATCCTAGACCCATTTACTTGGAATCTGTCTCCCTCCCCAACTTTACCCCCGCACTCCCCACCCTGTGCTGTGCAGGCTGTGTTTCCGAGATTCCTATGTCAGCCAGATTTTCACTGTGTTTGGCCAATGGGAAGCCATTTTTCTCTTTCCATACCTAATGTTGCATCTCTAGCAACAGCAGCATCTCCAGCAACAGCAGCATCTCCACACTGGTTCCAAATTTCGCCTATTAATCCTCCCCTTGGTTCCAGTCATCCAAACTCCCCCTTTTGTTCCTAGAGCCTAGGAATAGTCATCATTCCCTGCTAGTACCAATCTCTAGGTTTTCCTCTGTTTTGTGTTTGACTTTTCAGCTCATCCACCACCAGGATAACAAAGTGGATGCATTACATTTCCCTTTTTTCAGGTACTAAGATTCACTCCTGTTTCTGCTTGAAACCTGTATTAGTTGTCCACAGTTTCAATAACAAATTACCACATATTTAGTGGCTTAAGACAACAAAAATCTATTACCTTACAGATGTGTAGGCCAAAAGTCTGGTGGATCTTTCTGGTTTCTGTGCTTTGAGTCTCATAAGGCCAAAATGAAGGTGTTGGCTAGGCTGCATTCCTTTCTGGAGACAAGAATTTGTGTCCAGTGACATTCAGGTTACTAGCAGAATTTAGTTCCATGTGGTTGTAGGGCTAAGGTTCCCGATCCCTTGCTGGCCGTCATCTGGGAACTGCTTTCAACTCCTAGATGCTGCCTGCCTTATGGCCTCCATCCTTCATCTTTAAAGCCAGGAAGTGTGTCGAGTCCTCATGATTCTGCATCATTTCTATCTCTTCTGCCTCCTCCTCTTTTGCCATCTCTCTCTCATTGACTCTTTTGCCTTCCTCTTCTGACTTTACGTGCCCATGCAATAATATTGGGCCTATTTGAATAATCCAGAATAATGTCCTGACTTCATGCCAGCTGATTAGCAATCTTAATTCCAGCTGCAAAGTGTATTTTCCCATGCAACATCACATATTCACAAGCCTAATACCAGTGAGCAAAGATTACGGGAGACAAAATTACTGTCTCCAATAATTTTGGAGACACTATATTGTTCCTAAGAATTTTTGGTTTCCTCCAGCTTGAGACTGACTTGACCTAAAAGGGATGACTCCCAGAAAAGGAAAATTATTCTGAAGGTGTAGGCTTAGGCCTTGCATTGTTCTCCCAGCCCTCTGTGCTTACCCTCAGCACAGAGGGTAAGCTAAGTGATTAGGACTACATGCCTCCTTCCTTTTCTCATCAGCATTTTACATGTAGGAAGCAAAGGCTTAGAGAGACCAAGCCATTGCCTAAGGTCATTAAATTAGTTAATGGCAAAGCAATGAAAATATTTTATATTCATTCAATCATTTATCTATCAAGTAACACTTGCTAAGCTCCAGCATGCTGAGTGCACTGGGGAAACAAACATGAAATAAACCTCGTCCATCCACCTCGCAGAGATTCTTGTTTGTTTATTAGGACACAAATGCAATAAACATGTTTGCATGCTTGATGCCGGTTCCTTGAAATTTCCCACACATTTTTACATAGAAATTTGATTTGCTCTAGGAACATCTGCTTTAGCTCAAACGCAGCTGTCGGAGTGGTGGGACCTGATTCAAATCTAGGCTGTGTGTTCTCAGGCAATTTGCTCAGTAATAGTGCTTACCTAACAGAGTTTTTTGTGTGCAGGATTGAGTTGCTGCATGTAAATCATTTAAAACTGGCGTGTAACAAGCATTTAACACATGATAGCTGTCATCATTATCATTATTATTTAACCTCCTTGAGCCTTCGTTTTATTTTTTCTAAAGTGAGAACAATAATAATCATCTCAAAGGGTGATTTAAGAATTAAATGACATAGTATATGTATATATAACATCCAGTTTGCAAATGCCCTCACTCCCTCGTCAGCAACCTCACTAACAAACTTATTAATTATATAGCTTATACCATTAAAAAGCACTTCAGGGAGGGTCTTTGGTGAAGAAGATAAGCATCAGGCTGAGGATTTCAGGATTCTTTAATGGATCTGAAATTAGGCAAGGGGCTTGGCCTTTCCAATCCTGTTTCCTCATTCATGAAGAACAGGTTGCTAAGATGTCAAATCCCAGAACCCAGAATTCTTCTGTTGCATTAGAAATGAAACCAGAATATAGTCTTCTTCTCCTGTTTTTAGATTAACCAGAGAATTAAACCATTCTCTGCAAACGTAAACTTCCAAAATGCATTAGATTTGCAAATCTCATTCAACACAAAGTTTTGGAAGTCAGTCTCACTGCTCATCTAGTTCTCCTTTTGTTGATGTGGCTGGTCTTCCTGGGGAGCTCTTGGATAATCCAATAGATGAGACAAAGGGAGAAATCTTGCTGGTTAGACTCATTCCCTTGTCCTCCATCACTTTTCAGGCTGGGCTTGGCTTCCCTATGGCTCAGTAGCCAGCATAGGAATCAGCTGCCCTCAAGTCCAATATTCACTACTAATTCAGGAATATCAAATAGCAACTCTTCATTCAAGAAAATATCTAGGGTCACTTTTTGTCAATGGGGCTGTTACCCTTTGAAGGGGGTGGTGAATTGGCCGTCTCTGTGATGTGCATGTCTAGTGAATATCTATCTTTATCCATATAACAAACATTAACTAAGAGTCTAGTTAATGGACCTGTGCCTACCAAGCCCTGGGCACTCAGGATGGGTCCATTCCTGGCCCACCAGATCCAATCAGTGGCAGTACCTGGAAGGAAGAAGTTCCAACCTAGGAATGGATATCACGGGGACTTGATATCCTGGCCTTATGTGTGACAGGAGGAGAAGCCAAGGAGGAAGAAGATGGAAGGTCCTAACTAGAGAGAAGGAGCCTGAGAGGGTGCAGTTCCAGCAGTTGTCTTGGGTGGATTTTTGCCACAGCCTTATGGGTTGTCCTTGACGTAGTCACTGGTATCACAGCCCCTCCACCCACGTGCGTTACTTCTTGTCTGTGTTCCAGGTGATAATGCTAAAAATAATGCTCATACCTATAGGTTCATTTTTTGGGAATCAGACAGACTTGGGGTCTATCTCTGGCTCTTCTCTGTGTTCTTGATAAAGTCACTTAATGTCTCTAGGCTTCAGTGTCCTCATCTACAAAACTATGCTAAGAAAATCTTCCTCATATATTCCTTATACATGACTACTGTATTTGGGACATTATTTTTAAATTATTGATATGTGATTTGAAATAAGAAAGTTTGACTCTTAAAAGCAGTGTCATTCATTCTGCAATGGGGAACAGATGAGGACTTGGAACAGAGAGAAGGAAGGACTTCCAGGGCAGCAATGTGAAGATGGAAGGGGGATGGTTTGAGGGTTCCTGAGGTCATGGGCTCCAGAGCCTGTTTCTTACATAGCACTCCCAGGGGCTGGTTGTTGCCCTGGTATGAAGGAATCAAGAGTTATAATGTCAGAGTCTAGGCAATTGTTGACTCAGGGAATCCTTGGCTGATGTGACTCTGAGAGGGGCAGGAAGGTCCTTCCCCAAAACACCACTGGAAGGCCCTATCCAGTCTCCTGTTAAATTGCTGGAATTTGAGAAGCCCAGAGAACACTGCAGGGAGAGGTCTCTCCTTTCTCCCTCCACTTGCCCTGTCAGCAGATGAAATGGTTGAATGCCCAGAGCAGCACCCAGGCACCCAGAAAGAAACATGTGATCCCTGGAGGGCAAACAACTAGGCATATCTTCTGTTTTTAAGACCTGGGCCATGTGACAGTTACAGAAGCAACAATAGAAGAAAATAGAGACTAAAAATGGGTTTACCACATTGCCAAGTTTTTCCTCCAAGAACTATTTTCAGGCAAGACTGGATCTTTTGGACTGAGAAAACCTGGGGGTTCTTGGATAATTCAGAATAGGAGAGGAGGAGATACGGGCTAGTCTGCTAATATGGATACGTGGGTGCTGTAGACAGCTTTAATCTGGAAAATCAAAGTGACACGAATCTTATGCATGTCCACAGTAGGAAAAGGGGTCATACAGGCGATTGTGTTATTATTCTGGGAGTGCTACAAGGATGTAGGCCTGGAAGAGATGATCTTTCATGCTTTGTCTATAGCTCTCCAATGATTGGAGGTCTGTCCAAAGATTCATAGAGGTTCAGGTGTGTTTGGCCCACTTAGAGAGAGAGTGACCAATTAACCTGCTGCACTTCGGCTATGATTACTCTGAAGTAGACTGGCCCAGGTGTCTCAGTACTGTCAGAATCTAGAGTAGAGACTGCAGAGCCAGGTCCATGACCGCCTCTGGAAGCTCCAAGTTAACATGCGCTTTTGTCTACAACAAAACGCAACAGAGCATGCTCAGAGCAGTAGGGCTGAGTGAGCTGTAAACAAAAGATGGTTTCCATTCAGTCTGGAAGCTAGCAACTTGTCCCACTTGTTATAATCTTACCTCAATACCTAATTCATCATTTACTCTACATCTAAAGGTTCATCCTCCTCAAAGCCTTTGCCCAAACTTAAGAGACAATATTCAGTCTCCAAAAAGCAAAGTCATAATGGAGTTAGAGCTCAAATTCTGCTCTCTGCACAGCTGTGCTATTAATTTTGGCGTTTAAGCTTTACTCATGAACCACTTAACACCCCACACACCGGGATGTTTTGGGTAACTATAATGAAATTCATATAAAGAAAATAATTTAAGTATCAGTCTAATTCACATAGATTAATTTAGCTCAAATATAATTTAGTTTTTTTCTGAATTTGCAATGCTGAATGAGTTATTGTTTTTTAGTAAAATGCAAAAAGGGTCTTTTCTCACCCTTCCCTAGCTGTACAGGGAGATGAACAAGATATGGTCATCTAGAACTTCCATTTCCATCAATGAAAATTCTAGAAGCTGTCAGTTAATGAAACGGTTCCAAGTGAATGGGTTATTGAGGATGTATTTTGGGGATGTATTTTGGAAGGTAAAGAGTTTAAATTTGAACTGGGAACCTGAGTGACAAAAAACATGACCCTAGAATATTATCTCTGTTAGTGTCTAATTGAATGCATCATGTTGTTTGTGATGCTACTGAACTATATATAAAGATACAAGAAAAAAAGAACTAACATGCATTTGTACTTAATTATATGCCAGGCGCTGTGCTTGGTACTATGAATACATTATTTTATTGAAGATTGTCCTTAAAGTTAACCTCTGTGTTTCCTCGTTTATACACTTCAGCATAATAATACTATTTGCACCATAGAGTGGTGGGATAGTGTGTAAAAGCTCAATAAATGTTGCCTGTTGTTTCTGTGGCTACTGCAAGTAATGATAGAGTTAATCCTGCAAGGTAGGTACTGTATGATTTGCACCCAATTAAACAGGCAGAAAGCAACAAACCCTGCCCTTAGACCAGATTTCCTGACTCCAGACCTCCTGCTGTTTCTACCCTGCTTGGTAAGAAATGTATAATCACATTTTTACTCTAAATCAACTAGCAAAACATTTTTCTAAGACGTAGATGTGAAAGGAAGGAAAACTAGATAGTGATTCCGATACATGCTTTTGAGTAAGAGAATTCTGGTTTTAAAAATGCAGGCATCACCGCCTATTAGCTGTGTGACCTTGGACACATTCTTTAACTTATCTAACCCTTACTTATTTTGTCTGTAAATTTTAAAACTCCTCTGAGCTTTAATATTGCATTAGTTAAGGTAATACTGATTTTATAACAAATAAATCCTAAAATTTCATTAGCATGGGGAAAAGAAGTTTATCTCTTTTTCATGTGAAGTAGGAGCTGCAGCAAGGCAAATGGAGGAGAGTGTTGGGGAACTGTTCCATGCAGTGATTCAGGGATTTAGGCTGATGGACTCTTCACCATTTTCAACAAAAAGATTGTAAGCTTGTTTTGTTTTGTTTTTATTTATTTTTTAGAGACAGAGTTTTTCACTGTCACCCAGGCTAGGGTACAGTGGTGTGATCATAGCTCATTGCAGCCTCCACCTGCTGTGCTGAAGGGATCCTCTCACCTCAGCCTCCCAAGTAGCTGGGACTACAGGCATGCACCACCACATTCAGTTTTTTTTTTTTTAATTTTTTAAAAGTATTTTTAGTAGAGACAGGGTCTTGCTATGTTGCCCAGGCTGGTCTCAAATTCCTGGCCTCAAATGATTGTCCTGCCTCAGCCTCCTAAAGTGCTGGGATTACAAGCATACACATTCAGCTGGCAGAGAGGAGAGAGGATGGAGAATTCCTTAGAGGATTTCTATTAGCCAAGCCTCGTGGTGGTATATATCATTTCCACCCATATTCTATTGGCCAGAACTCAGACACATAGGTATACCCAAATGCAAGGGAGGCTGAGAAAGGTAGTCTAGCTGGATGTTGTGAAGGAAGAAAAAACTAACACCCTTAGATTATCTGTCCAATGAAGATATTACATAATTTCAACTTAAATCAAACATACCTCATAAAGTTTGTTGGAATGATTAAATGAAACAACATATATAAAGCATTTAACATGATGCCTACACATGGTGAGTATTCATAATTGGTAGTTATTTTATTAGTATAATTGTTAAATCAAGAGCTAAATAAATTAACTGAGCTTCAGAGACCTATGGGACAATATCAAACAGTCTAACATAAACATCACATAAGTCCTAGAAGAATAGAAAAGTGAGAACAAGGCAAAATAATTCAAGAAATAATGGTCAAAATTTTCCCAGATTTGATTTTTAAAAGATTAGCTTATAGATCCAGAAGGCTAGAGAACCTTAGGCTAAATAAATATAAAAAACACCATGCCTAAGACATCATAATGAAGCTATCAAAAGTCAAAGATAAAGAGAAAATTTGAAAGCAGCCAGAATAAAAAGACACATTACATTCAGGGGAACAATAATACAATTATTACTTATCATCATAAACATAAAAGACCAACAGATAATGGAACTCCTTCCTTAAGGTGTTGGAACGGTAAATACGTCAACCTAGAATATCAATAGCTAGTATAATTATCATTCAAAAGCAAGGATGAAATATAGATAATTTCAGATAAACAACAGCTGAGAGCATCTGTTGCCAGCCAACATGCATTGCAAGAAGAGAAAAAGCATACTTTTCAGGTTGAAGGAAAATGACACCAGATTGAAACTCTGAAGAAAGTGTTAAAGAGCATGAGAAGTGGTAAGTGTTAAATATAAGGAATATACTTTATATTTTTTTAACTTTTATTTTAGGTTCAGGGTACATGTGCAGGTTTGTCATATAGGTAAACTCATGTCATGGGGGTTTGTTGTACAGATTATTTCATCAGGCAGGTACTAGGCCTAATATCCAACAGTTATTTTTTATGCTTCTCTTCCTCCTCCCATCCTCCACCCTCAAAGAGGCCCCAGTGTCTGTTGTTTGCTTCTTTGTGTCTATGTGTTCTCTTTTAGTTCCCACTTGTAAGTGTTAGTTTCCTAAGGATAATGGCCCCCAGCTCCATCCATTTTCCCGCAAAAGACATGACCTCGTCCTTTATAATGGCTGCATAGTATTCCATGTTGTATATGTACTGCATTTTCTTTATCCAATCTGTCACTGACAGGCATTTAGGTTGATTCCACGTCTTTGCTATTGTGAATAGTGTTGCAGTGAACATTCATGTGCATGTGTCTCTGTGGTAGAATGATTTATATTCCTCTGGGTATACACCCAGTAATGGGATTGCTGAGTTGAATGGTAGTTCTGTTTTTAGCTCTTTCAGGAATCGCCACACTGCTTCCCACAATGGTTGAATTAATTTACACTCCCACCAACAGTGTATAAATGTTCCCTTTTCTCCGGAACCTCACCGGCATCTGTTATTTTTGACTTTTTAATAATAGCAATTCTGACTGGAGTGAGATGGTATCTCACTGGAGATCCCAGTTAAGAGATTCCACACAGTGCAGAGAAACAGGATTCAGGATCCAGGTGAATAAGCAGTCTGACTGGTTCTCTGTAGAGCTACTGGGCTGTGCTGGGGGGCTGCTCCAGTCCCTGGTTCCCTCTGACTCCCTAGAGCCCTAAGGCAACAATGACTAGGGCTGTGAAACAGCAAAGATGGTGGCCCACCCCTCCTCCTGGGAACCATGTCTCAAGGAGGTGTAATGCTGCTACCTGTGGCTGGTTGGAGTTCCATGCCAATGGGTCTTATCCCGCAAGGTGCAGTGGAAGCGGGACCTACAGGCCATCACTGCTTAGCCCCCTGGAGTCAGCCCCTTTCCTAGGTGTATGTACAGGAATCTAACCTCCCACTTTGCTGGAGTTTCAGCTGGTTTTTCCAGGAAGCCTGAGAATCTAAGTCTCCCAGGACTACACATATTGCCTGGGCAGCGGCTCTGCCGAGACTCCATGCAGGTCTCCATGTCAGACCGAAGGCCCTGGTGGAATGGGTTCACGAGAGGATCTCCTGACCTTAGGGCTACAAAGATCCACGGGAAAAGCATGGGTTCCCAGGGTCACTCACTCACTTGCCTCTTCCCTGAGTAAGGGAGGTTCCCCTGGCTTCATGTCACTCCTGGGTGGGTAGTCATCCTGCCTTACTTTTCTCCATTCTCTGTGGGTCGAGTTTTCTCCATGATTAGTCCTGATGTGTGTACCTGAATGTTTCAATTAAAGGTGCTGTATTCACTTACCCCTTCTGTTCCTCTTCCTGAGAATAGTGCATACTATCTGTTTCTAGGTGGCCATCTTGGCCAACCCCCGTATTTCGTATTTTTATTATCCTTAAAAGACAACTTTTAAAACAAATGATTAAAGTAAAAAAATATTTTAAATGTATTTAATATTATATATTATTATTGAGAATATTATTCAAAACATATATATATATATATATATATATGCATGGTAGAAGCAAAAATATGGCAACAATAGCACAAAGGGACAGGGAGTAAGTGTTTTAAAGTAATTACTGTTTTGAAGTGGGGAATGGAAAGTGCCAAGTGAAAAGTTTTAAGGGGAATTTTAAGGGTACACTATGTACTCTAAACAGACTTTGAAAAATTAAGGATACAAAATGTTAGCCCTAGATCAAACATTAAAGCAAAATTTTTTTATTATACTTTAAGTTCTGGTATACACGTGCAGAACGTGCAGGTTTGTTCCATAGGTATATACGTGCCATGGTGGTTTGCTGCACCCATCAACCCATCATCTACATTAGGTATTTCTCATAATGCTATCCCTCCCCTAGCCCCCGACCCCCTGACAGCCACGGTGTGTAATGTTCCCCTCCCTGTGTCCATGTGTTCTCATTGTTCAACTCCTACTTATGAGTGAGAACATGTGGTGTTTGGTTTTCTGTTCCTTTGTTAGTTTCCTGAGAATGATGGTTTCCAGCTTCATCCATGTCCCTGCAAAGGATATGAACTCAGCCTTTTTTAATGGATGCATAGTATTCCATGGTGTATATGTGCCACAGTTTCTTAATCCAGTCTATCACTGATGGACATTTGGGTTGGTTCCAAGTCTTTGCTATTGTGAATAGTGCCACAACAAACATATGTGTGTATGTGTCTTTATAGTACAATGATTTGTAATCCTTTGAATATATACCCAGTAATGAGATGGCTGGGTCAAATGGTATTCTGGTTCTAGATTCTTGAGGAATTGCCACACTGTCTTCCACAATAGTTGAACTAATTTACACTCCCACCAACAGTGTAAAAGCTTTCCTATTTCTCCACATCCTCTCCAGCATCTGTTGCTTCCTGACCTTGTAATGATTGCCATTCTAACTGGCGTGAGATGGTATCTCACTGTGGTTTTGACTTGCATTTCTCTAATGACCAGTGATGGTGAGTTTTTTTTTCAGATGCTTGTTGGCTGCATAAATGTCTTCTTTTGAGAAGTGTCTGTTCATATCCTTTGCCCACTTTTTGATGAGGTTGTTTTTCTCTTGCAAATTTAAGTTCTTTGTAGATTCTGGATATTAGCCCTTTGTCGGATAGATAGATTGCAAAAATTTTCTCCCATTCTGTAGGTTGCCTGCTCGCTCTGATGATAGTTTCTTTTGCTGTGCAAAGGTTCTTTAGCTTAATTAGATCCCATTTGTCAATTTTGGCTTTTGTTGCCATTACTTCTGGTGTTTTACTCATGAACTCTTTGCCCATGCCTATGTCCTGAATGGTATTGTCTAGGTTTTATTCTAGGGTTTTTATGGTTTTAGGTCTTACATCTAATTCTTTAATCCATCTTGAGTTAATTTTTGTATAAGGTGTAAGGAAGGGGTCCAGTTTCAAGTCTTCTGTACATGGCTAGCCAGTTTTCCCAACACCATTTATTAAGTAGGGAAACTTTTCCCCATTGCTTGTTTTTGTCAGGTTTGTCAAAGAGCAGATGGTTGTAGATGTGTGGCATTATTTCTGAGGCCTCTGTTCAGTTCCATTGATCTATGTATCTGTTTTGATACCAGTATCATGCTGTTTTGGTTACTATAGCCTTGTAGTATAGTTTGAAGTCAGGTAGTGTGATGCCTCCAGCTTTGTTCTTTTTGCTTAGGATTGTCTTGGCTCTACGGGCTCCTTTTTGGTTCCATTTGAAATTTAAAGTAGTTTTTTCTAATTCTGTGAAGAAAGTCAATGGTAGCTTGATGGGGATAGCATGGAATCTATAAATTACTTTGGGCAGTATGGCCATATTCACGATACTGAATCTTCCTATCCATGAGCATGGAATGTTTTTCCATTTGTTTGTGTCCTCTCTTATTTTCTTGAGCAGTGGTTTGTAGTTCTCCTTGAAGAAATCCTTCACATCCCCTGTAAGTTGTATTCCTAGGCATTTTATTCTCTTTGTAGAAATTGTGAATGGGAGCTCACTCATGATTTGGCTGTTTGTCTATTATTGGTGTATAGGAATGCTTGTGATTTTTGCACATTGATTTTGTATCCTCAGACTTTGCTGAAGTTGGTTATCAGCTTAAGGAGATTTTCAGCTGAGACGATGGGGTTTTCTAAATATACAATCATATAATCTGCAAACGAGACAATTTGATTTCCTCTCTTCCTATTTGAATACCCTTTATTTCTTTCTCTTTCCTGATTGCCCTGGCGAGAACTTCCAATACTATGTTGAATAGGAGTGGTGAGGGAGGGCATCCTGTCTTGTGTCAGTTTTCAAAGGGAATGCCTCCAGCTTTTGCCTATTCAGTATGATATTGGCTGTGTGTTTGTCATAAATAGTGCTTATTAAAGCATAATTTTAAAAGATATTAATAAGAAGCCAATACAAAAAACAAAATAGAATTTTTGTTCTAAAAAATAACTGATTAATCCAAAAGAAGGCAGGCAATTAGCATGAGAAAAAAACAGAAGGAACAAATGAATAATAAAGAGCAAAATAATAAGTTTAAACTCTAAGACGTTAGTAGTACATTAAATGTAAACTAACTATCTAATTGAAAGGCAGAGGTGTATAACTGGATTTTAAAAAGCAAAAAATATATATGCTACATGAGATATAATTTAAATAGTAAGGTAAAAATAAGTTGAAAACTAAAATTACTCTCTGTCCTGAGTTGTCCCCATAAAATATTAAAATATTAAAATGTTTTTCAAAGAAAATTAAAGTAGGACAAGAACAGAAGTCAATAAAACAGTAAAACAACAGACAATAGGAAAATTAACAAAGTTAAAAGTTGGATGTTTGAAAATTAATAAAATTGATAAACTGCAGTAAGACTAACCACGAACTAAAAAATACACAAATGACTAATATCAACAAAAAGGGGAATGGGGGAGGAATATCACTACAAACCTTTCAAACATTAAAAGGGTAATAAAGAAATACAAACAACTGTATTTCCAAAAATTCTGAAACACATGAAACGGACAAATTGCTTGAGAACACAACTTACAAAAACTAAAGCAGACTCAAAAAGAAATGGAAAATCTAAATGGTCCTATATCTGTCTAAAAAATTGAATTCAAACACAAATAGCCACATAGAAAACCACAAGTACAGATGATTTTACTAGTCAATTCTATTAAATATTTACAAAGGAACAAATACCAATATTACCCAAAATCTTTCATAAAATAGAGAAAAGAACACTTCCCAGCTCACTTTTTGAGATTAATGTAATCCTGCTATCAAAACCAGACAAAGACATTACAAGGGAAAAAAATAACAGCCAATATCTCTCACGTGCATAGACACAAACGTCATTTTAAAAGCAGCAAACCACAATATATAAAAAGAATAAAAGTTATGACCAAATGAGCTTTTACCCAGGAATGCAAGGTTCATTCAACATTTCAAAATCAGTCCATGTAATTCGCCACATTAACCAAATAAAGGAAAAAAAATGTGATTAGTATGATCATCTGAATAGATGCAGGAAAAGCATTTAACAACGTGCAGCACACATTCCCGCTAAAACCCTTAAAAAAACAGGAATAGATGAAAATTTTCTCAATTTGATAAAGAACGCCTACAAATAAACTACACTTAACAAAATAGTTAATAGTGAAATAATATTTTCCTCCTAAGAATGGGAACGAGATATTTTCTGCCTAATTTATTCAAAATTGTAATAGAGGACTTCATGAAATAAAGCAAGATAAAGCAAAAGAGGCATAATGATGGAAAAGAAAGACGTAGTGTTCTTTCTATTCACAGATCACTGAGAATCAAAGACACACCGAAACAGCCCTAGACCCCAAACTCCAGGTTCCTTTACATGAGGAAGAAATGTCTTATTTAAAGCCCTGCTAATTGGTTTATTTTTTATTCACAGCTAAACCTAATCCAAGCCAAAAGAGACAAAAGTTTTGCTGTCTATGGGCCTTCTCTCAAGCATGCTGACACAAAGTAAACTCTAAGACCTCTGCTCTCTGTATCTCTGGATTCAATTCCTACATTACCAATAGAGAATTTGTTTAGCCAAGCCTGGGCGAGGTCTTCATTCTTGGTCTAATAAACTATCACTAGGAAGCAGAACATATGGCAGAAATCCACTGTTAAAGACCCTACTGTGTGCATGGGGGAGTGAAGGGAAAGCATTCCTAGAGGAAAAATATTGTGATGAACTCTGCAAAACTCCAAAAAGTGACTTCTAGAGTGAATTTGGACATAGCTCTCTAATCTTTACTTTCTTCATCTATAAGATCAGTGTAATAGTAGTATCTCCTTCTTAAGGTCATCATGAGGGTTAAGTGAGGAATGTAAATCATTTGAGATAGTGCCTATCCATAACAAACTATTCCCAACCCTACTTCTAACAGCTAATTCCTGCACCTCTTTCAAGTTCTATCTGAGCCATCGCTTCTTTTAAAAATCTATCTGCAGCTCCCAAACTCTGGATAAGCGTCTCCAAATAGGCATTGCCATTTGAACTCTGTTATTCCCCATTATAGTGCATACCACACTCTAGTATAATTGCTTGTTCAGTTATCCAGCTCCTGGATTAGTGTCTGAGTGCCTTAAAGGCAAGGAAGAAGCTTTATGCAATATTTTATCCCCAGTGCCCAGAACAGGGCTTAACTAAGATCATTTGCTAGTATGAACTTAACAAATACTTGTTTAATAAACAATGTTGACCCCTTTAATAAAAAAATGAGCACGATCACCTCATCAACTTATCACATTTTATAAATGAAGAAACCGAGGCTTGAAATGTTAAGTAACTCACTCTAGTTTATCCCTTTGGTAAATGAGGGAGCAGAATTTGCCCCCAGGGCTCATGAAGACAAAAACCATGGTGTTCTCACCATGCCATGATACCTCACTAAACCAACAGCTGTTGAGCATCTTCTATGTGCTGGATGCAGTGCTGTGTAATTCTATATGATCTCATTTAAACTCTACAACAATCTTTTGAGGCAGGTATATCGGTTTTATATATAAAGAAATTATGACTCAGGCCGGGCGCGGTGGCTCACGCTTGTAATCCCAGCACTTTGGGAGGCTGAGGCGGGCGGATCACGAGGTCAGGAGATCGAGACCACGGTGAAACCCCATCTCTACTAAAAACCAAAATACAAAAAATTAGCCGGGTGTGGTGGCGGGCGCCTGTAGTCCCAGCTACTCGGAGAGGCTGAGGCAGGAGAATGGCATGAACCCGGGAGGCGGAGCTTGCAGTGAGCCGAGATCGCGCCACTGCACTCCAGCCTGGGTGACAGAGCAAGACTCCGTCTCAAAAAAAAAAAAAAAAAGAACAGAAATTATGACTCAAAGAAGTAAATTCCATGCCCAAAGTCACATGGCAGGTAGAAAGTAGAACAAGGGTCCGGCTCTTCCACTTTTTACAGGGACATTATCTATGATCATAAATCAAGCACTCAGTAAGCCCCAACAGCTAAGATCCAATATGAGAGATCACCAAGACTAAGCAGATCAAACTTCCACACCTGACATATTCTGACAGCATTGTCAATCTCAGGATTTTGTCTTGCTTCCCTGTCTTCCAGCAGCAGTGCTATACTGTGCTGATGAGGTGTTTATAGATCACTTGAAATATGTTTAAAGATAGTTCACATGTACCTGCTGCAAAGCATTGTAGGAGTAATTCCTTTTCCGATGGCTGGGGAAAATTCAGGGGGCAAAGAAAAAAATAGCTGAAAAAAATATGATTCTTAGGCTGGGCACAGTGGCTCAGGCCTGTAATCCCAGCACTTTGGGAGGTCAAGGCGAGCAGGTTGCTTGGAGTCAGGAGTTCAAGAGCAGTCTGGCCAACATGGGAAAACCCCATCTCTATGAAAAATGCAAAAATTAGCCAGGTGTGGTGGCACACACCTGTAATTCCAGCTACTTGGGAGGCCAAGACACGAGAATCACTTGAACCTGGGAAGCAGAGGTTTCAGTGAGCTGAGATCATGCCACTGCACTCTAGCCTGGGCGACAGAGTGAGACTGTGTCTTAAACATATATATATATATATATATATGATTCTTAGGGTCCTTCGAGTCTGTTTATAAATGAGCATTCTCCTCTTTCCTCTTCTCTTTTTTTTTAACATTAATATATATTAACCGAATGTGCATTAAAAACACTCAGCAAAAAGCAATATCTTATTTAAATAATGGTATTTAAGTAAAGTGCTGTTTTATAAATTATTATACATTTCTGCCCAGCCCTCTCATTTCATGGTTAAAAAAAAAAAAGGAAGATTCACCATCACAGTTTGAAAAATAATAAAGAGCTTGGCAGCATTTCTTCAACAGTTACTTCCTATTATGCCAAACACTCTTTTTAAGCTAGCAAGATGCAACTGAAAGTTGTAAAATAATTGTCCAAAATAAACATAACTATACTATTGTATATCAAAGGACCTCATAGGTTAAGAATAAAATGGTGACTCAAGCTCATAAATGCTAGAAAAGACTAAGTATAAAAGTCTGACCTAGAGTCTAAACATCATTCATGTGGCATCTTGCCAAGCATCATAATAACATTTTTAAAATCATCAAACATTGCCTTCAAATCATCTTTCCAAAGAAAAGTCAGCTCAGGCTCAAATCAAACTCCTGGAATGCTGTAATTCACCAGTACTGCTGAGCAGAGGGGACTCTAAATCATGGTCAAGGGGAGCTGGGTCTAGAACCATCTCTGATGCCAACTTGCTCTGTGGTGCCTCTCTTTGGGCCCATTTGTTCACCTGCAGATGAACTTGTACGACTCTTAGGCAATGCTGAAGATCTCAACACTAAGGGAAGATGATTGGCAGTATGAAAGAGAGTGGAAGCTGAGGAGGACAGAACCAAGCTTCTTGATACAAGCAGGGGAGCTCTCTGGGGGAGATGGGATTTAAGATGAAGGGAAACTCACTTCCCCCAGGGAGGGAGGCCAGGCATGTGAGGAGTGGACCTACGAAGAGTGTGAAGTATAAAGCCCTATCTGAAGAGGAGGAGCTGGAATGAAGTAAAGAAAGGAAATGTCAAAAGAATGTTAAAAGAGAGCAGCAGATTCAGGAGCAGAGTGTAGGACAAAGTCAGAGAATCCCTTGGCCCTCTCTTCCAATTCACTCTCTACAGAGGCTACAGATACATTTTTCTGCCACCCAATAAAAATTATATCCTTTTCCTGTGCAGAATCTTTTAATGACCACCTATTACCCTCGGGACTAAAATAAAAATGAAATCCTACTATGCTCCCATAACTCCTTACCCTTAGTGTCCCTGTAGAAAGGGGAAGAGCTGGACCCTTGTTCTACTTTCTACCTGCCATGTGACTTTGGGCATGGAATTTACTTCTTTGAGTCATAATTTCTTTATATATAAAACTGATATACCTGCCTCAAAAGATTGTTGTAGAGTTTAAATGAGATCATATAGAATTACACAGCACTGCATCCAGCACATAGAAGATGCTCAACAGCTGTTGGTTTAGTGAGGTATCATGGCATGGTGAGAACACCATGGTTTTTGTCTTCATGAGCCCTGGGGGCAAATTCTGCTCCCTCATTTACCAAAGGGATAAACTAGAGTGAGTTACTTAACATTTCAAGCCGCAGTTTCTTCATTTATAAAATGTGGTAAGTTGATGAGGTGATCGTGCTCATTTTTTTATTAAAGGGGTCAACATTGTTTATTAAACAAGTATTTGTTAAGTTCATACTAGCAAATGATCTTAGTTAAGCCCTGTTCTGGGCACTGGGGATAAAATATTGCATAAAACTTCTTCCTTGCCTTTAAGGCACTCAGACACTAATCCAGGAGCTGGATAACTGAACAAGCAATTATACTAGAGTGTGGTATGCACTATAATGGGGAATAACAGAGTTCAAATGGCAATGCCTATTTGGAGATGCTTATCCAGAGTTTGGGAGCTGCAGATAGATTTTTAAAAGAAGCGATGGCTCAGATAGAACTTGAAAGAGGTGCAGGAATTAGCTGTTAGAAGCAGGATTGGGAATAGTTTGTTATGGATAGGCACTATCTCAAATGATTTACATTTCTCACTTAATCCTCATGATGACCTTAAGAAGGAGATATTATTATTACACTGATCTTATAGATGAAGAAAGTAAAGATTAGAGAGCTATGTCCAAATTCACTCTAGAAGTCACTTTTTGGAGTTTTGCAGAGTTCATCACAACATTTTTCCTCTAGGAATGCTTTCCCTTCACTCCCCCATGCACACAGTAGGGTCTTTAACAGTGGATTTCTGCCATATGTTCTGCTTCCTAGTGACAGTTGATTAGACCGAGAATGAAGACCTCACCCAGGCTTGGCTAAACAAATTCTCTATTGGTAATGTAGGAATTGAATCCAGAGATACAGAGAGCAGAGGTCTTAGAGTTTACTTTGTGTCAGCATGCTTGAGAGAAGGCCCATAGCGTCAGAAATATTAACAGAATTTTCCCAGGATGGTGCCCCAAGCCCCACTGGGATAGGATGTATACAATACAATGAAAATATTATGTTTCTAAAATCTGAAAAATTCTCATTCTAAAACTACATCTGGCATGAAGGTTTCTGGATCAAGGATTGTGATTTGCACTTTCTTTCTTTCTTTTTTTTTTTTTTTTTGAGACAGAATCTTGCTCTGTCACCCAGGCTGAAGTGCAATGGTACGATCTCAGCTCACTGAAATCTCTGCCTCCTGGGTTCAAGTGATTCTCGTGCCTCAGCCTTCTGAGTAGCTGGGATTACAGGAGTCTGCCACCATGCCCAGCTAATTTTTTGTATTTTTAGTAGAGACGAGATTTTGCCATGTTGGCCAGCCTGGTCCGGAACTCCTGACCTCAGGTAATCCACCTGCCTCAGCCTCCCGAAGTGCTGGCATTACAGGCATGTGCCACCGTACCCGGCCTGTGATTTGTGCTTTCTTATCATAACAAGGATGGTCCCCAGTGGCCAAGCCCTTGCCAACCTCACTCTCTCCTACCTCATACTCATTTATCTCCAACATGCTGTGTTCCAGATATAGAGTCCTCATCACGGCCTTATGCTACAGTTTTGTAGCATAAGGCTACTTGTATAAAGTGGTCAAGGGGTGCCCCACTATGGCTTTATACAAGCTTTCCCCACTGCATGAAATAGCTCTACTCCATTTTTTCACTTGGAAAAAAACCTTGCACATTTCAAAGCCCATTTCAAAGTCTGCTTTCTCTATAAGGCCATCCTTTCCCTGTGCAGAATATTTTAATGCCCCTGTCCCCAGCCCTTTTTGTGGTCTGAACAGGGCTGGCTACTCACTTTTCTGTGCACTTAATCATCTACGCACAGTAGCATGGGCCATGTTTATTATAACCACCTCTTTACAGGACAGTGTTCCTCCTCTGGTCTGTAGGCTCCTGAGAGGCAGAGCCTGCCCTACTTATCTCTGACCTCAGCATCTGGCAGAGTTCCTAGTACTAGAGAATGCCTGCTGGATTATGAGAGGCATTCAGCAAAGGGCAGTCCACCAATTCATTACTCCAAGAAGAAATGAACTAAACACCCACCACCACAGTCATTACTGACCCAAAACAAATAAGGAGACTTAGGAGCAAAGGCAGAGAGCTCTCCAACCTCCTTCTCCCTGCAGATGCTCTGGTCCTGCACTATCTCTGTCTCTACTCACACCAGCAGGAGACCAAGGTCTCCTAAAAGCTGCAGAGCTAAAACATTCTCCTTCCCAGGCCCTTCCAAATAAGGACAAAGGCCAAGTTGTCTCCTACCAATGGTGGCTGAGTATGCAAATGAGACAGTGCATCAGGAGGCCTGGACAGAGAACACTCAGCTACCTTTAGGGCCATGATTCTGATTCAAATATAGATGGAATAAATAATAGTAATCAGAAAAACAATGATATTGGCAAAGAGCTTCAAGCTTCAAGGCTTACAAAATACTTTTACTTCTATTTTCTCACTTAATCAAATTCGCACACTCTGTATAGCAGATATTGTTATTGTGCCCAATTAATAGATGAGAAAAATTGAAGCTCAGAGAGAATCGGCATTAGTAATAAAGGCTCAAAAGCTAATAAAAAGGAGCTGGGGTTAAAAGCAGACTGACGTGGTCTGGGCACGGTGGTTCACACCTGTAATCCCAGCACTTTGGGAGGCCAAGGCAGGTGGATCACTTGAGGTCAGGAGTTAGAGACCAGCCTGTACAACATGGTGAAACCCCATCTCAATTGAAAATACAAAAATTATCCAGGCATACGGGCGGGTGCCTGGATCCAAGCTACTAGGGAGGCTGGGGCGTGAGAATAACTTGAACCCGGAAGGCAGAGGTAGCAGTGAGCTGAGATCAGGCCACTGCACTCTAGCCTGGGCGACAGAGCAAGACTCTGTCTCAAAAAAAAAAAAAAGGAGATTGATGTGGAAGCTCAGATTTGAAGGAGAGCATATCGGCCAAAGACATAGGAAAAAGAGAGGACATAAATTTTGTGGAATAGGCTGACATAGTACTGGTGGGAAAGGCAGAAAAGGAGGTTATGGTTCCATGTGTAGAAAAGTGCAAAGCTTTAATACCAGGGAAGAGAAAATGGTGTGACTACAATGAGAACTGGAATTAGAAGAAAAATCTGCTGGCTAAGGGATCAAGGGTACCGCGAAACTGAGATGAGTGGGGCTAAGGATCTACTTCTGATTAAAAGCAATATATAATTATTACAGAGAATTTAGAAAAACTAGAAAAGAAGAAAGAAAAAAATTTATTTAAGAACATTTTTAAAACATGCTAAGGTTCCATTATATAAAGTAAAGCTCCCAATTGTTTGCTATACCCTATTTTAATTTAATGGAGTATTTTTATTAACATGGATAGTCTCTTGCTTTTACCCTCCTTACCTTACCACTGCATGAGAGTAAATATTTACTTACCCTCATCAACTTTCAATATTATTATTTCATTTTCAATATCAGATAATTATGGGAAAATTTTGGAAGAAGGGCTGTAACTCCTATTATTGTTTTAATTTACATTTAATTGGTTAATGAGGAAACAAAATTTTTTTCAGTTTTTACCAGTATATTTCATATTTGTCTTTTGCCTATTTTTGTCCTTTTTCCATTTGTTTACTGAGGTCCTGGTATTACTGAATGTATATGAGTTTTATATTTATTTAAAAGAGTTACCCTTTGTTGAATTCTCTACAACATTATTCCAAGTTTTATTGATTGCTTTTTAATCTTGGTGATTTTTTTGATGTATGAAAGTTTTAAATTTTTATGTAGTCAGATCTGTCATTCACATCTTTAGTGATTTATTCTGTCAACTTTAAGCTGAGAAACCCTCCCCCTGAGGAGGTTTGATAAATATTCACATCTATTTTCTTCTAGAATTTCTAACAGTTTAGGTTTTTAAATATTTAACTCTTTAAACCATCTGGAATTTATTTTGATGTTCTGAGTGAGGTTAAAAGATGTTCAAAATGCTTTTAAAAAATAATAAAACACTTAGCACCTCATATTTTTAGCTGATTTGGCATAAACCTTAAAGTCCAAGTGGAACCCCCATTAAACGCTACAAATTTCTTAATAGTGTTTACTATTTTCTTTCTAATAGCACAGGATACAAAATACACCTACTTGCCAGTCACTGCTCCAAGTGAGTTTATCAGCAAGCCACACACCCAACATATGGTCTCTCTTTTATTATTAAGAAAAGTAGGTAATAAATAAGAAGCGGGGCTCCCACCAATAATTAGCAAAATCCTCCAAAGAAAATCCAGCACATATTGGATGAAGTCTTGTCCCTAGTGGACTTGTGAAATTTCTCTGACTGAGTCATTTAAGCAAAGAAAACTTTCCTCCGTTCCAATCATGGTCTCTCCTTCACAGTATGTGGTGCTCATTCAAAAGAGTACATGCAGGAGAAACCAGAATATATATGTTTGCTCTCTCTCCACGCGGGGTAAACAGTCCTGCCTTTCTCTGCCTTCCAACCCAAAGGTGGCCACGCCTGGTGCTGCACTGAAAGATTTGTGGCTTATTGTCCTGACGGATGCCAGAGTAACAGAATAGCTCTGTAGTATGTCCTGGAAAAGCAGGCCAACAAAGCATTGTGCTATTGATGGCTCACATTACAATGGAGAAATATTAGGGGGATATTTCAATAGCCACCTAGAGGAGAAACTGCAGCTATAAGAATGCCACAGACTGTTTCCAAAGAGAATAAAAGTGACATAAAAAAGGGAGAGGGGGCTGAAAAGGGGGTAAAAATGCTTCAGGGGGGAAAAAAGTCCACTCCGAGAATATATGTTAATGCACAGGCTGTTTGCTAGCTTGGTTCTCTAGAGAAGGGGAGTAACAATCCCCAGTATGTGAACTCCACAATGACAGCATTATTAATTTATACAGCACCAGAGACCACACATGAGACCTCATGGTAATTAAGTTACAGATAAAGCCAGGTTAGTTTTCCTCTGAATATAAACAACTGTGTTCTGTTTAACACACACTCAAAGAAAAACTGGTGGATTTTAAACCAAAGAACAGTGTCTGGTAAACCTATATTCAAGGAGGATCTGTCAGTAATATAATGTTTAAAAAAAAAAAAAAAGAACTGCCTAGCAATAGATTCAGGAGAGAAGTAGAATGACGAAGATTTAGTCAGTAAGCCACTCTCTTTTCCTTAGAAAAGACAGCAGGCAAATTGGAGGCAGGAGGTTTAATGAGTCTCTCCTATAAGGCCTGAATTAGAAATGTACAAAGGTTCAAGCAAATGCTGGACATGGGGATAAAATCTATTGCCATGGTCCCCTGGAATGGCAAGAATTAGGCCACGACATAACCTTTACAAGTGGGGTAGACTTTGATCCAGCAATTTTACTTCTAAAAACTCATTCTGAGCAAGTAATCCTGGACATGCGCAACGATTTTGCTCCAAAGATGTTCATCACAGCATTAACAGCAAAACTCTGCAGTCAATTTACCCTTTTCGTCTCACATTTTACTGTAAACAAATCTCCATGTCTATAGATACATTTGTGGACTCTCATCTTAAATAACTACATAGTCTTTCACTGATGAATACATCATAGTTAGTTTAATCAATATATATAGGGATTTAAGAATGATATTACATTAACCCTTTATCATGTTCACAGCATTGAAAAGAGTGCACTAAATAGGCATTATACCTTTCAATTTCCTATTTGCAGAACCTCACCTCTCAGGAGTACCCTTATCAGCAATTTCAACAAGATTCTAATAAATTTATTTATTTCCAATAAAATTCCTACTTACAAGACATTTTTATTGTATCTAGTTTGCCATTTAAATGACCTAATTTTATGTCAGACTCTCTAATTCATGTCTCTGAGCAATGCACATATCAGATACATGCTCAAGTTACTATTTATTTTCAAGATTGCTAAAACTGTACACAGAAGTAAAGCCATTAGAGGATAGTGGAATTGCATCCAAAGAAAATGTTAAGACAGTGTGTTAGTTATCTATTGCTGCATAGTAAATTACCCCAAAATTTAGTGACTTAAAGTGTCAAACATTTATTATCTCATAGTTTCTGAGAATCAGAAATGCACGCATGGCTCAGCTGGGGCCTCTGGCTCTGATCTTCTATGAGGCCACAATCAAGGTGTGGGCCAGATCTGTAGTAATCTTAAAACTCAACTGGGAGTCAATCCACTTTTAAGTCCATTCAAGTGGTTGTTGACAGGAGTCAGTTCCTCATGGATTGTTAGACTGAGACCTCCTTTGGTCCTTGTTCAACATCTACAGGGCATCTCACAGCATGGCAGCTGCCTTGGCCAGAGTGAGAAAGGAAGAAGACAAGAGAGGGAGTACAAGGAAAACAGAATTCACCATCTTTTAGAGCTAGGGTTGCCATATTTAGCAAATAAAAATACAGGACACTCAGAGCAGTGTAAAGAGGGAAATTTACAGCTGCAAATGCATATGGTAAAAAAGAAGAAAGAAATAAAATGAATACGAACTAGAAAAATGAGAATAAACTAAAGCCAAAACTAGCAGAAGGAAGGAAATTAGAGAGAGATAAATGGATTGGAGAACAGAAAAACAGTAGAGAAAATCAACAAAACCTAGAGTTTGTTCTTTGAAAAGCTTAACAAAATTAACAAACCTTTAACTAAATTAATGAAGAAAAGGAGAGAGGACTCGAATGTAATGAAATAGGGGACATTTCAACCAATTTTACAGAAATAAGAAGGATAAGAGAATATTACAAGTAATTATATGCCAACAAATTCAATAACCTAGATGAAATTGGTAAGTCCTAGAAACACAAACCCTATCAAGACTGAATCATAAAGAAATACAAAATGGGAACAGACCAATAGCTAGTAAGGAGATATTTTGCACACCACTCTTCATAGCAGAACTATTCACAATAGCCAAGAGATGGAAGCAACCCAAGTGTCCATCAACAGATCAATGGATAAACAAAATATGGCATATAGATACAATGGAATATTCAGCCTTGAAAAGAAAGGAAATTCTGACACGGCTACAAGATGAACCCTGAGGATATTATTCTAAGTGAAAAAACCAGTCACACACACACACACACACACACGAAAATGCTGTGTGACTCCACTTTTATAAAGTATCTAGAGGAGTCAAATTCATAGAAACAAAAAGTAGAATGTGGTTGATGGAGCTAGACGAAGGGGAAAATGATGAGTGGTTTTTTAGTAAGTTTGGGGTTTCAACTTTTCGAGATGAGAAAATGTGACAATTGCACAACAATGTGAATACACTTAACACCACTGAACTGAACACTTTAAAACAGTTTAGATGGTAAATTTTATGTTATGTGTTTTGGTGTTTTCTACTTTTGTTAAAAATAAAAGTTAAAAAAAATGTAGACCACCTAGTTAAATTTGAATTTCAGATAAACAGTGAATACTTTTTTAGTATAAGTATCTCCCAAATATTGCATGGGACATTCTTACACCAAAAACTTATTCAATGTTTATCTGAAATTTACATTCAAGTTGGTATTCTATATTTTTGCTGGCAGTTTTATTTACAGCCTAATCTCAGAAGTGAAATATCATAAGTTTTACTAAATTTCATTAATTAGAAGCAAGTCACTAGGTTCAACCCCACTCTAAGGGAAGCGATTACACAAAGACATGAATACAAGGAGACAGAGATCATTGGGAGCCATTACAGGAGCTGCCTACCAAAGACAGAAAGAGATTAGTGAATGTTTCTAAATATTTATATTTTTTCTCTCACCAATGAGTTTTCAAGCCTCTTGAAGGTCTAACACAGGTAAGGTGACCGTATAATTTATCATCCAAACCAGAACTCTTTTGAGATCATGAAAAGGGTGGTGGTGGGGGTGCTACAAATAACTACAGCAGAGCAACAAAGATAAACAGAACTGTCCTAGGCAAACCCAGAGGTATGGTCACCTGAGTCAAAGATCGTATTGCTGGGTGTCTTCCTCAACCATTGGCACAATGCCAACATATAAGGAGTATTTAATATATCTTGCTTATGGAATGGCAAAATGATTCCAAGACACACAAAGGTACTTGGGCCACTCGTTGGCTGAGTACAGTCGTTCTCAATAATTTTTCATCAGAGTCTAATTAGGGAGGCCAAAAATCCCTCTTAACCCATTGAATCCTACTTTTCAATCAAAAAGTAAATCCCTAACAACATGGAGACGTCACTGTAGGAAGTCTCTTAAATCCCAACAGAGGGATGAGTTTATTACACAGCCACTGGCTTCAGCATTTGATCTCAACAATCCCAGTGTTATGGGGAAGAACTCACTGGGTCTCTGGCATTGGAGACTCCTGGACTCCAAGCCAGCTCTGAGACTAAGTAAGCACAAAACCATGGGCAAATAACCTGACCCCTTTAAACCTCAGCATGCTCATTTAAAAAAGTTTTTTGATTGAATGTGACAATATGCAGAAAGCACTTAGCACATTTATTCAACACATCAACAAATATTTGAGCATTTACTATGTGCCAATACATAATTCCTGGAAAGCTATAGTCCAAGAATATTCTTGGTAGAAATGCATATCACTACACAATCTGGGATTTACCAAAGAGTCCTCAACAAACTGAATTAGAATCCCTAAACTTACAGTAATTTATTATTTTAACAGTCAATCATCCCAGCACCTATAAACTATAACCAGTTTAGTACAATGCTGATCCCCATGGATGAAGAAATTTGCTCCTTCCAAATCACAAACATTTCAATTATTGCCATAAACTCTTTCACTGAAAAAACTTTAAATTTTGTACCCAGGCAGTGTGGTAGAATAATGAGTTCAAGTTTTCAGTAAACTAAAAATGTTGCCATTTCTAGTTTATGAAAAATAAATTTCTGTAACCCTTCATAACTCACAGTTACTAATTAGTCCTTCTTTATACATAAAAATGAAATTTTATGTGATTTTGCCTCTTATGCCCGTAAAAATGAAATAAGATACAGTTTTTAGGGATCACGTTGTGGCCAATCAGGAAAACCATTCCACCTCACCATAAACACATGAATATAAATAATATAATTATGAATACGAATTATTCCCAGGCTGGAGTGGGAGCACAGTAAATGTGCAGCTTGTGACATTAGGACTGTTGTATTAATTTTCTATTGCTGCTGTAACAAATTACCACAAACCTAGCGGCTTGAAACAACACAAATTTATTAGCCTCTCATTTTAGAGATCAGAAGTGTGACACGGTTTTCACTGGGTTAAAATCAAAGTGTAGGCAGAGCTCCATTCCTTTCTCAAGGCTCTGGGGGAGAATTCACTTCTTAGCCTTTTCCAGCTTCTAAAGGCCACGTGCACACTTTGGCTTATGGCCTCTCCCTCCATCTTCAAAGCCAACAGCAGTAGGTTGAGTCTTCCCACGTTGTATCACGCTGACCTCCTCTTCTGCTTCCACCTTCTACTTTTAAGGGCCTGATCATAGTTGGCCCACCTAGATAGTTCACAATCAACTAGGTCAACTCATTGCCAACCTCAATTCTATCTACAACCTAATTCCCCTGTGCTATGTAACAGAACATAATCACAGATTCTGGAGATGAGGGCTTGGACGGCTTTGTGTGGCAAGGATGTGGGGGAATTCTTCTGCATAGCACAGTTGTGTTTTCCAAAATCTATTTTGGGGAATATCAGTTCTGTGAGATGGCATACGAGGGAAGGGTTCCATGAAGAAATGTTTGGGAAATGCTGCAGCCTCTATCTCATTCTTAGAACTTCACAAGACAGTTTTACATTAAAGAGATGTGCCCCACTAATTTGAAGATGTAATGTGTTTTTTTCTTAAAGTAACTGTTAATATCCAAGCAACTAGTGTTCTGTAGAATGTTACGTCCTTGAACTGGTCCAGGACTTATGAATTCTGGCCTCTGCTTACCAATAGCTCACAGTATGACCCTAAGCAAGCCTCGTAACCCCCTCTACTAACTGAGGGGAGCATGTGGCCTTGGATGTAATCTGCGCCACTATTCTACATTTCGTAAAGTGACCAAAAAGTTTCCTTTTAAACCTGAGATTCTATGAATCACTTTGGTAAACATTTATGGAACATTACTGTACAGGCAAGAAATGAGCTAAACTCTGGGCATAAATTGATAGACCTTTTCTTAAGGATCTAACTCTCCAGTTAGGGACACGAGCATGAAAACAAAAATCTGTAACATGTCTGGTAAATTCCCTAACATAAATAAATGTAGAGTGCAGAGGCAGCATGGAGAATAGGTAGTTGACTCCATCAAACACGTTGGGAGGGGGCGAAGTTTGCATTTAAAGGACAGCTAGAGTCTACCTGGTCAAGTGAGAGGGGGAGAAGGGTGTTTAAGTATTCATTTTTAAACATGGGTCAAAGATGGGAGGATCTAAATAAAGGAATTTTTACTGTATTCATAAACTGTTTGTAATGTGCCAGTGGAATCTACTGAATCATTGAAGCATTGCTAGGCTAGAATAACTCCAATGTTTCCATCATAGAAGACAAATACTTCAGGTGATAGATATCCCAGTTACACTGATTTGATCTTTACAAACTACATGAATGCATTAAATGATCACATGTAACCCCAAACTATGTGCATCTATTATGTATCAATAAAAATAAAAACAGAAAAAACAAGTGACTAGACTGAGATCCGTAAAAAATTATCCTTTCCCATAGTTCATATCTACTGGACAATTTCTGCCTGGCTGTATCACCAACATACTACTTTCTAACATCATCAAGGCCCTTTGGGGGACAAGATAAAAGACTTGTCCCCATTCCAGAAACAGCCTTGCCTTCCTTTGGCACTAAGGACATAACAGATGTGATTTATTCAGGCTAAAAAATTTACACCAAATTATAGACCTTGCTTTGCATGTCTTAAGGGCTTTTTCATGTTTATTTTCAACAGAGGTGTATTATATTTTTTCTGCAAGCCTTTTGTCAACAGCATGACAAAGAGAGCATAAGTGTTTCTAAATTACCCTTGCCTCTTGCATGACTAGAAGAGAAAGTCACACAGGTTGGATATCTGTTCGTTAACAAGAACACGGGAATATATTTATCGTCTTTACTTGGACACATTTTTTTTTCCAGTTCCACTTAGAGTTGTGGGATGTTATTGGAAGGCCACCCATGTTCAGTTGTTATTGCCACTGTTGCTAAGAACAGGGGAAAGGAATCAAAAGGGCAATAGAGAAATGTTTTCCTGTATAGAAAAGCCTGCAAAATAAATAAACCAATATACATAACAATGTACTACTTACCCAAAGAGTTAGACCTCAGGATAAGACCTTATATATCTCCATAGAAATGAGGATAAAAATAAAACACAAGGGAGCTAACGATTGTTAAACTGCTGCATCGTGCCAAGTATTGTGTTCAATGTTTTCTTTATTTAATCTTCAAGAAAACTCTGCAGTAGGCCAAACTCCTACAAATCAATCTCCAGAAAGACCACAACAAAAAGTCTATAAATGCAAATAAACCAATACCAGCCTTCGTACCATAAATCCTGTGGGGCCTGTATGCTTTTTCTACAGGATCTGCAGGGTGCTGGAGGTATTTTATCTGAGCTCACAGCCACCTTTTTCAAGCTCTGGGCTATCCAGGAGGAGTTGCTCATGAAAACCTTTGAAGTTGGCCTCTTACTTTAGCCCCCGTCTACAAAGCTCTGGGAGAAAATTGGTATTTTGTCAAGTGTCTCACCAGTGGTGCTCTCAAAGTTATCAGCTTTTAAACTGCCAAAATAGATCTCGTTTTCTGCCATCCTTGCCACACCACACCATGCTGAGATCCACGCAGAAGTAGAGGGAAAGTCTACCTACTTTGTGTCTCACTTTAACCCCTGGGCACCAAAGGTAAACCCTTCAGGACCATTATGAAAACATCTCATTTAACTTCTGGTCAGCACCCCCTCCAGATTAGACACTGCCTTAAGGCTGATCTTAAAGACCACTGTCTGACACGGACTCCACGTAAGCCCCTCCTTTTCCTCCCCACACTCAGGCATCTGCAAAGACCTCTGATCTCATTTTCCCTGGGCCAAAATTCCTCATGGCAACTGATTTCTAGCAGGACAGACCTATGAATTTATCAGATACACAAAGACATCTCTGAATTCCAACTTTTGCTCAAACAAGACTCCAGCTATAAACAAATGAAAAAACTGAGCTTTAGAAAAGTTAATAAATTGACCCAGTTGCTAAAGGTCAGAGCCAGAATGGGAACCCCAGATCTGCCTAACTCCAAGTTACACCATCTTGAGAACTCACTAAACAAAGCTCATGTGGCATTGCTACAAAGAACCTTGATTTTACTTCTTATTTGACTTCTGATGTTGAGGGTGCATCGGTTCCATCACAGGGTTTAATTTAGGCTATCCATTTAAGATTTAGAGGTCTAGGTGGGCATGGTGGCTCACGCCTGTAATCCCAGCACTTTGAGAGGCCGAGGCAGGTGGATTGCCTGAGGTCAGGAGTTTGAGACCAACCTGGCCAACATGGTGAAACCCTATCTCTACTAAAAATACAAAAAAAATTAGCCAGGTGTGGTGGCGTGCGCCTGTAATCCCAGCTACACAGGAGGCTGAGGCAGGGGAATTGCTTGAACCAGGGAGATGGAGGTTGCAGTGAGCCAAGATTGCGCCACTGCACTTCAGCCTGGGCAACAGAGTGCAACTCTGTCTCAAAAAAAAAAAAAGATTTAGCAGTCTAAAGTCAAAATATTCCAGGAATAAATGTTTTCACTGATTTCTTGCTTGCATATTGTCCATTCAGTGGAATCATCCCCTAAACCAATATCCTGTATGCCCACTATCTCAGAGAGCTTTTTACCTTCTCTCTTAGTTATATGCAAGCTCTGAAACGTTGGAATTCACATCATCATCCAGAGCCCTGATTGCCTATAAATTTTCACATCTTTTGGAGCTTGTCTTCAGAGTGTGGCAAGATACCTGTAACTCATAAGGGGGGATACAAGAAGACATCTCCCAGTTTACAGCAAAGGCTACAGCAACTCCTCAGAATCTCCTGAGAATGATTTAACCCGTATCTCCTGAGAAGGTTGCTAACACACCTGCAATGATATATCGAAGTTACGAGTTAAATTTGAACAGGAAGTTGTTCTAAAGGGAGATAATTTTTTATCACGTATGTAAACCTTGTTGAAAACAATGTATACTTTCAAGATATTCTGGAGGCAGTGCACTGCCTGTTTCCCTTTGAGATTCTTTGGCTTTCAAGAGAAAAAGGAAATCTTTCAAATTTCATGAGCTAGCTTACCTTTGTTTTCCTCAGAAGCTGTGGCTTATTGAAAAGAAAAGCCTGATCTAACAATGCTGAGAAACACTTTTCTCTAGTCCAAATTAAGGCTGATGTAAGGAAAACCCAGTAAGACACTGAAAGCAAGAAGCCAGGGTGCCAAACCTTTGGGACTTAGACCATGCCTTTGTCAAGATGAGCCCTCAGAAAATTCCTCTATCTAGAATAATATCAGCTAGTAAATGGAGAAGGATGTATAGAATTAAGAAATTACCATTTTATAGCTACTAATAAGTGATTAAGGCAGGGATTATCAACAACACCAAGACCCTTAGATGAAAAGTTGATAGGGAACTGGATATTTACATGATGTCTCCTACAGCCAAAGGCCAATCACAGGAGAAACATAAGATCACAGGGCTAGAGCCAAGCTGCCAGCGCATTATTTGCCTACTGAAGTAATTAAATATGAAGGACACAGCATCATGCATTACCAAAATGTTTACCCTGGATCTAATCAAATGTTTAGATCAAATGTTTAGTTCATGTGGGAATTAAAGAGGAACCAAAACACTAGCAGCAGGAGGAGGCAATCGGGCAATTCGGAAAGAAGGAATTTCTCTAGGACAATTAGCCCCGTTCCTTCAAAATCTTCAACAAGTCAATGTCATGAAAAATAGTATAGTATTAGATGAAAAGAGACTTAACAGACGTAACAACCAAGAGTGATGTTGATTGGATCCTCATTTAAACAACTCAGCTGTAATATTTTGGGGGGCAGTTGGGGAAATTTGAGCATGAACTGGTAATTTGAGGATTTAAAAAAATTATTATTAATTATATTAGGCATGAAAATTGTATGGTTTTTCGGTAAAAAAAAATGGCCTTTGCTTTTTAGAGATGTACACTGAAGCTAATTCGCAATTGCAAAGATATGGAACCAACCTGAGTGTCCACTGACCAATGAAGTGGATAAAGAAAATGTGGTATATATACACCACGGAATACTACTCAGCCATAAAAAGGAATGAAATAATATCTTTTCCAGCAACTTGGATGGAGCTGGAGACCATTATTCTAAGTGAAGTAACTCAGGAATGGAAAACCAAATACTGCATGTTCTCACTTACAAGTGGGAGCTAAGCTATGTGTACACAAAGGCAAACAGACTGAGGTAATGAACTTTGGAGACTCAGAAGCAGGAGGATGAGGTGGGTGTGAAAAAAAAAAAAAACCTATATTGGATACAGTGTTCCCTACTCAGGTGACAGGTGCACTAAAATCTCAAGATTTCACCACTATATATAATAATTCATCCACATAACCAAAACCACTTGTACCACAAAAGCTATTGAAATAAAAATAGTTTTAAAAAGACACATGCTAAAGGATTCATTGGTGAAATGCCATTATATAAATAATATGCTTTAAATTTCAGCACAAAAATAGACACAACCAATATGGAAAAATGCAAACAATTATTATATCTACATGATGTGTATATGAGAGACCATTATACTGTATACTAGTCTCCCTACTATTTGGCATTTGTCAGAATTTTTTTTTTTAAATATGAGTGGTCAGCATGGCTTTGGGCTATGGTGGGGAGGAAGCATGAGTGTTCCAAGACGACCCTCCCTGCTTCCATTTGCTTTGAAAGTCTGATGACACCGTCAGGAAATACTGGAATATTGCTGCTGTAAGAGCCTCCAATGTTAAAACTACCTCACCTTTATTTAACAGAGAATAAATGGAACTCCAGGGAGACACAGTGAATTTCTCCAAATCACATAGTTAATAGGAATGTGGTCTAGGGGCAGAAATCAGATTTATTGACTGCACGTCCATTCCTTTCCACTGTACCGCAGCCCTACAGCCTCTATGCTTTTGATGAAAGGAAGAAGTGGAGCCGGATGTGGAGAAGCTGTAATTGCTGTCAGGATTCAAGGAATGCTGTCAGGCCCGGAATGTGTTCCCCTCAGTCTCACTTAGACTTGCTGGTTCAAGGCAGAACTAGGTGCAAGCATTTGCCAAGAAGGTGTATAACAGCACAAAGTGACACACACAACTTAAGAACTTACACACAAAGGAGGAAAAGCAATTCCAAAACCTCTCCACCCTCGCCTTGGATATCTTCTCCAAATGACAGAGTGAAAAGAAGTAGGCATTGGGGTCAGAGAGCATTTCGTCCTCATTCTACCACTTATAATCCGAGAGTCACTTAGCTCACCTGATCCCCAGCTTCTTTACCTATAAAATGGAAACAGCAATACAAGAAGGGATCCAGGAGAAACTGCCTGTCACAAAAGATGGCACACAGACATAACAGTTTAAAAACTTCCATTTCTGTCCCTTTACCTTTCCCTTAACCAAATGATAATGACTGACTTACAATGAAAAACCACACAGACCACTGCATTATCTGTCAGAGACCATTTAATAACTCCTGCTCTCCTGCTATCGGTTTGTTCAGATTTTCTCACATTTTCTTTGCCTAAAGAAACATTTGGTTATCAAAATATGTACCTCATATTAGCTCAGGAAACCAAAAAGGGGGGAAAAAAGATCTTCATTCTGTTGCTGCAATAAAGGTTTCCTTCTCTAGCGATAATCAACTCTGCATAATTAAAATCGTTCAGACTGCTGAACTAATTTTCAGACTGGAGGTTTCTTCCTGTAGCAACACTTACAAGCAAAGTTTCTACTGTGAATGAATTTAATCATAGTCTAATTACAATTTTAATGAATATCCCCGGCCCTGCATGTAAACTTGCACTCAAAGGCTTTGCTATCTGTTAGGGTATTTTAAGGTCTTTTCATTTTTAACATAAAGGAATGTGTTGGCAAAATGACAGTGTAGAAAAGAAATGTTCCTTCTGGTTTAGTTTGGTCTGGTTTTGATAATCACGTGAGAAAATGTAAACGGCCTGATATTTTAAAGAGCTTCTTCAGTTTGGGCATTTCACCTTTAGATTTTGTTAAGTGCTGTTTCCTTAGGGATTGAGAGCAGCTTTCCTTAGGGATTGAGAGCACACCTGCATTCCATTTGCAGTTTGGTGTGTGTTATCTGGTTTCATGAATATCCAAAAAATCAGACTTCCAATTTACCTTAGAGCTCCATCTATTCTGGAAATTCAAGAACATTTTATAAAAGAAGTACAAAAGTGGGCCGGGCACAGTGGCTCACGCCTGTAATCCCAGCACTTTGGGAGGCCAAGGCAGATGGATCAACTGAGGTCAGGAGTTCGAGACCAGCATGGCCAACATGGTGAAACCCTATCTCTACGAAGATTAGCCGGGCGTGATGGCGCATGCCTGCAATCCCAGCTGCTTGGGAGGCTGAGGAAGGAGAATTGCTAGAACCCAGGAGGCAGAGGTTGCAGTGAGCCAAGATCCCGCCACTGCACCCCAGCCTGGGAGATAGAGCAGGACTCTATCTCAAAAAAAAGTACAAAAGAGGAAATGTCAAAAATTTCTTCTTTAAAAATATATTTAAAAGGCAAACACAAAAATAGCCAAACTAAGCCACTCAAGTAATTAAAGATAACTTTCTAACAGAAAACAAATAAAACCTTATTTGATTAATGCCAGAATTTTTGTAATAGGGAATATAATATAATAAAACTGGGAACCACCTACTAGCTAACAATAGACAATAGGTGAAATAAAATTGTCATATGTTTGAAGGCTATTTAGTGACACAATGTTTTTCTCTTTTTTAATGTTATTTTTATTATGCAAATAATACATGCTCAGTTAAGAAAAATATATAGGTAACTAAAAATTTAAGTAATTTAAAGTTGTTTTTTTTTAAAAACTCACTTGTGATCTCACAACCTAAAATTTAGTACTGTTAAGATTATGTTCTTACAGATTTTCATGTGTGTATGGATATACACATGATACACACATGCATATATATAACATGCATACACATGTCTACACCAAAATGGCGTCATATTGCATTTACTGCTCTGTATCCTGCTATTATCACTTAATAATATATTGTAAACAACTTTCCATGTCAATAATTATGTTCATGCCACTTCAAAACAGAGCGCAAATGCAGAAAGGCAAGCATGCTCCAAGCCCTCTAGCAACAGCGACTGCATTCCCATTTCTCTCATTTCTCATAGCCAAACAGTTTAGAGCCCTATCTTTTGCTCCCCTAGCTTCCTCTACCTAGAAGTCTCTTCCCTGCCCTTTTCTCCTCACTTCTTAGGCTGGAGGAGACTCTTCGTGTCACCATAGAATTGGGGACTCACATTTGGTAGAGTCTTGTTTGGTCAGTTCAGAGCCCTCAAATTCCTAAGACAACTAGCACATGACCCTGGAGGGAGAGATGAAACACAGGGAAAGGAAGGAAGGAAGGAAACGGACATTCATTGTAATTGGAGGGACCCAGTGTCTTCACATACATTATCATTTCATCTTCACAGAGATTCTGTGAGGCTGGTGTTAGTAACACTCTTTTCACAGATGTGAAAACCAAGAGTAAAGGCAACACAGCCAGGAAAGATCTCCAATCACTTTGTAAAACTGCTGCAGCCAAGATGCTGTTGCTGCCCAGGTGAGCGAGCATTGCAGTTTGCAGCACAGACCTCTAGCCCCAGACACCACTTGAAGGTCCTCTATCCCACAGCCTCTGGATCCTGGGTATATCTGGCCATCCTTGCAGCATGGATTCTCTGGGATCCCACCTTTTTGACATCACTAGCTTCAAACTGAGAGTCAGGCTATCAATAGATCTTGCTCACATACCTGTACCAAAGCTGTTAAGGAGACTAGGAAAGGGACTTCTAGTTTCTACCTTAGGAGTAGTGAACTCTAGAGTGGAATTTTCCAAATGGGTGTTCAAAGGCACTGTATGTCTATACAGAGTAAGTAGACTGGGTGTAGTGGCTCACATCTGTAATCCCAGCTACTCAGAAGGCTAAAGAGGGAGGTTCTCTTGAGGACTGGAGTTCCAGACCACCCTGGGCAACATAGTGAGACCCTGCCTCTATAATAAAAAAAAAAAAATTAAATTAGCTGGGCATGGCTACACATGCCTGTAGTTCTAGCTACTCAGGAGACTAAGGAGGCGGGATCATTTAAGCCGAGGAGTTCAAGGTTACAGTGAGCTATGATAGCGCCACTGCACTCCAGCCTGGGCAACAGAGTGAGACCCTGTCTCTAAAATAAATAAATAAATAAGCTAATGTCTACCATCACTCATTTAAATGGTTCATTTTACAGAAAAGACTGCTCTGGGTTTCTGAGACACAGCTGAGTGAACCTCAAATGGTTTAGGCTCTCTAAACTGCCTATGTACTTAAAATTCAGGGGAATTTGATTCTAGAAAATCAAGACTTTTAACTTTAAACTTTATCTACCTCTCTTCTGGACTTCAGGCACACCAAAATCCTGCTCATTGCCTTCTTTGTATAACATGAATATGTGCTGTTGAGACAAATCTTTTCCAAATCTCCCACTTCTTCCTCCTAATGTTTATTTTGACCCCAACTTCCCCTCACCACTCCCCATCATAGCCATATGTGAGAGATTATTCTAAAACATAAGAAGAAATGCAGACCACCCTAAACCCATGGAAAAGGTATGAGAAATTCTTTCCTAGAAAGATCTGTTTTTTTAGGACCCTAAAAATGCACAAGATGGAAAAGGAGATGGGGATTCAAACCGAGGTCTACTGGCTTCACGCTACAGTTTGAGAGAGAAAAAAACCTAATTCCATCTTGGACAATGGAAAATGGGAACAGAAATTGACAATAGGGAGGAAATTCCCACTTTCAAAAAGAACTCATATTTCATTGAATCAATTTGCTGCTCTCCTAAAATCATAAATTCTATGAAGATATTAGCAAGTTGTTTCTGCATGAGATTTTGATTCTTTTAAGGGCGAAAATGAGTGTACTAAAATGGGGAACGGAGTAAAGTTAAGCTTTTTAAATCTAGGAAGGCTGAGGAAAGCAAATAATGCAACAAAAATGCAGAATAATTTGACCCCAGCCGACAATGTAGAAACCTAGATGGGATATATATAGATGATATATAGATATAGATATAGATACAGATATATAGATATATATATCTCAAGACAAAAGTACCAAACATTACTAATGGTTCAAATTTGCCACTAATTTTGACTAGCCCAAGCTACTGAAATCCTTTTGTATGTATATTTTAAAAGGCTGGAATTGTAACATGTATGACAATAAGAGATGCCTAGTAATTTATTTCAGCTGTGGCTAAAAAGAGGCAAGAGGCTTCATGGAGAAACTGAACAGAGGCCAATCAGGAGCTCCAGATGGCATAAATCTTTGGGTCTTGAGGAGTTAGGTAATAAACTTACTAAATCATTGCCATTATTTTTATAAGTCAAATAGCAGGGGAGTTGCTAAATGCCTTTTATTTGAAGGGGTTTATTTTTTTCCTTTCCTCTTGCCTTTTAATACAGGTTGAATCAGGTTATGAGGAAAATTTCACCCGAATGAAATACAGTACTTGCCAATAACCAACATCAATCTGAGAGTCAGATCCAGAAAAAGTATACGACTTAAAATGCAGTCAGGGTAATGCTTCAAAAAGTGATAATGAGATTCCTCCAAGTTGGACCCGTTTCTAAGTTCTTACAGACAGCTGCTTTACCATGCGGTGTGATGCTGGATCGCACAGAGGTCCATGAAGACTATGCACATAAAAACAGTGGTTGGAAACAACCAGGCTTGATGTCAGGAGAATGGAGTCAGTCCCCTCTCCCCATCATGAGCTGAGTAACCGTGGGTGAGTAAATTAACCTCTCTGAGCCTTGTAATCCTGAACTATCTATAAAACTGGGAAAATGAGGCCTGTTACACCACTCTCGACGAATTTAAAAGCTAAAAATGCATCAAAATATAAGCAGTGTTATTATTTTGAACTGCTGCTATGCTGAGAAAATTCCTAAAAATTCTGGGAGCATCGACAATGATTTTTAGCCCATGCCAAGCAATCTGAAACTTAGGCTTGAAAAATATTTTGAAATTATAAAAGATGGTGCCAATTACATTTATGATAAATTTAAGGCATCTCAGTGGGGAAAAACTGTCATTTATTGAGTGTTTATTACGGGTCTGACCCTGTGCTCAGGGCTTTACATACATTACTCGAATTTTAATCCAGTGAAGTTGGATGATATTCCAGCCCCATTCTTCTCAAGGAAGAAGTCAGGCTTAGAGAGGCTGGATTACACATCCATGATCTTCTTAGTGGGAGGTAGAAGAGCTAGGATCTAACCCAGGAAATCAGGATCCAGAAACTGCTCACTTCACTGACACTAGGCTCTTACATGAAAGACGAAGATAAACAATAGCAACAGAAGACGATGGCTGCAGAAGTGTTATGCAAACCCTCATGACCAGTGGTGATCACGTAAATAATCACTTGAGGCAGTGAATCATAGAAACGACACACATAAACTTTAAATGTGTTATTTAAAATATATAAATATCCACTCGTTTAATAGAACCATTATTTGAAAGTTGTTAAGAAAAAGAACACGGTTTTTGAAGTGTACTTTTGAAGCACGTACATTTGTTATGCTGTAATATAGTTGGCTGCTGATTCAATAAAACAAAGCTCTTCCCAGGGCAGCTTTGGCTTCTAAATGTGAAGATTTGGGCTCTGGACTTGGTATATCACACTTCCTTTCCCCTCTTTTCTTTATTTTTTGATCTATGTATTTCTATCATGGCCTTAATGATTCTTCCCTGGCCCTTAGTATATATTGCATAAATAGGAATCATTAGTTCATTGTCATATATTATCTTTCTTTAAATCACTGGAAACTCCAATTTTGTCTGGGTTCAGTTACCAAACTGATTTAACTCTTAATTAATCTCTTGTAGTCCAAAATGTTTCCAATGTTGTCAACTTCAGGCAACATTTTTTTTCTCTAAGACTTAGTAAATATCAAACTGGGAATTTCACTCCCCACTAAATGCTAGATGAAAAGAAAATAACCCTTTAATGTTAATTATTTTTAATGTATGGTGCCTATATATTCTTATCTTCTATTTTTTTCTAAAATGAAACTCCAAAATTATTTTTAAAACATTTTATAGCTCATTGATCCATAACTTGGAACAAGGATGTTGCATTCTGTTATAAAAACCTGGCATTTATTTAAATCACTTTCTTTACATTATTCATAACCAAAACATGAAGGAGCATTATTTTAGATCAAAGGCCTTCAAAGTTTTTGCCAGAAATACAAGACAAATTTTACATGACAGCTAGGAATTTTATATCACGTATACATACATACATACATGCTCACACATACACACAAAAATGTATAATAAAACAATTTTCATAAAATGCCTTTACAGCATATAACGCACACTGACATTTTCTATTCTGTTTTATTCAATTTCATTTCATTTTTGAAAATCCTTTATTTCAACTCGGTAAATTTATTTCATGACCCACCAAAGAATCAAAATCTACAATTTGAAAAACATTGATAAAGAAAGCATAGGCTTTTCAGACGGCTATTTTCTTTAAGTGCTTCTTCACAGCATGTATACGTTCATGGGAAAGAAATCAATTTATAGAATAACTCAGTGTCTGTCCATGCTGATTTTTACGAAGAATACATATGTTGTAAAAACAAACAATTCATATCTCTTAAATCTTGAAGACGTTTTTGTTGGCCAATAATAACAGTCAAAATGTGAAATTCCACTTGTATTGCTACAGGCAGCTGCTGCACATCTTTGCCCGGATTTTGCATAAACTGGTAGTACTTGCTTTACCTTTGCACCACGCTTTTTTAGAAAACATCTTGTAATTTAGAACTGCTTTCATTCTACTTAAGAGTTATTCCCTAATCAATTTTTTCCTTTTTATAGGTGACTTTAACTCCTCTGTAAATTTTTAAGCAGCAGATTGATTTGAGGGCAGAGGCAACTTCTGCCCTCCAAGACCCAATACCTGGACACCCTGGCTTTTCCTATATTCAAGCCATCCATCGGTTGCTACAGAGCTGTCAGTGCTTCCCATCTTTTGATGCAGGGCCAAGGCCTTTTTTTGTAACTTTCCATCTACTGATTGGCATCCTGTGTATTCTTTCTTGCATAAACAACATCAATAATATATCAGTCCTAGTCATTAGTTTCCGTTTCTTTAAAGTAGAGCAAGAATTTAAAGACACTTGGAAAGCCATGAGATGATAGAAACTTTCTAGATGATTATATGTTCCCCCAAAACTTTTACAATTAACTTACCGTAGTTCTTCTCTTTTTTTAGCAACATTCCTTTAAATCCATATCATTCAATGTAGTTTTTTTTTCAACTTTTATTTTAAGTTCCAGGGTACATGTGCAGGATGTGCAGGTGTGTTACGTGGATGATCTGCGCAGCAAATCACCATGGCACACGTTTACCTCTCCTCATCTCTACTAAAAATACAAGAAATTAGCCGGGCGCGCTGGCACATGCCTATAATCCCAGCTACTTGGGAGGCTGAGGCAGGAGAATCGCTTGAACCGAGGAGGCGGAGGTTGCAGTGAGCCAAGATCGTGCCACTCCAGCCTGAGCAACAGGAGCAAAACTCCATCTCAAAAAAAAAAAAAGTCGGGGGAGATGGGTTAAGAGAGCTTCCACTGTCCCATAGCAGAGGTCAAAGCCCAGCGGGAAGCGGTCAGGAAAGTATCACGGCCTGGGGCCTCCTGAAAGTAGAGCCCAAGGCAAGAATTACAGTGCTGTCACTTCAATTATTAGGTACAAGACCGGGGTGCTGAGGGCTAAGGGAAAAGGTGAAATGAGGTAAGGAAAGACACTGAGCAACACAGTTCAATGCAACAGCTACCACATCACAATTAGCAACAAAGAGATACAGCTGGCAATTCAAGAGACACGTTTACTCACCACACAAGGTCTCGCTGGGATGTTTGGAAACAGGAACTGCACAATCTCAGCACAATCCAAAAGGGGCAAACGGAGTTGGAATTTATGGACCTAGCTTCCCCTTCCATCTCCTGATTCCTATTGTGAAAGGATCACCCTACAGCGAGTTGATTGCCCCACACTTCAGATTACATCTTCCAGCCTCTTGGCATCCAATCAAGGACTCAGATACCATATCCCATGGTGGGACTTTTAAGTTCTAATCTTAAAAGTCTGGAAGCAAAGAGGCTTGCTTGTAGGGCGTGGAGACAATGCAGTTCAGAGCTCTAACTGTGAGCGCCAGCAGCCAGCTCAGGGAGTTCATAAGGATGCCAGAAAATGAGGTGACGGCGCTCTCCAGAAGGTGTGCAGAAGCATTAGAATAAGAAAGTGGTTGAGATAATCTGAGAAGGTGAACAAGGTTTGTGTTCAACACAGCTTAAAACAGAAAACATTGGGAAAGTAAGGACATTCCAGGAAGAAGGAATGATGCATTTCAAGACTCAGTAGGTAATATCTGCACCCCCATGTCCATTGCAGCATTGTTCACATCAGCCAAGATATGGAAACTGCCCAAATGCCCATTGGCAAATGAATGGATAAAGAAAATGTAATATATACATGCAATGGAATATTAATCAGCCTTTAAAATAAAGAAGGAAATTCTACCATTTCTGACAACATGGATGAAACTGGAGGAAGTTATGCAAAGTGAAATAAGCCAGACACAGAAGGACAAATACTGCATGATTCCACTTATATGTAGTATCTAAAATTGTCAGCCTCATAGAAGCAGGAAATAGAATGGTAGTTGCCAGGGGCTAGAAAGAAGGGGAAATGGCGAATTGTTGCTCAGTGGGTATAAAGTTTCAGTTATACAAGATGAATAAGTTCTAGAGATCTGCTGTACAACATAATTTAGCCTATAGTTCATCATACAGTATTTTGCACTTCAAAGGATGTTAAGAGGATAGAGCTCATGTTAAATGTTCTTATCACAAAAAATGAAATAACAGTAACAACAAAATTTATAAAAGAACACAAGGAAATTTTTGTACGTAATGGATATGTTTAGTTCCTTGATGATGGCAATGGTATCATAGGTGTATGAATATGTCCAAATCTATCAAAATGTATATATTAACTGTGTAAAATTCTTGTATATCAATTATACCTCAATAAAGTTTTAATAAAATACTCAATGAAAGGAAATAGCGTGTTTTTTTCTGCAGTGTAAACAGTAACTTGTGGACGGCTTGCGGGGGCATTCTAGAGTAGGACGGGAGCAAGCTCATCTCATTTCACTATGGCAGCCCTATTACACTACTGACTTACAAAGAACTTAGAGTCAACTAAAACCCCTTACATTGTCTTTTTTACACATTCAGACCAGATTAGCACTCAGGTGTCCTGATTCCTGATTCTCATCCACCACACTGCATGCCCACTAGAAAATATCCTTCCCATGAGAGCAGGGTCTTAGGGAAAATATGGAGTACAGACAAGGCTTAAAGAAAGTAAAACTGCTTATTTCTTTCAAATAATTGCAGCCTACATATTTCACAGAATTAATGTTGACAGAATTCACAGAGTTTAGGGAAAAGCAAGAGCCAGCGCACACGTGATTTCTTCCGGCCATTTCTAAGCTCACAATTTCTCTGCCATTGGTAACCTACCATGGAGAATTCATTTCATGCCTGTCTACTCTGGTAAAACCTTGGAATGAATTGAATTGTTACAAAAAGGCGAAAATTAAGAATGCCAAGAGTCATTTGATGCAGCTAATTAAGAGTCGTCATCTCTGCAGTTTTGCACGTGTTCCCGACTTGCTTTACTCGTACTTTCTGAAGTTTTATCTGATAAAAGAATTGTGAGAAACCCCTTCGTCTGTTGCCAGAGAGAAGGCCTTATCTCTTTACACTGAGGCATTGGAGAAAAATATTCACTTTCAAGCGATCTTTCTAATATTGGAATTATTTTGATCAAACTAAAAACCTCTGAGCCAAAATGTAGTTCAATTATGTGCTGGGTATAGGAGATTGGGAAATGAAAGAAATGAAACCGTCCCCTCCAATGACTTGTACTGCATTTAGATGAAAACCTGAGCCCGTTTACCTGGGTTGGCAATACCCTAACCTTCTGACCTCACCTTCATTTATGTTCCCATCACTGTCAGCACCACCATAGCAACCTCTTCTCTTCCTCAAACACATCATGCTTGTTCCCATCTCAGGCCTCTGGACTTGCTGCCCCGACTGCCTATGGTGCTCTTCCTCCAATCCCTTGACATACCTTGCCTCCCTCTTGACTTTTTTTTTGAGATGGAGTCTCTCCTTGTTGCCCAGGCTGGAGTGCAGTGGAGTGATCTCAGTTCACTGCAACCTCTGCCTCTCGGGTTCAACTGATTCTCCTGCCTTGGCCTCCTGAGTAGCTGGGACTACAGGTGCGTGTCACCATGCCCGGCTAATTTTTTTGTATTTTTAAGAGAGATAGGGTTTCATCGTGTTAGCCAGGATGGTCTTGATCTCCTGACCTCGTGATCCACCCGCCTCGGATTACAGGTGTGAGCCACTGTGCCTGGCCTCCCCCTTGACTTTCACATATCAGCTTGAAAGCCCCACATGTATCAGTTAGGATGCTTTCAGCAAAAGGTAACAAAGAAGACCCAGCCAGAAATGGCAAAAAAAAAAAAAAAAAAAAAAAGGCTTCAGCAATGCACACATATAACATAGAGAGGCAGGGTATTTCTGAGGGTTGGATGATTCAGCAGTAGGACTCCATCAAAGCCTCAGGTCCTTCCCAGCTTTCCACTCTGCCATCTTCCGCAGATCAGCAATGCTCCCTTCATGGTCACAATATGACCACAACTGCTCCAGACTTCACATGAGGACACAATGGTGATCAGTGAAAAAAACAGGCACCTCCTTTCATGCAGCTCTTTCTATTAGCAGGAAAAGCATTTACCAGAGGTCCTCCAGTCAGTAACCCTCTGATTCCATTGACCAGTAACTGATGTACCTAAACTGATCACTGGCAAGAAGACCACCATGATTGATGTTGGCGAGGGATCTGGGCAAGGGTCACATTCCCTAAGGTGACCAGAGGGTAAGAAATTTGAAGCCATGCCAGCCAGTACAAGGAGCGAGGCCAGGATTGGGGCAGGAATGGCTATCAAAAACAAGCAGAAGCAACAACTACAATATCCAATTCAAAATTGCCCCAGTCAGTCTCTTCCACAATGTATGTTTACATCTTTGCAAAGAACTGAGTTTAGCCTCCTATTTCTCTTGCTTATTTATTTGTTCATTGTCTGATACTCCAATGCAAATGTAAACTCCATAAGGGCAAGGACCCTATCCATTGCTTCACCAGGGCATTCCCCAGCACCAGAATAGTACCTGGCACATAGTAGCACATAGTGAATATTTTTGGGTAAATGCATGCAGGACTGTGCCTAGATGTATGCCCATTCTGCCACTGAACCCTTTGTGGTAGCCTGTTATTGAATTTAAAAAGCAGGAAAATTCACCAAAACTAAGCCACGACTTCAATGACCATAGCCTTGGAAGAAGGCCACTGAGTTCATGAACATAACTCTCATGATTTCAGAAAATGTTTTACGCAACTCAAAACATAATGCAACACTTTCCCCCAAGTTGTTCGCCTTCTCCGGTGTTTCTGATTCCATGATTACACCATTACCCACCCAGTTGACCAAGACAGAACCTCAGATATTTTCTTCACTCCTCTTTCTTCCTTACCCACCCCACATCCAACAGTCAAGTTTTGAAGAATTCAAAAATCTGTCTTCTCCTCTTGATTTTGACATTACTATTTAGTTAGGTTGTGTTCAATAAACTCTATTATCTTTGTCAACTCTAATATTCTATGATACTTTGACGTATATGTCCTTATTTTCCAGGACCCCACATTAAAACACAGCTATCAGAAAAGGTTCAAATTCACTATTATTTTGTGTTACCAACATACATATCAAGAATATTTCTACTTTTTCCTTCCTCAGTAAAGTTACATTTGAGAGGAAGGGGAGGGAGAAAAGGCAGTTTAAGTTGTTACTTTAAACGGTCATTTCTTAACAGTGGAAGAAACACTAGAGCACTCAGGATTCTTAGTTTGGTACTCAGCCAATTGTGCAGAGTCCAATCTTGTAAAAAACCATCAATATATAAAATAAATGAAACAAAGATAGTCCAACATCTTTTATAATTCTGGGATGTTAGCCATGGAGAACTTTTTGCTTTCGAACACATATCATAATTGTTGAGATGACATTAAAGAAAATTTATAGGCAACATGTGACGCTTCCTTCCTCCCCCAATCAGAAAAGTCCATCTCTCCTCTGAATTCCCACAGCCCTTTAAATGATACATTTATTCTCATCCTTTCTAACACATGTTATTTCTGATCTTATTATATCTCCACTACTCACCTATGAGCTCACTGAAGGCAAAACCTAAGTGTATTAGGAAGTCTTAATGCATTGGGGTCATATACGTGAAACGATCATTGTCTTTTCCAATGACTGCTTTCAACCATTCTCTGTTGAATCCCTCTCTTCAATCTCTTGATGACACTTAGGCATAATACATAACTTTATGGCTACCTTGAGGTATTAAAAGTCCCTTTTATTTTAAAACTTCAATTTTATCTCTGATACAAACTTAACCTCTTCTGCCTGTGGGCTGGACACATAGTTTGGGAAAATCTGAGTGGGAGGGTGTTAGGGCTAATTTTTCACTTCCTCCTCCTCCTTCAGGATAGGCTCTTTGCCTATCAATAGTTGGGCATAGAGAGGATGGATCAGGGAGAAAGGAATTCTCCTTACATTTGCTGCCGTGAACCTCTGAGGCCCTCCCTGTGTGGTGGGCATCTAAACACTGCCTCTCCTGCATGGCTTCCTCCAGGGCCCTGTGCAGTCTTCCCAAAGCACAGATGCCTTCCCTTGGGAAATCTTAATTGACCTCTGCAGGCTCTCATTTGGCTCCCACAGGTGTTGCAGTTTTCCCAGCTAGTAAACAGTCTGAATTGACCCTGTGACATACTCTTAACCTCTAGAAAAATCATGGTTTCTGACATGCCAAGTGATGAGAGTGCTGACTGCCTTATTGCCAGCCTTTTCTAGGCTTTGCCAACTCACTGTCATTCACTTTTTCTACTCAAGGGGCAGATCTGCTACCTAAATACAGATGTAACTAATGGCTAAGATGATCATCACTCTTCCTGTGACTGGCTCCAATCTTCCAGGGGGTTCTCTGATAGTCCCTATCACTTGACTTTGAGGGGAGAAGGGATAAGGTAATCACTTCTCACCTGAACATTCCCCATCAGCACACCAACCCCAAAGGATCTCTCTTGTCTTCCTCCTTGGTCCTCTCCTTTGTAGAATGAGTGAGGGGGCAAGGAGTGATGATGGCAAGGCTCTCTCTTGCCCCCTTTGGGGAATGTTGGCTGCTCATGTTAGATGGCAGCTCACAGAGTAAGAGGCTTCTCTGCCTCCCACTCTGGACTTTAGTATCTTATTCTGCAGCCACAGAAAAAATTACCATGAACATAGAGCTTAAAACATCATCCACTCATCATCTCAGTTTCCAGGGATCAGGAGTCCAGGCCTGACTCAGCATGGTCCTATTCAGGGTCTCCCAAGACTGTAATCAAGGGGTCGTCTGAGCCAATTTCCTATCTGGAGGCTTGACTGAGAAGAATTCACTTCCAAGCCCACTCATGGTTGTTGGCAGAATTCATTTCCTTGCAGATGCATGGCTGAGGCCCATGTTTTTTTGTTTGCTGTCAGCCAGGGATCACTCTTAGTTCTAAATCCAACCTCAGTTCCTTGCCATGTGGCCCCCTCCATAGGCCCTCCTACAAATTGGCAGATCACTTTTTCAAAGCCAGCAGGTGTATCTCTCACTCCTGTCTGCTAGGGCAGAGTCCAATGTAACGTAACACAACAATGGGAGTGACTGTCATATCTCCTTTGTCATATTCTATGGTCTAGAAGCTAGTCACAGACTCCAACCACACTCAAGGGGAGGTATGACTCATTGGGGACAGACTTAGAGTGTGTCCACCACACACGGTTTCTTTTCTCCCTCCCTCCCTCCCTTCTTTCTTTCTTTACTTCCTTTCTTCCATATGTAGATGGTCTGCTATGTGCAAATCATATTATCTTAAGTGAAACAAAAATGACTAAAGCAAGCCCCTTGTCTTAGTGCAGGCTGCTACAACAGACTATCATACCCTGGGTGGCTTAAACAACAGACATCTATTTCTCACAGTTCTGGAGGCCAGAAGTTGAGGTCAGGATGCCTGCATGGTCAGGTTCAGGTGAGGACTGTCTCTGGTGTTGACAGCTGTCTTCTCAGTGTATCCTCACATGATAGAGAACAAAGCAGAGAGAATCGTTAACCTCTCCTGTTTTTCTTCTAAGGGCACTAATCCCATTCACGAAGTCTCCACTCTCATGACCTAATTATTTCCTAAGGCCCCACCTCCTGGCACCATTGCACTGGGTGTTGGGATTTCAACATATGAATCTGGGGGAGACACAAACATTCAGTCCATAGCACCCTGATGTTTCAAAAGCTCATACACTAGTCGAAGAGACAGTCCTGTAAACAGCTACAGTGTAGCTTGTAATCAACACTGGCCTATAGTTATGCACAAGCCCCAGCCCAGAACCAGGAGCCCTAATTTTCCATGATAAAGGCAGGAAAATTCATGGAGGAAGTGCCATTTGATAGGCTTTTGAAAGAGGAGTGGAAGCCCCACATGTTTCCACAGTGCTTTATCTGTGTCAGGCATTCAGCAAATGTGTGTGTAATAAAAACCTCAAGAATGTGATCGAAGAACTAATTTTACAAATGAGCAGAGTAAAAGCTTGGGGAAAACACCTGACATCACAGCAATTTCAACATAATAATTAGTGCATGGTCACATGTTGAGTGGCCAAGAACTTGAAATTCTTCAAAAATCAATCTCTTCATTCTGTACCTAAGAAGCAGCTGAGATGACCAAAAAGGACAGGACAGGAGAATGCAGTCTCAGAGCCAAGAAAAGGTGAGTGGAAGGACCAGAGTTCACTGCAACGGATTGGAGAAGAAAGACAGAGCTGTCTGATGGCTGCACTCAGACAGGTGGTTCTGGATCAGTGAAATGCAGTCATCCACTTCCAAAGTTTTTTTTGTTTGTTTTTGTTTTTTTTGTTTGTTTTTTTGTTTGTTTGTTTTGAGATGGAGTCTTGATCCATCACCCAGGCTGGAATGCAGTCATGCAATCTCGGCTCACTGCAACCTCTGCCTCCCGAGTTCAAGTGATTCTCACACCTCAGCCTCCCTACAGAAGCTGAATTACAGGTGCATGCCACCATGCCTAATTACTTTTTATTTTTAGTAGATACGGGGTTTTACCATGTTGGCCAGGCTGGTCTCAAACTCCTGACTTCAAGTGATCCATCTGTTCAGCCTCCCAAAGTGCTGGGATTACAGGCATGAGCCATCGCGCCAGGCCACTTCCAAAGTTTCTACTTTCAGACAACCTGCCTTTTCACACATCACATACCGACACCATAAAGTGACTTTCATAAACCCAGGAAAGACTTTCCTCTATGAGCTGACAAATGAACGTTTTGAACTATTTAATAGCAGTACCCATCAAGTTCCTTTCTGACAGTGTTATCACCTTGGGCTGTATAATAGTGTTCAATGCAGAATATGAATATAATATTGGAAGGGTCTTTAAACAAGGTTCTGGGGGTCCCAGAGAGATGACTCTAAGACCTTTGTATTCCTGTCTCAATTTTAATCAAAGTTGGTCTACTTATTGTTTTATTTATTATTTGTATAAATTTAAGGGGTACAGGTACAATTTTGTTATGTGAATATATTGCATAATGGTGAAATCTGGACTTTTAGTGTAACCATCACCTGAATCATGTACATTGTGCCCACTAAATTTCTCATCCTTCACCTATCCCACCCTTCTACACTTCTGAGTCTCTAATGTCTATTATTCCACACTTTATGTCCACGTGTACACATTATTTAGCTCTCACTTATAAGTGAGAACATGTGGCATTCGGTTTTCTGTTCCTGCATTAATTTATTTAGAATAATGGCCTCTAGCTGCATCCATGTTGCTGCAAAGAAAATGATTTCATTCTTTTTATGGCTGAGTAATATTCCATGGTGTGTGAGTATATATACACCATATTTTATATATGTATATATATGCCATATATATATACCATATTTTCTTTAATCCTCCATTGATGGACACTTTTATTCCATATCTTTGCTATCATGAATAGTGCTGCAAGAAACACACAAACGCAGGTATCTTTTTGATCTAATGATTTTCTTTGTGTAGATGCCCAGTATTGGGATTGTTGAATTGAATCGGGTTGCTCTATGTCTATGTTTTACGTATTAGGATCCTGGTAAGATTCTATTTGAGGAGAACTTCACTGTTTAATTTTTTAACCCACTGTTTTATTATATTTTATCGTTTTTTAATAAAAATGAGAAATTTTTAAAAATTGAAGTCTTGACACGTGATTGATAGGAAGCTAGGTATAAACATGTTACAATCAAAATTAAGACTGAAATCTTTAAGCACACTCGGCCAGGCACGGTGGCTCACACCTGTAATCCCAGCACTTTGGGAGGCCAAGACGGGTGGATCACGAGGTCAGGAGATTGAGACCATCCTGGCTAACGCAGTGAAACCCCGCCTCTTCTAAAAATACAAAAAACTTAGCCTGGCATGGTGGCGGGTGCCTATAGTCCCAGCTACTCAGGAGGCTGAGGCAGGAGAATGGCATGAACCCGGGAGGCAGAGCTTGCAGTGAGCCGAGATCGTGCCACTGCACTCCAGCCTGGAGAACAGAGCGAGACTCCGTCTCAAAAAAGAAAAGAAAAGAAAAGAAAAGAAATCTTTAAGCACACTCAAAGCAGCAAACCTTTGTTTCAATTCAATGTTTAATGAACTTCGCATGGGTCAACCACACATACAATTAATTGTCAAGGACAAGAAACAGAAGATAAACATGTACAAAATATCATTAATGATATATGATTGAAAATTGTGACCAAAAATGAAGAAGTAATTAGAGGGATTTTCTAGTATTTTAAGCTTTCTGGAATGGAGCCCCCATCATCCCATGAATATCTGCATCTTTCACACATTTGAGGTTAGCACATGCATATTTTTTGGAATGTGTATGAATAAAAACAGGAGAACGCCTTCAAAAATGTTTTCATTATATAAAGTCATGAGCTAATGACTTCCCCCAGCTAGTGCATCTTTAATATCTTATTCTCAGTGCACACAGTATACAACATATCCTTTGAGTTTCACTTTCATGATCTGTGTCCATCTCACCTAGATTTAACTCCACTCTAATTTTGCTTTCTTTTGTTCCTAATTCTAGCCTTTGCTTTCACCAGGGCTTCTAATCAGTTTGCTCTCATAACAAACCAAGAGAAGAAGCTTAAGAAAATCACGGCAAACATTTCTTAGCCTGAATCCTGCTCTCTTTCCTGCCCTCTTCATTTCAGAAAAATTGAAGCTTAGAGAGCTTCTGATAACCACAATAACAAGCCAGAACAAGGCACAGCAGGGCCTTGTTATTAGGACATAAATATAATGGAGATCCACTTTGCCTTGGCAGTGACAAAAACGAATATTAAAGCAAATAAAATCACCATGCAAAAGACCAATTTATCCTTTAGAACATCACTAGAATGAGAAATTTAAGAAGCCCTAATGGGCAAATATTTTGATGGACAGTGTCTTAAACCTACTCTTGTAGATTTTTACTGTCTTGCTAGCTACTATCTTGTTGCATTTTTTTGTTTGTTTTGTGAATCAATAGATAGCCTTTATCCAATACCTATCATGAGCAATACACTGTCCTAAGTTCCGTGGAAGATCAACAATTGAGCTTACCTATGAATTTTTAGCTTACCAGGGAAACCAATTCATGGATTCCAACAAAAAATAAAAACATACAAGTGCTTGAAGAGAGAAACCCTTGCAAAAAGATTTTGCATGACCGGTCAATGCCATGCCCACCAGTTACTAAATACTTGTAAAATCACTTGTGGAATTCATACTATAATGCTGTCTTGGATAAGAGATGAGGAAACTGAAGCTTAGAGAGGTGAGGTGACATATCCAAGGTCACAGGGCTGAAGCAGCACCAGCAAGATTCTAGACCATCCCCTCACTTCACTCCAAACTTCTCTGAGGCTCGGTTCTACTGCAAAGTTTTTCAAGGTTTTTAGGAAAAGGTAGCATTTGAGCTGCCTTTGAAAGTTGGGTATGATTTAGATACACAAAGACGAAGACAATTGTCTTAGTCTGTTTGGGCTGCTTTAACAAGATACCATAGATTGAGTGGCTTAAACAACAAAAAAATTATTTCTCATAGCTCTGGCGGCTGAGAAATTCAAGATCAAAGTGCTGGCACATTTGGTGTCTGGTGAGGGCCCACTTCCTGCTTCATCTTTTCATTGCATCCTCACAAGGTGGAAGGGGCAAGGAAGTTCTCTGGAGTCTCTTTTATGAGGATGCGAATCTTATTCAAGAGGGTGGAATTCAGTCCAACTCCCAAAGGCTTCTCCTCCAAATATTATCACATTGCAGATTTAGGTTGCAACATATGAATTTGGGGCACGGAGACAAACATTTAGTCTATTTCAGCATTCCTGGTAAAGGAACTCATGAATAACCATACCAAAATGATAAAGCATAAAATTGTTCAGAAACTAAAACCTAGATCTTGAGCTATAGATACCGAAAAACTCAGTTTCAAATCCTAACTGGATATGCCAGTTCAAACTTCTTGGAAGACGCGAAGACACTCTTTTCTCTGGGATGCTGAAACGTGATGTGGAGATATAGACATTACTTTGGTACATTGAGGCAGCACCTTTTCCCCTGCACTGCTCCATTCTTTTCTCCCTTCCACCACCCATTTCATATTATGTCTATGCTCAGTCACTCAGATGTATTACAGATACTCAGTTATTCAGCGTGCTCAGTTAGTCATATATTCAGCCACCTGCTCCGGGGCACATACGTTTCAGAGCCTGGATTTAAACTGCAATCTCGCTCATTTCAGTGTCCCCACTCAGCCAAGATCAGCTGCCTACACCCCTTTGCCTCCTCCACTAGAATCTGTCTCCTCTAGTTTTAACCATCCTGGGAGCCCAGCACACACGCAGCCCACCCACACCTTGCTAGGCAACCAGCAACATTGGAAAAAAGAAGCACAAGCTTAATTCCACCAAATTGACCTTTGTTCTTGTCACTTCTCAGCACCATTTTAAGTAACAAACAAATTCATAGCCACCATAGGCATTGTCTGGGTCTATGCCCGTCACTGGTGTCAATTTATAATAATGCATAGAAGATGCCAACTGAATACCCAACGTCTTAGGCACAATAAACTAAAGAGAGAAAGAAAGACATTTAATATCACAATGATTTACTTTACTATGACACATCAAGATATTTTCAAGTTCCATTTGGGAAATATCTTCCCGGCCATGGTGAGGAGGAGAAAATCAAGATCCCAGTCAGATCAGAGCCCCTCGCAAATGAGCCGTAAGCTACTCCAGAGTGAGAAAAGTCACCTATGAATATATGTGGCCCCATGAAGACTGGGCCCTTCCTGGGCATCCTTAACCTGCTCTTTACAACAGCTCTGCAGGAAGGTTGTATTTATCTTGTTTACAAGTGAGGACTTACAGCTCAAAGAGGTTGGGTAAGTATCTGAAGTCACATCACAAATTAGTAGCCAAGCAGTAAGCCAACATTCAAACCCGGACCTATCAGACTCTAAGTCTTAACTTTTGTGCCTACATGGGGCTTCCCCCAAGTACCAGTCTCCCCTGGGGGGGTTCAGTGGTAGAATTCTCACTCGCCGAGTGCTAACCTATCCCACATTCTCTCTCCCATCTGACTCCTAAAGTTTACCCTTGTTCCATCCTAAACTCTCCCATATCTCCAATCACTATTGACTGCAGTGACCACACTGTGGTGTCACTGCCTGCCTCCTCCATCAAACTCTAAACCTCTCTAGAAGTACTGTGCACTGAGTCTCATTAGCAACTGCCTCCTTTGCAATGCTTACGATGGGCTAGGCACTGTTCTCAGTGATTTACAAACATACTCTCACTTAATTTTCTCAACAGCCTGATGAAGTGGACAGAGCTCCTCCTCACAGTGACCCTCCTGGTTGTTTACAGATTGTCCCCATCATAACTGGTCAATGCCATGCCAACCAGTTACTAAATACTTGTAATATCACCTGTGGAATACACACTATAATGGTGTTTGGCTAAGAGATGAGGAAGCTAAAGCATAGAGAAGGTGACACATCCAAGGTTACAGGGCAGCACCAGCAATATTCTTTTTTTTTTTTTTTTTTTTTTGAGACGGAGTCTCACTCTGTCACCCAGGCTGGAGTGCAGTGGCGCAATCTCAGCTCACTGCAAGCTCCGCCTCCCGGGATCATGCCATTCTCCTGCCTCAGCCTCTCTGAGTAGCTGGGACTACAGGCGCCCGCCACCACGCCTGGCTAATTTTTTTCTATTTTTAGTAGAGACGGGGTTTCACTGTGGTCTCGATCTCCTGACCTCGTGATCCACCCGCCTCGGCCTCCCAAAGTGCTGGGATTACAAGCGTGAGCCACCGTGCCCGGCCAGCACCAGCAATATTCTAGCCCATCCCCTCACTTCAGTCCAAACTTCTCTGAGGTTTGTGTCTACTGCAAAGGGGGCGGATTTCAAATAGTTTGTCTGCCTGTCAATTACCAACTATGTGCACTTGGATGAGTAATTAATCTCTATGCACCTAGTTTTCCTCGTCTATAAAATGGGGCCATAACATCTAACTCAAATATGTCATGAGGTCTAAACTAAACAACTGTGGTCATCAGAACTCCTGGCTTGTGGCAGGCACTGAATTATTATTCTTACTAATTTGTTATTGTTATTAAAGAAAAGCCTCTCCAAAAGGTACTTAAAACCCTCTACGACCTACTCCCCTCATTGTTCCTCATACCTAACATGTCTGCCTGCCTGTCCCCTACCCACAATAATCACATAAATATGAAATGCATTTTTATTCTTTAAGATTTTGTTTACACTGGTCTTGGATTGCCTTTCCCATTTCTTCACCTATTAAAAAAAATCTTCTAAAACAACTATCTAGGCTTAGCTCCAGTACCGCCTTCCAGAAAAGTCTTCTGCAATCTCTCCACCAGATTCAACCATTTTAAACTATTCATGCATGTTTTTTTTTTTACCTCTAGTGAGCAATTTATTCTTTACGTTTTTTTCATTATTTATTTATCCATCCATCTCCCTTAAGGGCTAGAACCTCTTTGACTCATGTCTGCACTCCCCACAGTATCTAGTCAAATGTATGGAGGGGAGGAAAGAGAAGAGAGGTGGTGAGAAGAAAAAGGGACAGTCCAGAGCTAGTTCAGTAGAGGGTAAGATGGGAGAGCATGTGGGAGAGGTCAGGGAAGAGTTCTGGTTGACCAGGGCTATTGAATCATCAGTACCCTGGGCATCATGCAACAGGATGAAATGTTCAGGTCCTGATTTCCCATGTGGGCCCCAATTAGCTGAGTGACTTTTATCAAGCTGATTTACCTCTCTGGGCCTCAGTACTCTTCTTTGTAAAATGAAGGAAGTGCACTACGTCTCAAGGAACCCTTCCAACGCTGAATTCCATGCTTCTCTCTGCTCCACCTCCAGACACCTTGCCATTGCCCCTAAGACTGCAATGACCACGCTGTGGTGTCACCGCCTGCCTCCTCCACCAAACTCTGAACCCCCTAGAAGTACCGTGCACTGAGTCTCCTTAGCAACTGCCTCCTTTGCCCTTAGCATGAGACCTGGAACTGTTTTCCCCGAGTGAATGAATAAATAAATGGCCCGAAAGAATGGAGACTTCTGAAAACTCCAGAACAGAAGTCTAGGTTCAGGTAGAACTGGGAATTTTAGTGGCTTCTGCGGTCAGAGTGGGATGTGATCAGGCCCCTCCATATGTCCTAGTCTGCCTGCGACAGTTCCAGTTATTGCTTGTTGTCCCAGTGTAATTATTACAGTCTCCTCTTTGACTCCCATGTGTCCCCTTTGAACAATAAATTAAATGATCACCACAGAAATGAGGGTGCCTTGTGCTTTAAGTACTGACCATGTACCAGATGCTTCAATCAGCTCTTTCCATACATGATCTTTATTAATTCACCCCAAACCCTTAATATAGGTATTATTATCCCCACTTTACAGACAAAAAAAAAACCTGAGTCTCAGAAAGTTCATATGAATGACTGAAGACCTCAGAGCCATTAATAAATGGAGGACTGCCTGAATTCAAAGTCCCACTCTTTCTACTGGACCATGTGGTTGGAGCACGGGGGTAGTGGGAACCAGGAAGGGTCATGGTTCTCTGGGCTCAGGGTCAGATTTCTCTTATTCTTACCTCCCTTGTTACTTTCTCTCAATTCCTTATTTTTCTTTGCTGGGTCCTATCTCCTCTCCAAACCCCAGAATGGCCACAGTGGGCATTTGTCTCCTCTTTCCATCACTTTTCCTTTGCTACTTCCAGAAGTAAGTCTGTAAGAGTGGACTGTGCTTTGTAACTCAAACTCTTCGAGAAGAGTGCACAGCAGGAGTTGACCTTCACAGTGCCAGGGAGGGTCATGCCCAGCGGACTCAGAGGCATGCTCTGTGGCTTCGTGAGACTGCTGTCATGGAGAAGGATGTAGGCTTTTTGAGTCTGCCTGTCTGGGTTTGAGTCTACATCAGCCACCTTCAACTATTTGATGTTGGGATAATTGTTTCATCCCTCACAACCTCTGTTTCTTCATCTGTAACTGTCCATTGCCTCTGGTTGTCACAAGAAGACTTGTTCTCACCAGTTGCTGGTTGAGAGGAACAGTGAAGACTAGGGCTTGGGATTTTACATGTCCTGATGGAAACTCTGCCTCTCCGTAACCTAGATACTTTGGGCAAATCCCTATTTCATCCCCCTAAGCCTCCAAGGCATCACCTAGATAGAACCTAAAATTCCTCCCACCTATGTCCCTCCTCACTCCACACCCACTACCCACTGCAGTCCTCTCACTCCTGAGTTTAAAGCAATAGCCTTCCATTCTGCCCCTTTCCCTTCCTTCCACCAATTTATTCTCCACTCTGATTCCAGATGGATTTCTTTTAAAGTGAAAATCTATTCATATCACTTGCCTACTTAAAATTCTTCAATCGTTTCCTCTTGCCCTCAGAATCAAGTTCAACCTCCTCCTCAGAGAGAATTACATGGCCAGGGCACCGTCCTGCCCTCTCCCCCTCATTTCTTACTCTCTAGCCACAGTGAACTTCTCTTGGTTCCATTAAGAGGCCATATTCCCTCCCACTGCCAGGATCTCATGATGCTTTTCTCAGTTTCTAGAATGTTCTCCTCCCCTGCCCATTCCCCACTCCACTCACTCACCCACACCTCATCTAGTTAACTCTTCCTTGTCATGTGAATCTCAGTCTGAACCTTGCTTTAAAGGAAATAAGCCTTTCCTTTCCCCACATGCCAACCTAGTTCACTCATTTACAGGTGTCAGAACCCCTTGTACTTCTTCCCTTTTAAAATTCAGTCCACTCAAAGTGACTTAGTCAGTGGCTGTCTTCACTACTAGTCTGTAAGTCCCACAGGAGCAGAGAGCACATCTGACTTGCATCCCACTATATCCCTACATGCTGGCGAATCAGAAGCAAGCCAGAAATTTCACGTATTCATTCACTCACTCATTCATTTGTGCATTAATTCTTTCCATTGTAGTGGGTGGGCATTTCTTTGTTTCATTTTTCATCACCTTTTCTCTGCAACTTCCAGAGATTAATCTGTAGGAGAGGACTGTGTTTTGTAATTCACAGAGGAGAAAGACTCACAAACTCTTTGAGCATAATACATTGCAGGCGTCTTTGCAGTATAAGAGGTTAGGTGTCTTTTAGATCGTCTGCCCTGATGCCTGACCCTGGTATAGACCCCTTCCCTTTCCTCTCCTCTAATCTCAAGTTGTGAAGCTCCTCGCTCTGTCTGAAAACCCGTCCCAGCAGTGGGATCAGGTAGAGCAGAGAATGACTGACAACTGAAATTTAAGATAAGACACTGGGAGAAGGAGAAGTTTGAAGAAAGAAGCAACAGGATGAAAAATGGCCAAGAGGTGGTGTGGGATAAGAGAAAAAAAGGGAGCCGGGCACGGTGGCTCACTCCTGTAATCCCAGCACTTTGAGAGGCTGAGATGGGTGGATCACTTGAGGTCAGGAGTTTGAGACCAGCCTGGCCAACACGGTAAAATCTCATCTCTACTAAAAATACAAAATTAGCTGGGCGTGGTATCACATGCCTGTAATCCCAGCTACTGGGGAGACTGAGGCAGGAGAATTGCTCGAAACTGGGAGGCAGAGGTTGCAGTGAGCCAAGATCATGCCACTGCACTTCAGCCTAGGTGACAAAGCTAGACTCTGTCTCAAAAAAGAAAAAAAAAGAGAGAGAGAGGGAGAAAGGGAGAGATTATGAATGGGTCCTGAGAGACTAAGACTAAACTGTCCCACCTAAAATTGGACTAGATAAGCCATCTGAACTTCTACCATCCTGTGGATTCTGGATGATGGAAGCATTTCTTGCTGAAGCCTAAAATAAAGAATTGATCAAATGCTTGCTAAAGTTCCCTGTAAATGCTTATAAATTGCTTATCTTTTTGTGTGAATCCTTTTTCAGCAAACACTGATGGCTATCCACTGGAAGCCATTTCTTCCTTCTTCATTAGGAACAGAATCAAAGCTGGGGTACAGTCAGCTTCAATTATGCCTACATTTCCCAGGCTCCCTTACAACTAGCCATGCATACTAAGTGTATGGTTAGGTTAGATCAATGGGAAGGGAGTGGCAATGAAATGTGCAACTTCTGTGCCATCTCCAGGTTGCTTGCCCGAGAGATCCTCTATATCCCTTCACATGAGCTGCATCTCAGAGGGACCATATAGACAGGACAATGCTCTAAGGAATGGTAGAGTCATAAGACAAAAAAAAACCGGAACTTGGCCCATGAATGGCCATATGAATCTGAGCCAGCACATCAGCCTCAATTGCTCACTTTAGGAATGTTACATGAGGATGAATAAGCTTCTGTCTCCCTTAAGTCATGGTATTTTGGGGTATCTTCATTACAGCGGGTTAGCCTCTACCCAGATTCATAGAGGGTGTTTCTCTCCATGTCAGAAGGTATAGAGCTGGGTTTTCAATGACTGGATTTGTGAAACAACAAAGAGCTTCCAGAATGTATGTTGTCTCTTAATAGCATATAGCAATTCTAACAGTACTCCCTTGGGACTTATTTGGCCAAGCAAAGCAAAGCACATTAAATATCATGCACATTGAATTGAGATGCGTTTTGAGGTTCCTATGAAAATATATGCAAATCTTTTATCTATTATCTATATAGCTCAGTCGGTATGCAAATGCTATTTAAGGTTCAGCTCAATACTGCCTCCCTGAAGAAGGCTTCCCTGAGCTCTTCCTACAGATCCAGTCAGTCTCCCCTTTCTTAGGTGTCCCATGTCATTGTACCAGTAAATCTTCTCTACCCAGAGGAGGATGTGTGTGCAATTTCTCTCTTCAATCAAGTTGTAAGCTGCATCACTGCTTTGCATCATTACTTATTTACTTAATAAACATCTATTATGTACCAAGTACCGTGCTGGGTGCTGGGGACAGAGAGATGAATGAGACACAGTGATGGTCCGCAGAGTCTGATGGATGGAAAGAGACAGGTAGATGAAAAATGACAACTTTTTTTTATTGCCACGTATAGTGTGGCATGTGCTACTGCAGCATCATGAATCTAGGCAGGCAGCTCCAGAGCTTGGTCTCTCAACCACCACGCTCTCTGATGATCCCCAGATGCTTATCTCTAGGACAGGCTTATCTCCTGAGGGTCAGCCAACTGCAACCCCCCTGGGATGATGACACACTCTGACACTTGGGTTTTATCTTTGGGCTTCCCCACAGTCATCACGAACTGCCCTAGGTCCAAACTCACCAGATTGTTCACATTAAATATGTGCAGTTCATTGTATATCAATTATACCCCCAAAAAAGATTTTTAAAAAACTCCCCAGAAATGAAACTGAACAGAGGGGCCACGAAAGAGTGCGTGGACTTGTCTCTGTCCCAGAGAACTCTAACTGTGCATCAGGAAGTTTTACACATGGCCGGTTTACAGCGGGCTTGATTTGAGCCTCTGTGGGTATACCTAGAACCTCTGCTATTTGGGCCTCTTCCTTTAGTCTGATTAAGATTTTTAAATAAGAGACTTTCTTGTAAAACGTCTTTGATCTAAAAGCAAATTTTTAAATTGCAGGGTCAGAGAAAACCAAAGTCCCAAGAAAGGAAATCAAACCTACAAATTTAATTAAAATGTAACAAAGCAAGTAACTGATTATGAAGGTCGTGAAGACAATGGGGCCTAGTTATATAATTGTTTTATCTATTTTCTTATTTACAAAGCCATTTTGGTGAAATACAGCTTTTAAGGCAGGATCTGGGTATCTGTAAGTGAATCTAGCACAGGCAATAGCATATGGTAGGGGCTCAACAAATATTTGCTGAATCCAGACTGATTTTTCATAAGACCCCACTCCTCTCCCTCTTATCCAACTGTAATACATCCTGTATATTTTAAGCTAAAGGCTCAGCCTGAGGCTGCGGAGAGAACAAGGTGAAGGTTAATTAGGAACAGCCAAAATTCCTCTAATGACAGGATTTGGGACTTTTAAGGACAAGCCCTTAGAGTTCATATGCTCCAAAGTTTTTACTCAGTGGAAGAAGGAACAGGAGCCCGTAAGGAAACCCAAACTCTTGCACAATGTTTTGGGCAGAGCTGGGTGGGGAGGGAGATAAATCTAATTAGCAAGAAAATCCAAGTTTTTTTCAGAACTTGAGTTACATTCCAAAGCGTAGAATATTTACTTGGATTTTAAGATCAGAGCAAATCAGGGAGTAACACTACAAGTGAAGTTTTAATCAAATGCATTGTATTGGATTGAATAAAGAAAATGTGGTACGATACACCACAGAATCCTATGCAGCCATAAAAAGAATGAAATAATGTCCTTTGCAGCAACATGGATGCAGCTAAAGGCCACTATTCTAAGCAAAACAACACAAGAACAAAGAACTAAATGTTGCAGGTTTTCCCTTATAAGTGGGAGTTAAACATGGGGTACTCATGGACATAAAGATGTGAACGACAGACACCGGGGATTATAGAGGGGGAAGAGAGGAAGAGAGACAAGGGCTGAAAAACTACCTATTGGGTACTATGCTCACTACTTGGGTGACAGGTTCATTCATACCTCAAACCTCAGCATCTCACAGTGTACCCATGTAACAAAGCTGTACATGTACTCCATGAATCTAAAATAAAAGTTGAAATTATAAAAATAAAATTAAAAAAATTTAAAATGCAATATGCATCCTCCCTCCTAGTTCTGCATTCCCTTCTCCCACTGGTTTGGCAGCAAAGGAACACAGGCCATTGACAACAATCACTCAGACAACTAGCAGGGAGATTTGTCCTGGAAGGAGCTAGGACATGGGCTGCAGAGAAGCTGAGCCTATCCAGCCAAGATGACTCATTGGATCAATAGCATCATTAACAGGAGTCCCCTGAAGGAAAGTGCCCACCACAAAGCTGACTCCTACTCTATCTCAGATGGCTCTATGTACACATGTAAAAGAGTCAGATCCAAGGCCAGGTGTGGTGGCTCACGCCTGTAATCCCAGCACTTCGAGAGGCCAAGGCAGGCAGATCACTTGAGCCCAGGAGTTTGAGACCAGCCTAGGCAACATGGTGAGACCTCATCTCTACAAAAAATACAAAAATTAGTGGGGTATGGTGGCATGTGCGTATAGTCCCAGCTACTCAGGAGGCTGAGGTGGGAGGATCTCTTGAGCCCAGGAGCATTGAGGCTGCAGTGAGCTGTGATCATGCCACTGCACTCCAGCCTGGGTGACACAGAGCAAAACCCTGTCTCAAAACAAACAAAAAAAGGGCCAGGAAAGGAGAAGAGGGGATAGCCCAGACTGGGTGAGAGGAAGGGTAAGGCCAAGAAGCAACCAGCAAACTGCATGTGGGAGCTAGTACGTAAGCCTTGAAAAAGGACTCTCAGGGCTGTAAGCTAAAGGGAGAGTCCAGACTCTGCCTTCAATAGTGCCCCTGTGATCATCAGCTCTAACCCTATGATAACAATGGCTACCATGTATTGTGTCCCCAGCACTGAGGAGAAGCTGAGAACCAGTGTAGTCTTGGGGGTATGAGGGTGGCACTAGGAACAGCTGTGTCCTGGAGAAGTATAACTTATGAGATAGGATGAGGTGGCAGATGTAAGCTGTTTTGCACACTAAGTAGTTTGGACTTTCTCCTAGGACAGTGGGGAGCCATGGCCAGATTCAAAGCATGGTAGTTCCCAGGGTTTAGGTGACTTATCTGGAGGCTGTGTAGAGAACAGGTTAGCACAGCGGCTCTCCAAGCACTGTCCCCAATCAGCAGCATCAGCGACACCAGAAGACTTGTTAGAAATGCACATTCTCAGACCCTATCTCAGACCGAATGAATCAGAATCTGGGTGGGAGCTTAGAATCTGTGTTTTAATGAGTTTGAGAAGCATCAAGTTAGACATCAGCACAACTGAGAGCACACCAGTTAGGACGCTGCTACTGGTGGCTCTAGAGAATGCTGAGAGAACACGCACGGGGGCAGTGGCAGTCCCTGAGAGGGGAGGATGTGAGTAGCATAAAGAGGCCAGAGGAGCAAGCCTTGGTGACACTCATGAGACAGAAGAAGAGGCCCAAGGAAATTTCACAGATTCCTGGTTAGAAAGAGGTACCATTTGCCAAGAAAGGACACACAGGAGGTGGGGAGGGGGAGAAACGAGTTTGTGGGGGACAACTGTGCAGGGGTCCTCCCCATCTTTTCCTTCCCTCCCTCCAGCTCAACAGGCCCTCAATCAGCTTCATCCCTAGGCAGTTCTAGAGGACCACATGGGAGCATGAAGATGGGACCCAATTCAGGATTGTGGTCATCCCAGGGGGTCTGCTGTCAGCTACTCTCTAGACAAGCCAGTCCTAGAGATAAACATCTGAGAATCACCAGTTACTGGTTAGAGCACGGTGGCGAAGAGACCAAGCTCTGGAGCTGCCTGCATGGTGTTAAGTAAAATTTCTAGGTGGCCATTGATTGGGACTGAGCTCCTCCTGCAGTAGGCCCCCAAAGACCAAATCAAAATGGAGTCACTCATGCTAAAGTTCCACATCACCAAGCCATAACTTAGTTGTTTATATGACCTTCTGAAGAATTAGAACAGGAAGAAATAGATAACAGCATATCCCCAAACAGGCCAGTTTAAACCTGATTAATAAGGAGGTCCCCTCCGCTTTAACCTTTACAAGGAAAGGACTTTGAAATGACCAATTCATTTTCTGTTCCTTGCGTCTACTTTCTTCAGCCTTTTCCTGTCTATAAATACTCAGTCCCCACGTTGCAAATCAGAGATCTCTGAACCTCTTCTGCTTCTGTGGGTTGCCTGATTCATGAATCATTCTTCATTCACATAAACTCTTAAACTTACCTTGTCTAAAGTTTTTCTTGTATCACTGGTCTCATGATTTCTGTTCTATGATTTACTTGCTGTGTGACCTTGTGCAAGTTGCTCAGCCTCCATTTCCTTGTCTGTAAAATGGGAATGGTAATAATAAGACACACATTTTAGGATGATTGTGAGAACAAAATGAGTTAGTACCTGTAAAGCACTTAGAACAGTTCCAGCAATGCTGTATTCATGCCAATGTTTAGCTATCATTATTGTCATTATTACCATTGTTATAACCCATGGAAGTGAAGAGATTTGAGAAATCAACGAGGTCCTCTGAGATGGGAGGTCTAAAGGGCTCCTTTGCTCTGCTTCTATTGTAGTGGCTTGAATTCCAGTCCCGACTGCTGGGATGCATGCTTCTCTCTTCCTTCCAGGCCACTGTTCTTCCTTCCAACCTCCTCTCTGCTTATGCCTCCTCCTCATCATTGCTCTTCTCAGCTTTAATCAGTCGACACCACATTAGCTCTCAGGACATATTCAGTGCATGGCCAGGCTGGAAAACAAATTTTCAAGAGGGGAAAGAGATCTTTAATCCATACATTTGTTGAACATCTAATGGGCACTGAGGCCTGGGAGACGGAGTCCCTGGCCTCCAGGAGCACTCTGGCTGAAGGGCAGCAAGGAGGGTGCAGAGCCACAACAAGAGGCCCAAAGTAATAAGCTTTTCTCCCTCACTAGAACCTCCCACCCCCAAATCCACTTAACAATTTGTGTTCTCACTCTGGAATCATCAAAGCATAAGAAATCTGCTATTGGAACAGGAAATGCCAAGATAGCACAAGCTCTTTTTTTTTTTTTTTTCCAAATGTCCCATCTTTTCTAATCTGGGCTTTGGAAGCAGAGCCCCTTGGCAGGGGGAGAGAAAGCACAATCCAAGCTCGGAACAGGCAGCGCTCCTGGAGAATGATGGGAAACGGCAGATACCAGCCCACACCCGGAGCAACTCGGGGCAGAGCCGAAGCCTGGGCCTCGGCAGCTGGGACTGATTCAACTTCCTGGTTTTAGCTATGGTCAGCTGGACAGACGGATAGACTCAAATAGAATCCCAGAATGGGTTTTGAGAATGAAATAGAAAGAGAAAGGCCCTGGGGAACAGAAAGAAATCCCCAGAAATACAAAAGTTGGGGAGAGAGAAGGAGAAACACTGAGAGGAGGAGAAAAAGAGACCAAAACTGGAAAAGCTTCAAAGGAAGAAGGACCTAGGAGAGCGGCAAATGATGGAGAGATCTCATAACTTCTTTTCCAGCCGGTCCAAGGGAGCAGGGAAATTTGATCATGAAAACTGGAAGAAGCAGCTCAGAGAAGGGTCAGCAGAAGATAGCGTATCTGGTGACCCCGCCTTAGGCTTGGAATTACATGGTGATTCCCCCAAACATAGCGCAGAGGTGAAGTGACCCACTGATTAGGAAAAATGTGTTCTGTCATCTCTGCAGGGCAAATGGCTTTATATTTTTTTCTTTTTCCAGTCTCTGAAAAAGGATCTCTTCTCCCCCACCATTCCCATCATCCTCGCAAGTCTCATTCACCGCACAGAAAGGCTGTTTTTACTGAGACACATCTGGGCAAGCCAGAGTCTTTAACGGTATCTCATAATGGCATCAGCTTTTTATGTGTGAGAAATAATGAAACACCTTATTGGTGAAACAAATATCAAAGTGCAAAAGCATTGCTCAATCAGAAAAAAACAGAGGAAAATTGCTTCCTTCTGCACCTAACCCATAAGCACAAGTCCCTTCCAAATTGAGGTGTTTGGGGTGTGTGTGTGTGTGTGTGTGTGTGTGTGTGTGTGTGTCTTTTTTGTTAGTCTTTTTTGTTTCTGCTTAGAGTTTAATAAAATCCTAAGACAGTTGTTGCATTTCAAGAGGAACATACGGTCCTGTTATTAATGCAGAGTCGCTAGTGATTATATCCTCAGACCTTCAAAAGAGACCCTCAGCCTTCATTCCACTCATCTGGAAAGATAAAGTGTTTTATCAAAAAAGTAATAAGTGCACAATATAGAAAAAAAACGAAGAAAAAAGGAAACAACCCTAGTTCTACAATTCAAACAAAATTATTTATATCTTATTATAATTCTTCCCAGTCTTTTTTGTTCCTATATAGGAACTCTTCCATACTAAATTTCCTTTCTTAAAATCGGTAATCATAGTAGAGCTAATTGGAATTTTTTAAAAGAGAGACATGATGGACATATGGAATTCTTGGCTTCCCAGCATCTATGTCACCTTCCTTTGGTAATTGTGGCCATATTCTCCTTTGGGTATTACTTTTCCAGTGATATACCTGATGGGAATATCACCTGGAATGTCCCGTGTTCCCCTAACCCTGGGGAGGGCATCTGACTCGCATGAGGCCACTCAGATACTTCTATGCTTAGATGTGCATCTTGAATAAAGTGACAGAAAGAGATGAAAATAAAAAGAGCTTTAAGCTTTTAAGTCCAGTGCAATTGCCATGTAAGACTATTGCATTGTTCTTGCCCCTTTATACCCCTCCCTCGTCCAAAAATGCCTTGGTTCCTAAGCCTGGTTCCCAAACTTTAGTTAATTCTGTGAACTCTCTCATGCTCTTTCAGGAAACTTTATTTTTGCTTAAGGCAAAAATAGTCCATTTCTGTCACTTGCAACTGAAGAATCCTAAATGAAAATGTGGCTAAAATGACGATAGGGATAATAAGAGGTGCTATATTATCTGAACAAATTCTTTTAATAGAATATATTCTGGAAAATATTGTTTAATTACTTGTAGGACAAAATATAATCAGTTGAGACTCCCAGAAATGTCGTAAAACACAAGATAGTACTAACACAGTTAGATTTGGCAGTGTTGATGAGAACATGAGTCCTGGAACCAGAAGATCTGAGTTAAATCCTCGTTTTAACACATACTAGCCTAGCCAGGTGACCTCAAGCAGGTTGCTGAACCTCCCTGTGCCACAGTGTCCTCATCTAAAGAAGATGAAATAAGAGAGCCAAATTCAGGGGTTACATGATAAATACATGCAATGGCTTAAAACAGAAATCATTCAGTGTAATGATAGTTCTTATAAGAATTTGCTTTTCAGAGTCAGAATGATTGAAAAGAATCACTATCTTCCAGTTGGATTCTGTTTCTTTCACTTAATTTGGCAATCTTTCCCTTCTAATGGGAATAGTAGGTTTCATTTAATGTACTATTGAGATAGTTGTGGTTAATTTTACCATCTTCTTGTTTAATATTTATTTTGGATTCCTGACTTCTTTGGGATATATTAAATGTCCCATCTCCTTCTCCTTATAGAGAGGTAGAAGATAGATAGATAGATAGATAGATAGATAGATAGATAGATAGATAGATAGAAAATAATAGGTCAATAGATAGTAAATTATAGGTAGATACATAGGTAAGTAAGCAGGTAGATAGATGATACATAGGTAGATAAATAGGTAGATAGAAAATAATAGATAGATAGATAGATAGATAGATAGACAGACAGACAGACAGACAGACAATGTGAGCCCATTCTCATGCTGCTGATAAAGATAAACCCGAGACTAGGTAATTTATAAAGAAAAAGAGGTTTAACTGACCCACAGTTTCACATGGCTGGGGAGGCCTCACAATCATGGTGGAAGGCAAAAGGCATGCCTCAAATGGTGATGGACAGAGAGAGAGCTTGTGCAGGGAAATTCCCCTTATAAAACCATTAGAGCTTGTGAGATTTATCCACTGTCATGAGAACAGCACAGGAAAGACCCGCCCCCATGATTCAATTACCTCCCACCAGGCCCCTCCTATGACAGGTGGGAATTGTGGGAGCTGCAATTCAAGATGAAATTTGGGTGGGGACACAGCCAAACTATATTACTATATGATACATAGGTAGATAAATAAGTAGGTAGGTAGGTAGATCATAGATAGATAGATAGATAGATAGATAGATAGATAGATAGATAGATAAAATTGCCATTCTTTCAGTGGTTACTCTAAAGACTACAATATACATCCTTAACTTTAATTAAGGTCTAACATAAGTTAGCATTTTGCCAGTGAGCCATGTAAGGAGCTTAGAATCTTCTGATGTTTGACTCCTTTTATTCCCATCCCACCTTATGTGTGATTATTAGTGTATATCTGAGGCTCCCTTAACATCATCCTGCTCCAGGGAGAATACAGTTTTGCTTCTGTCAGGTAGCTAGGCTGAAAAACCAACCAGAGATTTTCAGAGATTTAGATGATTTGAAGCCAGGCTTTGGTCTTTGTGAGGGCTGGTTTATTTCCAGGCTCTTACTCCTAGGAAGGGTTTCTTACTAGAGTTTCTCAGCCTCAGCACTATTGACATTTTGGAGCAGAAATTCCTTGTTATGGGGGAGCTACCCTGTGCATTGCAGGCCATTTAGCAGAATGCCCTACTTCTCCCCACTAGATGCCAGTAGCACACCCTCAATTGTGGCAACCAAAAATGTTCCCAGATATTATCAAGTGTCCCTTGAAGGGGCAAAGGTGCCCCATAGAGAACCAGTGTTCCAGGGTGTAGCCCTACAAGATCCCAACCAAAAGTACCCAGTCCCTGAGACAGTCAAAGCTGCAATTGCTTCTCAGCCTCTTTGTTGCCACTTTGGAATGAGGAAAAAGCTGCTCCCAAAAGGCAGCTCACTTCTCTTGATTCCCTCCTCCCAGAGGCCTTAAACTTACACATTTTCCCTGCCTTGTTAACCTGGCCAGCACCCTTACAGGGGGTGTGTGTGTGTGTGCATGCATGTGTGTGTATGTGCACGCAAGTGCGTGCATGCATGTGTGTGTGTGTGTGTGCATGTGTGTGTGTTTGCTTTTCTAGTTCTCAACAGAAACATTGATCTGAAATGACCTGGCTCATCATCTGAAATGACTAGCTCATCATGGCAGAACTCAAGAGTGACAGTCACTTGGAAGCAAAATCTTAAATAGTTTCTTTTGAATATAGATACAGAGGACTGAATGTTCTCTGCAAAGTTCCTGGGTGCGGGGTACAAAGAGGGAACACGTTACAACTAATAATAGAACTGTTATTAGAGGAGTTTTATACTGAGTTATTCTTTGTTGTGGGCCATAGCCCTGTGCATTATAGGATGTTTAGCAGCATCCCTGGCCTCTGCTACAAACAACAAAAATATCCATGCTTAGAGGAATTTACACTCCAGTTAGTGTAAGAGTATATGCACATTTTAAAAGCCACAATAAAAAGACTTCAGTTGAGCTAAAAAGTATATATGCATCTCCAAAAAAAAGGCATACAGTAGAAAACTACGGAAAGAGATGTTTATTACAAGCTAAATTCAACCCCTTACTTTTTACAAGCTGTGTGACCTTGGCCAAGTCGAAAATCAGGGTCTTCCACAAAATAAGACTGTGGGATAAGAAGATCCACCACCACCGTCGCTTCCAGACCTGAAAGACAAGAAGTCTATCAGAAAATATGTTTGTGAGGAGGTGGAGCCAAGATGGCCAAATAGGAACAGCTCTGGTCTACAGCTCCCAGCGTGAGCGACGCAGTAGACGGGTGATTTCTGCATTTCCATCTGAGGTACCGCGTTCATCTCACTAGGGAGTGCCAAACAGTGGGTACAGGACAGTCGGCTTAGCGCACCATGCACGAGCCGAGCTGAAGCAGGGCGAGGCATTGTCTCACTCAGGAAGCGCAAGGGGTCAGGGAGTTCCCTTTCCTAGTCAAAGAAAGGGGTGACAGATGGCACCTGGAAAACCGGGTCACTCCCACCCTAATACTGCACTTTTCCAACGGGCTTGGAAAATGGCACACCAGGAGATTGTGTCCCACACCTGGCTTGGAGGGTCCTACACCCACGGAGTTTTGCTGATTGCTATCACAGCAGTCTGAGATCAAACTGCAAGGTGGCAGCGAGACTGGGGGAAGGGCGCCCGCCATTGCCCAGGCTTGCTTAGGTAAACAAAGCAGCCAGGAAGCTCAAACTGGGTGGAGCCCACCACAGCTCAAGGAGGCCTGACTGCCTCTGTAGGCTCCACCTCTGGGGGGAAGGGCACAGACAAACAAAAAGTCAGCAGTAACCTCTGCAGACTTAAATGTCCCTGTCTGACAGCTTTGAAGAGAGTAGTGGTTCTCCTAGCATGTAGCTGGAGATCTGAGAACAGGCAGACTGCCTCCTAAAGTGGGTCCCTGACCTCCAAGCAGCCTAACTGGGAGGCACCCCCAAGTAGGGGCAGACTGACACCTCACTTGGCCGGGTACTCCTCTGAGACAAAACTTCCAGAGGAACGATCAGACAGCTGAATTTGCAGTACACGAAAATCCACTGTTTGGCAGCCACCGCTGCTGACACCCAGGCAAACAGGGTCTGGAGTGGACCTCTAGCAAACTCCAACAGACCTGCAGCTGAGGGTCCTGTCTGGTAGAAGGAAAACTAACAAACAGAAAGGACACCCACACCAAAAACCCATCTGTACATCACCATCATCAAAGACCAAAAGTAGATAAAACCACAAAGATGGGGAGAAAACAGAGCAGAAAAACTGGAAACCCTAAAAAGCAGAGTGCCTCTCCTCCTCCAAAGGAACGCAGTACCTCACCAGCAACAAAGCTGGATGGAGAATGACTTTGATAAGTTGAGAGAAGAAGGCTTCAGACGATCAAACTACTCTGAGCTACGGGAGGAAATTCAAACCAATGGCAAAGAAGTTAAAAACTTTGAAAAAAAAATTAGACCAATGTATAACTAAAATGACCAATGCAGAGAAGTGCTTAAAGGAGCTGATGGAGCTGAAAGCCAAGTTTTGAGAACTACGTGAAGAATACAGAAGCCTCAGTAGCTGATGCGATCAACTAGAAGAAAGGGTATCAGTGATAGAAGATGAAATGAATGAAATGAAGCGAGAAGGGAAGTTTAGAGAAAAAAGAACAAAAAGAAACGAACAAAGCCTCCAAGAAATATGTGACTATGTGAAACGACCAAACTTACGTCTGATTGGTGTACCTGAAAGTGACGGGGAGAATGGAACCAAGTTGGAAAACACTCTGCAAGATATTATCCAGGAGAACTTCCCCAATCCAGCAAGGCAGGCAAACATTCAGATTCAGGAAATACAGAGAACACCACAAAGATACTCCTTGAGAAGAGCAACTCCAAGACACATAATTGTCAGATTCATCAAAGTTGAAATGAAGGAAAAAATGTTAAGGGCGGCCAGAGAGAAAGGTTGGGTTACCCACAAAGGGAAGCCCATCAGACTAACAGCTGATCTCTCAGCAGAAACTCTACAAGCCAGAAGAGAGTGGGGGCCAATAGTCAACATTCTTAAAGAAAAGAATTTTCAACCCAGAATTTCACATCCAGCCAAACTAAGCTTCATAAGTGAAGGAGAAATAAAATACTTTACAGACAAGCAAATGCTGAGAGATTTTGTCACCACCAGGCCTGCCCTAAAAGAGCTTCTGAAGGAAGCACTAAACATGGAAAGGAACAACCGGTACCAGCCACTGCAAAATCATGACAAATTGTAAAGACCATCGAGCCTAGGAAGAAACTGCATCAACTAATGAGCAAAATAACCAGCTAACATCATAATGACAGGATCAAATTCACATGTAACAATATTAACTTTAAATGTAAATGGACTAAATGCTCCAATTAAAAGACACAGACTGGCAAATTGGATAAAGAGTCAAGACCCAACAGTGTGCTGTATTCAGGAAACCCATCTCATGTGCAGAGACACACATATACTCAAAATAAAGGGATGGAGGAAGATCTACCAAGCAAATGGAAAACAAAAAAAGGCAGGGGTTGCAATCCTAGTCTCTGATAAAATAGACTTTAAACCAACAAAGATCAAAAGAGACAAAGAAGGCCATTACATAATGGTAAAGGGATCAATTCAACACGAAGAGCTAACTATCCTAAATATATATGCACCCAATACAGAAGCACCCAGATTCATAAAGCAAGTCCTGAGTGACCTACAAAGAGACTTAGACTCCCACACAATAATAATGGGAGACTTTAACACCCCACTGTCAACATTAGACAGATCAATGAGACAGAAAGTTAACAAGGATACCCAGGAATTCAACTCAGCTCTGCACCAAGTGGACCTAATAGACATCTACAGAACTCTCCACCCCAAATCAACAGAATATACATTTTTTTCAGCACCACACCACACCTATTCCAAAATTGACCACATAGTTGGAAGTAAAGCTCTCCTCAGCAAATGTAAAAGAACAGAAATTATAACAAACTGTCTCTCAGACCACAGTGCAATCAAACTAGAACTCAGGATTAAGAAACTCACTCAAAACCGCTCAACTACATGGAAACTGAACAACTTGCTCCTGAATGACCACTGGGTACATAACGAAATGAAGGCAGAAATAAAGATGTTCTTTGAAACCAATGAGAACAAAGACACAACATACCAGAATCTCTGGGACACATTCAAAGCAGTGTGTAGAGGGAAATTTATAGCACTAAATGCCCACAAGAGAAAGCAGGAAAGATCCAAAATTGCACCCTAACATCACAATTAAAAGAACTAGAAAAGCAAGAACAAATACATTCAAAAGCTAGCAGAAGGCAAGAAATAACTAAAATCAGAGCAGAACTGAAGGAAATAGAGACACAAAAAACCCTTCAAAAAATTAATGAATCCAGCAGCTGGTTTTTTTGAAAAGATCAACAAAATTGATAGACCGCTAGCAAGACTAATAAAGAAGAAAAGAGAGAAGAATCAAACAGGCACAATAAAAAATGATAAAGGGGATATCACCACCAATCCCACAGAAATACAAAGTACCATCAGAGAATACTACAAACACCTCTACGCAAATAAACTAGAAAATCTAGAAGAAATGGATAAATTTCTCGACAAATACACCCTCCCAAGACTAAACAAGGAAGAAGTTGAATCTCTGAATAGACCAATAACAGGCTTTGAAATTGTGGCAATACTCAATAGCTTACCAACCAAAAAGAGTTCAGGACCAGATGGATTCACAGCCGAATTCTACCAGAGGTACAAGCAGGAACTGGTATCATTCCTTCTGAAACTATTCCAATCGATAGAAAAAGAGGGAATCCTCCCTAACACATTTTATGTGGCCAGCATCATCCTGATACCAAAGCCTGGCAGAAACACAACCAAAAAAGAGAATTTCAGACCAATATCCTTGACGAACATTGATGCAAAAATCCTCAATAAAATACTGGCAAACCGAATCCAGCAGCACATCAAAACACTTATACACCATGATCAAGTGGCCTTCATCCCTGGGATGCAAGGCTGGTTCAACATATGCGAATCAATAAATGTAATCCAGCATATAAACAGAACCAAAGACAAAAACCACATGATTATCTCGATAGATGCAGAAAAGGCCTTTGACAAAATTCAACAACACTTCATGCTAAAAACTCTCAATAAATTAGGCATTGATGGGACGTATCTCAACATAATAAGAGCTATCTACGACAAACCCACAGCCAATATCATACTGAATGGGCAAAAACTGGAAGCATTCCCTTTGAAAACTGGCACAAGACAGGGATGCCCTCTCTCACCACTCCTATTCAACATAGTGTTGGAAGTTCTAGCCAGGGCAATCAGGCAGGAGAAGGAAATAGAGGGTATTCAATTAGGAAAAGAGGAAGTCAAATTGTCCATGTTTGCAGATGACATGATTGTATATCTAGAAAACCCCACTGTCTCAGCCCAAAATCTCCTTAAGCTGATAAGCAACTTCAGCAAAGTCTCAGGATACAAAATCAATGTACAAAAATCACAAACATTCTTATACACCAATCACAGACAAACAGAGAACCAAATCATGAGTGAACTCCCATTCACAATTGCTTCAAAGAGAATAAAATACCTAGGAATCCAACTTACAAGGGACGTGAAGGACCTCTTCAAGGAGAACTACAAACCACTGCTCAATGAAATAAAAGAGGATACAAACAAATGGAAGAACATTCCATGCTCGTGGGTTGGAAGAATCAGTATCATGAAAATGGCCATACTGCCCAAGGTAATTTATAGACTCAATGCCATCCCCATCAAGCTACCAATGACTTTCTTCACAGAATTGGAAAAAACTACTTTAAAGTTCATATGGAACCAAAAAGGAGCCTGCATCGCCAAGTCAATCCTAACCCAAAAGAACAAAGCTGGAGGCATCACGCTACCTGACTTCAAACTATACTACAAGGCTACAGTAACCAAAACAGCATGGTACTGGTACCACAACAGAGATATAGATCAATGGAACAGAACAGAGCCCTCAGAAATAACGCCGCATATCTACAACTATCTGATCTTTGACAAACCTGACAAAAACAAGCAATGGGATAAGGATTCCCTATTTAATAAATGGTGCTGGGAAAACTGGCTAGCCATATGTAGAAAGCTGAAACTGGATCCCTTCCTTACACCTTATACAAAAATTAATTCAAGATGGATTAAAGACTTACATGTTAGACCTAAAACCATAAAAACCCTAGAAGAAAACCTAGGCAATACCATTCAGGACATAGGCAGGGGCAAGGACTTCATGTCTAAAACACCAAAAGCAATGGCAACAAAAGCCAAAATTGACAAATGGGATCTAATTAAACTAAAGAGCTTCTGCACAGCAAAAGAAACTACCATCAGAGTGAACAGGCAACGTACAGAATGGGAGAAAATTTTCACAACCTACTCATCTGACAAAGGGCTAATATCCAGAATCTACAATGAACTCAAACAAATTTACAAGAAAAAAACAAACAACCCCATCAAAAAGTGGGTGAAGGACATGAACAGACACTTCTCAAAAGAAGACATTTATGCAGCCAAAAAACACATGAAAAAATGCTCATCATCACTGGCCATTAGAGAAATGCAAATCAAAACCACAGTGAGATACCATCTCACACCAGTTAGAATGGCCATCATTAAAAAGTCAGGAAACAACAGGTGCTGGAGAGGATGTGGAGAAACAGGAACACTTTTACACTGTTGGTGGGACTGTAAACTAGTTCAACCATTGTGGAAGTCAGTGTGGCGATTCCTCAGGGATCTCGAACTAGAAATACCATTTGACCTAGCCATCCCATTACTGGGTATATACCCAAAGGACTATAAATCATGCTGCTATAAAGACACATGCACACGTATGTTTATTGCAGCACTATTCACAATAGCAAAGAGTTGGAACCAACCCAAATGTCCAACAACGATAGACTGGATTAAGAAAATGTGGCACATATACACCATGGAATACTATGCAGCCATAAAAAATGATGAGTTCATATCCTTTGTAGGGACATGGATGAAACTGGAAACCATCATTGTCAGTAAACTATCGCAAGGACAAAAAGCCAAACACCGCATGTTGTCACTCATAGGTGGGAATTGAACAGTGAGAACACATGGACACAGGAAGGGGAACATCACACTCTGGGGACTGTTGTGGGGTGGGGGACGGCGGGAGGGACAGCATTAGGAGATATACCTAATGCTAAATGATGAGTTAATGGGTGCAGCACATCAACATGGCACATGGATACATATGTAACAAACCTGCACATTGTGCACATGTACCCTAAAACTTAAAGTATAATAATAACAATAAAAAATTAAATTAAATTAAATTAAAGAGAAAAGAAAAAGAAAATAGGTTTGTGATCATTTAGAACACTAAATCCAGCCACAGAGAAGCCACATGTTTATGACAAATCAGTCATATCTGATTGACCTATTCCCATTTTGATGATGTTTCTAATTGAGAAAGTAAAGGAAACTCATCAGATATGGGGTAACTGGTTTCCAGACACATCTGACAAGATGCATCAAAATGTTCTGAGGAAATGGAGAAGTATGGGCTGCGGGAACAGACATCTTGGATGGTTTGTAACTAGTTGATTCCAGAAAGCAAAGAATTCTGATTGGCAAGTAGATACGGACGGATAAAGGCCATCTCTGATGTTACAGTCCCATAAAACAGTGGCCTCTCTTCAGGCCTGTTGCTCTGGATCAATGATTTGGATCCCAACCAAGAAAGCATTTCATCAAATGCATAGGTTTTTTCAAAGGTGAGATAAAATAAAGGGAACTCTAGACCAGGCGCGGTGGCTCACACCTGTAATCCCAGCACTTTGGGAGACCAAGATGGGTGGATCACTTGAGGTCAGGAGTTCAAGATCAGCCTGGCCAACATGGTGAAACCCCATCTCTATAAAAATACACACACACACACAAAATAGCCAGGCTTGGTGGCAGGTGCCTGTAATCCCAGCTACTCGGGAGGCTGAGGCAGGAGAATTGCTTGAACCTGGAAGGTGGAGGTTGTGGTGAGCTGAGATCACACCATTGAACTCCAGCCTGGGCAACAAGAGCGAAACTAAAAGATAAAGGGAACTCTAAATCATGTTCCTGCCCACTGTCCTTCAAGTGCCGCCTCTCTCTGGTGCAGGAAGTACTACACAGGCTTTCTTCATTCTTGTCCGCCTGAGTCAGTACACCCTAATGCCTGCTTTATCACTGCTGCCCAGTGGACCCTCTGGCTCCTGAGGCTCGTGCCCTCTCCTTCCTGGTCACTTCACCATGCACAACACCCCTCTGCATTTATTCCCCAGAGTACCACCAACACAAGACAATCGTGTGCTGCAGATTTCTACTAAAGTTTTGCAAACAGCAGAAGGTATTTAGAGCATAAAGCAGAAAACAGCTTCATACTGAAAATCAGACATCAAATCCCTAGAAATATATTCTCCACTCCCTGCCACAGAAAGTGCCCGATTGGCTTTGTTATTTCTCCTCTTGTCTAAGCAGCATGCAAAGTTCCTTGTGTTCTTTCATCTCTTCCTACCCTTGACTCCTGGGTTCTGACAACATTTTGTCTTGCCTGCCATAGATATTCAAACTTTGACCTTATTTTGCTGCACAAGTACATTCCGGACCCTTATTGACCTCATCTTTGCCATCCAATGTACACCCAGGGTGGAGCAAGGAAGGGGAAGAGAGGGCTTGTCTTCTTCACCTAAAAGACCTACCAGGGAATGTTCCTATAAATTCATCCACCCAAGAGAAAAATACTGCCTTTTACATACAGGAGAATTTGAAAGTTCTTCTCTAAGCTGAGATTCTATGATTTTGTGGTTCTACTTTTTGTCTTTAAATGGCCAAGTGCTTACGAAACAATGAGCACTAGCCCCCCACAGTCAAGGATGGGAGGATTAAGGCTCACAAGTTTTGAGGATCAAAGATTCCTAGAATATAGCGAGGATTGCCATGCATTTACAAAGCCCCTTTTTCCTTTGTGCATTCGAACAAACCTGAAAATACTCTCATCCCCATTCAATAAACAGAAGCTTAAAATTCAGTAGAAGCAGGAAGTAGTGACAGAAGATGAAAGAGAGTAAAAATGACTTGGAGGAAGAAAAATAAAATACAAGGGAATGAAATATCCACACCCAAAAAAGGAGTGGACTAAATGAGATGAAGGATTTGGGTCCCCGAAATACCACCCTCTCCTTTTGCCTCCCGGTTTGATGCCGGTGGGGAGCTGCGAGCACTTGGGCAGATATTTGCATGCTCTAAGTGTTCCGCTGGGAAAGTGGCAGATATCAAGACAGATGGCTCTAGGAAGTGTGGGTGAGCCTGACGTCAAGTTTATGAGCCAAATGGTGTTTTCTGAGTTCCACCTCTTCAGATCCCATCCATAACGGACCCACTACCTCAAACCATGCCCCTCCCTGAAGCCTCTCCTGCCCCGTTGATGATAACCATCTTTCTTTCCTCTAATAATAATAAATGCTGGTTAAATGCGTGCTGTTCTGTCAAATATTGTCATTTAGGCCTCATCCATCAAGGACCCCCTTGAAGGCCACAACAGGGTCTTCCCTCTGTATCGCACTGGCCTGGAATTCCTCCATTTACTCGACACATCCTTATCAAATACCTACTATGTGCCAGGCGCTGTGCTTCGCATGAGGGAAATCAACAGGGGACCAATGAGAAGGTCCTTATCTTCATAAGGATTTCATTCGAGAAAAAAATAAACAATAAATACACAAATAAAATGAAGAGTCCAGCTCCTGGTTTAAAAAAACCTACGTGTGATTTTTCAGGCCCGACCACAGGCAAGTACAAAGGCTCTACCTGGCTAGCTCCATGGGCAACATCTGCCCTTCCCATAGCAGACTTGGCTCACAGCCACCGCATGGCAGGCTCTGAAGGGAATTGGAAAGGACTCAGGCCCCTCTAGCTGGTCCTGTTCTTCACATGTTTGTAATCCTAGCCCTACAGCCTTCATTCCTGGGTTTCTTTGTCTGAGGCCTTGGGCAGAGGTCCCCTTCAGACATCTCTGCCAAGTCCTACTTACGGTGAAAAGAACGGAAAAAACTGGAAGACCATTTTTCCCACTCTGACTCAGTACTCAGTACTTTTCCACTCCTGGCTCTCAGCCTTGATCCTTCCCAACCCCAGAGTCCATAAACTGCTCCCTCTACCCCACACCTGCTCTGACCCACCTGACCTCAGCCTGTGCGCTGTGCCATGGGCAGCAGGGGAAATCTTACTGCGTGGGTTTAGCCTCTTGCTTGTACCATGGCAGTTAGTGAATAAAGGCTGCGCTGGTACTTCCCTGTCGACCCCCATGATGCTTCATCCGCTACTCCTACACCTGATAGCTCAGCCCTCTCTCCAGCTCAGCTGAGCTCCTGAGAAAAAATAACAAATCGTTACACAGAATAAGATCTTAAATGGAATTTTTGGTGTTGTCTTAGAATTTTGGCTGAAGCCCAAAGCCGAGAACAATAGGTGATAAATAAAACCCTCTCATTCCTCCTCCAGCAAACTGTAACTAAAGATGGAAAGGTGTAGCCCACCCATTCAGGAAGTCCTGTGACCCACAGCCCACCTCCGATGCCCTAGTCTGTGTGTATGAAGGAAGCCCAGAGATGGAGGAAGAGAATCTCAGGCAAGTGGTGAGGGGGGTTCTGTCCCTGGTGCTGCCAGGGGATCAGAACAGAGGGTGACTTTTAGGGGAGCTTTTCAGTCTCCCAGTGCACAGAGACCAGGGAAAGAGTCCGCATGCCAGAGGCTGGCTGCAGCAGCCAGTGAAGGGAGCCAAGGGACAGGGCTGCCTTGGGAGTGGCCAGTTCCCCCAAGAGTACACAGCAAAATACCTAATGCTTCCAGTGAGCCGAGTGGATGCTGTGCAAAGCTGCCCGGCCTGAATTGTCTTGAAAGAGCTGCCCAGGAGAGTGAGGCCACCCTCACAGACAGAGAGGTTGTGAGGTACGGTGCCTGAGATGGAACTGCAGGGCCAAGATTCATGGAAGCGAGTCAGAGAGTCCCCCCACTGAGGCTGGGTGGGCAGGATGGAGGCCTCCTGTGCGGCGTCTTCTTCCCAAAGAAGAGCCAGCAATTGTGAATCCACCTTGACAGAGGACATTTGACAGTCAGGAGTGAACTGCAAGCAGCACCAGCTACCTGGAAAAAATCTTCTTGCCCATTAACCTCTCATTTCTCCCTCATCCCTCCTCTTTCAGCCTGACTCTGAAAATGCCAGGAGGAGTCCAGTGGGGAAGCAGGGGAGGAAAGTGGTGAAGAAGGTGAAAAAATCAAAGATGGAACCACAATGCACTTGCAACTGTTGTCAATAGGACCTAAGTCCAGCTTGAGTCTGCAGGGCAAGAAAACAAACTGAATGAGGAACTGAAATTATGGCATTAAGTTGGATTAAAACTATTTAATATCTAAAAAACAAGATGATTTTAATACTCAATAATTATCATAAAAGCCATGGGATTTGCTTGCAATATTATTTTTGGCAAATTCTTCCCAAGCAGGTTTGAAGCTGCGGTGGGTGAAACATAGAGTTATTTCCTTATCTTATATCTTACCAAATATAGCTTGTTCAAATGCCAGCCATAAAGGCAAAAAAGAAGCTGAGAAAGAGACAAGCAGAGATGAAATCTACTTTTGAAACTGCCACCTGGGAAGGCTGAGGCAGCAAACAGTAGTGAGACGGGCACCGTCTCTGTGGAGAGGGGAAGATTGTTCCAGGCCAAGGGAAGATATGTGCAAAGGCCCTGAGGCAGGGAAGAGGAAGCCATGAAACTACAAGGTCCAGAGCAAGGCAGAGCATGAGACATGACGTCAGAGGCAGATTGCACGAGGCAGTGTGATCACAGTGAAAGGTTTGGATTGATTCTGAGGGCGTTGCAGAGTTTAAGCAGCAAATTGACGTCCAATTTATATGTTTAAGATCACTTTTACTGTTGTTTCAAGAAAGGATTGGGAGAAGGAATAAGAGTGGAGGCCCAGTAGAGGGACACAATTACTTCTTAGAAATGGCGCAATAAATCCTGAGTGGTTGCCTTTCTCAAATTTACAGACTCCAAAAAACCAGAAAGACAGGTGGTGATGGATACTTCAGGCTCCCTATGACTGACAGAATCTACTGGAATTTAACAAACAAACAAATAAATTTAAAAAACAAACAAAAAACCCAGAAGAAATGGTCTTGCTTGAAAAACAGGCATTCTTCATGAAAACTACATAGCATGTTATACACATAGACATATATATATTTCCTCCTTAAGCCACCAAAAAGCTCAGAGCTAAATTTTATGTTCTAGTACAGTAATTTTCTCACCTCTTCTTCCTCGCTATAAATATGGTTTCTAATCTCTCCTTTAACAGAATTTCAACATGAAAATGTACTTGTTCATTGTTCATAAGCCACTGCAGATCCATTTTAAAGACTGTTTTGCACAACCTGCCACGAAGGGAAGAATGAGATTTTTTTTAACCCGTTTTGAAGACAAGACCAAAAAAAAAAAATACTGCCAATTATCAAAAAATGTTTTGATTTTTTTTTTCTCACCAACAGCTACACTGAGCACTCCCCCTCAGTCCTGACCCTTTGGGACAGTGAACCCCCAACAAACCTACTGCCAGCCCAAGGAGATAAGCTGCGAACACCTCCTAATGTTTGAGGCAATTTCTCGGGAAGCCCCACCCCATTCTTATGCATTCTAGCCTTATTTGAATAGCTACTATACACTCAGTACTTGTTCCGTGCCAGGCACCATGCTGAGCACTTTACATATATTATAATAATCCAGCATCACAAAAACTCTTTAAGGCAAGAACTGTAGCCACACCAGACCAATCTGCTTCAACTTTTATGTAATAAAGTTGTAAGTTGTTTTTCAGTTGCTATGGACCCTCAGGTCATATAGCCTGCATGTGCCCAGATGAACCAAACATGCAACCACAGAGGAACCTAAATGCTTGGACCAAGAAGGAGGGGACTGAATCAAGAAGTGGACACCACGTGGCAGGATCCAGAATCCAGTGAGTCTGAGCCCTGGCATCGCCCCACGGCAGAATCCAGTCAGACCATGCCTCCCAATGTCACCTTGTCACAAAATCCAATTAGATCATGCCTCATTACCCTATGCTTATAAAACCTGACCCAACCCCCAACTCAAAGAGATAGATTTGAGCATTTCCTCCTGTCTCCTTGCCAGTAGACTTGCAATAAACCTTTCTTGCTAAAAAAAAAAAAAAAAAAACAACCCTGGTCCTTTGGTGTTTGGCTTCCTGATGCACAGGCAAATGGATCCAGTTCAGTTCAATGACAGAACTATCATTATCTCACCGTATAGCAAAAGCAACTGAAGCATGGAGAGTTTCAGTCACATATCCAAGGTCCCAGATAGTCAGTGGGACCACTGATGTTTCCACTATAAATCTGTCTGCCTCTGGTGATAAACTTCCATGCTTGAGGTCATCACTTTAATCCCCCTACACCTCCACTTCCAGCCCACTAGATGATGGGATATTTGTTTATATCCTCTCTAGCTCAGGTGCCTTGTCAGCTTGATATGCACTGGCTTGGCCCCTTGCTTCTCACCACCTACCATGGTGTCCCATGAGAAATATCAGGCCTAACTCGGGCCCCAACTCAGCCACGCTATTACCCTGTAGGAGGTAATGGGATCCAAACAGACAGCAGTGTGCTGCATCTGCTTACACTAATTTATGAGAGTCAGTCATGTGCATTACCTCTCTACAATGTATTCAATGACATCATGTTGCTCACTTGAAATCAGTCACGATGGAAGTATTTACACCATAGAAATTGGCAAACACTGCCAATCAGGGATTTTTAGGGGGAAAGCCACATTTACCAGCACACCACTTGGGGCAGACAATAGGATAATAACAAAATCATCTCTTAGTCTTTTCTTTATAGTCCTTAATAAACAAACCATTCTTAATTCCCAGAACTCCACCAAGAGAAATCCAGCTGAAATTGCACATGTAGGGACCCGTTCTCCTTGCCCAGAGTGCAAATGTCCTTCCTCAACCTGTACTGCTTTCTTTGGTGCATTAAGAGAAACAAGCTAGAAACTTTTTCATGCTTTCCTACATTCTGTTGAGCTTGCAGTCTTGCTGGAAGGAGGAAGCCAATCTCAGGTGCTGAACAACAAATTGCTTATTGGAACAGCTGCTGCTTTTGGCTGAGTAGGCAGGACACTCAAGGGTGGCACTTTCTTGCCATGGTGCTGCAGCCAGTTAAAAATTAGTGTCAGGGACAGAAAATAAGAAGCAAAAGGGAAATCATCAGATGATTTGATATGAGCCACAGTCAGAAGCCTCCTTTTAAACACAGCATAGGGTACAAGAAAGAATGTGAACAGAGAAATAAGGCCTGCATCTGAGCCTTTGCTCTATAGCTTGCTACATGTTCTGCTGGGACAAAAAAGTGGGAAAAGACAAGGAGGTGTAATGAAAGGTGTGATGAGGAAGAGACGTCAGGGCTGAAGAAAAGACTTCACCACGACAGCAACTCAGTGATGATTTGGCACATTCCTTGTATATTCAGTATTCATTGGGCACCTACTGTGTGCCATGAGAAATACTAGATATAGTTGTGAACAACAGAGACATAGCGCCTGCCCTCATGAAGCTTACAGTCTAGTGGAGAATAGAAACATTAAATGTGTAGTACTAATGAAGTTTTATTGTTTGTTATGGTAAAGAAAATAAAGGAACCATAGAAACGTAACAGGGAGGAGTTGTGGCTGACCTAGTCCAGGGGCCAGAGAGTAAAGTCTCCCCATAAGGCCCTGCTCACAGAGTGAAAGGACAAAGTGACTAGAGTGTCACAGGATGACAGCATGGCTGGACTTTTCTCTCTTTTAAGAGCACTAGAGTGAGCCAGACACTATAGATTTGGAAGCCAGAGACCTGTGTTCAAATCCTGGCTCTACCACTGAGAAGCTGAGCAAGTTACCTAACCTCAGTTAGCTCAGTACCATCATCATATACAGGGACAGTAATAATACTTATCATCTTCCAGTTTTATTCTTTGAATTAAATTAGTGTGGAGAATAGGTCTCAGCATAGCGCATGACTTACAGCAGGTGCTCATTAAATGATAGCTATATATGAAGATTAACAAAAATTTTATTTTAAAAATTAAAGATCTCTTAAACTGGACATGTTGATCACCTTACTTATCAGTAGAAACATTTAATGAGGCTTAGTGGTCCTGTCCTGTAAGATAACTTGAGAGTTTGCACAGCAAGAGGCTTTGAACGTGCTTGCATTAAACACATCCAGAATAGTCAGCATTTGTTTCTAGCAGCAGTGAGAACACATGCTGTCCCTTCCAAACTAACTTGTCTTGCTTTACCCAAAGTATGATTCCCACTTGCAGTGACTCTATCTATTCCCAGATTGTCCAAGGTGAACTCCTATTTCTTTTTTTTTTTCCCAATAGCAAGAAGATAAGTGACTTAATTTGTTCACCTTTACAAAACCTTTATTTAAAAAAAGATCACTGTCCATGACATGTGCCAATTTGACATTAGAGAACATATGATCATTATAAAGACTGTAACATTCTGAAAGTTTGAGTTGGAATAGATTGATTCAATTGCTACCAATAGCTTCCCTGCAGTGAACCACCTTGTTTTCCATCCCTCTAGTGATATATGTAAATTTTAACAATCTGCAATACTTCTTTCTATACACTGCATTTGCAGCAGGGGTGATAGGCTGTGACGTTTGTCTCCTTTGCACTTTTGCTCAACTTTAGCATAAATTTATCAAAGAAGGTAGCAAACTGCAAGTTGATCAGTTTCCCCACTTTAATTTAACATGACAGGTCATAATGGCTTTGTTCCTTGGCCATACAGGCCACGGAGCTGTTTTTACATATTAATGTGACATGACTTGGAGAATCATTAATAACTATAACAAGATAAAGGGAATTAGTTAAAACTTAATTAAAACCACATGGATAACAAACAAGTAGAACACTGTATGTTTAGTATCTTGAAATCTTTGCTCCTGGTTTGACAAAAAAAAAAAAAAAATATGCTTTGTAGAAAGCACAAGGTCCCCAATTAATCCCTGGTCTAAAATAATCGGATCTAAATCAGAATCAAGAGGAAATGAAATTGGTGATTCTGATACATGTCAGCACCCACCCTGTCCCGCCTTGGGTCATGGTAAAATGACAAAAGTGGAGTTCTCATCAGCTCAAAGACTGGAGGCGTGACGTCAGTAGTTACCACATTTTAGCATGCTTAAGAATCATCTTGGGACATTTATTAAAAAGCTGATTCTTGGGATCCAATCTCAGACATTCTGATTTGATGAGCCCAGCCTGGCAGGCCTGAAATCTTTATTTTTAGCCAGCATATTTCAGCTTTTTTTTTTTTTTTTTTTTTTTGAGACGGAGTCTCGCTCTGTCGCCCAGGCTGGAGTGCAGTGGCGCCATCTCGGCTCACTGCAAGCTCTGCCTCCCAGGTTCACGCCATTCTCCTGCCTCAGCCTCTCCGAGTAGCTGGGACTACAGGCGCCCGCCACTACGCCCGGCTAATTTTTTGTATTTTTAGTAGAGATGGGGTTTCACCGTGGTCTCGATCTCCTGACCTCGTGATCCGCCCGCCTCGGCCTCCCAAAGTGCTGGGATTACAAGCGTGAGCCACCGCGCCCGGCCTTCAGCTTTAAAGTGACTTATGGTCAAAAAATATTTGGTTACCATAGACAATGAGGGAAGATACTTTGAGATTATGTAAATAACTTGCTCTTCATTAAACTTTTAGTCTCTAGTTTTATTACCCATAGATGAGACTTACCTGAGCCAATTATAACTATCACAGTTGCAAAATGGTGATTTTTCTAACTCCCATTTATTAGTTGGCATTTATTATTTTTTTGTTTGTTTTCTTGAGACAGAGTCTCACTCAGTGACCCAGGCTGGAGTGCAGTGGCACGATCTTGGCTCACTGCAGCCTCTGCCTCCCGAGTTCAAGCAATTCTGCTGCCTCAGCCTCCCAAGAAGCTGGGATTATGGGCATGCACCATGCCCAGCTAATTTTTGTATTTTTAATAGACATGGGGTTTCACTATGATGTTGACCAGGCTGGTCTCGAACTCCTAACCTCAGGTGATCCACCCACCTTGGCCTCCCGAAGTGCTGGGATTATAGGCATGAGCCACCACACTCGGCCGGCATTTATTATTTCTTTCTTCTATGGTTATTAGTTAGGATATATTATTTCTTCCTATTCTTTTCTACATTAGCCAGAATTCTATTATAAGGAAGTGTTCTCTCATTGATTATGAGTATTATGTTATTTGATGGGTAACTGATCCATTACTGTCATTCATTTTTAATATCTGTATTAGCCCATATTTGACCACAGATAGCCCCTTCAAGCTGGCTTCCACAACCTTCTAAGTAAACCCTCACTTTCTGGGCAACAAGATGTTCTAGGCTTATCTTATATTTTCCCTGCCCTGCCCTGATCCTTTTAGCAGGGACTGAGGTTTAAAAGTAAATTTCTGAACTAAGAAAGACCCAATATCATTTCTATGATAGTCCTGCCAAAAAATGCATGTCCTAAATCTAACTATGAGCAAACATCAGACAAACTAAAATCTAAGGGTGTTCTACCAAACAAGAAACCTGTACTCTTCAAAAATGTCAATGTCCTGAAAGGCAAAGAAAAGCTAAAAAAGTGTTCCAGATGAAAAGAGAGCCAAGAGACATGAAAACCAATGGTGGTGCCTGAAACTCGTTTGGATCTTAATCAGAATTTGGCAGAATTGGTGAGAACTAGCAGATAAAATGCTATATGAAGGGCATGTTTGGAACAACAGGCAAAATTTGAATAAGGACCGTAGATTAGATGATAGTATTGTACTATCACTAAATTTTCAGATTTCGAAGGGGAATATGATACAGCAAACACAGTGACATGATGAAAGGTGTAGAGAATTCTTTGTGCTCTTCTTGAAACTTTTTTGTCCATTTAAATTTATTTCCAAATATAAAGTTTTAAAAGATTGGCAATGTGGCATTAAGGCAAATTATGAATGAATGGCAATTTACTTACGCAGGTAAATGTTCAGATAATTATTAATCTATTTTAATATGTTTTTAAATATATATAACAAGCACATGTAACCCATAGTCTCACAGATATTAGTACTTAGTAGAGGCTAAATTTAAAGGAATCAATGTAAAGAAAAATATTCAGTAAATAACAGCAGAGGTGTTGTGCAAATGCAGGAAAAATTGTTAAGTATTGAACAAGAATGAAGTTTACGGAACAGGGGTTTGTTGAAGAAAGCACTTACATCAGGGGTCCTGTGCTTCTCTAGCTATGGCTTCATATTTAATACCTTGAGTAAATCTCCTACTCTTTGTCCATAAAACGCAGATAAGAATATTTGTCCATACCATTTTCTATAATGATTACCAAAGGTATTACTAGGAAAAGGGTTGTTATTCTATAAAGAATATCACCAGGCCTGGTGTGGTGGCTCATGCCTGTAATCCCAGCACTTTAGGAGGCTGAGGCAGGTGGATTAACTGAGGTCAGGAGTTCAAGACCAGCCTGACCAATATAGTGAAACCCTGTCTCTACTAAAAATACAAAAAATTAGCTGGGCATGGTAGTGTGCGCCTGTAGTTTCAGCTACTGGGGAGGCTGAAACAGGAGAACTGCTTAAACCCAGGAGGTGGAGGTTGCAGTGACTTGCGATCGTGCCACTCCAGCCTGGGTGACAGAACGAGACTCTGTCTCAAAAAAAAAAAAAAAAAGAAAGAAAGAAAGAAGAGAATAACACCAAATCCGTGGCCAGGGATGGTGGCTCACACCTGTAATCCTAGCACTTTGGGAGGCCAAGACGGGTGGATCACATGAACCCAGTGAGACCAGCATGGACAATATAATGAGTTCCTACAAAAAAATAAATAATTAACTGGGTGCAGTGGTGCACACCTGTCACCCCAGCTACTCAGGAGGCTGACGTGGGAGTATCTCGAGCCTGGGAATTCAAGATCACCCTGGGCAACATGGCAAAAACCGATCTCTACAAAAAAATACAAAAATTAGCTGGGTGTGGTGGCACGCACCTGAGTTACTCAGAAGGTTGAGGCAGGAGGATTGCTTGAGCCTGGGAGGTTGAGGCTGCAGCGAGGCATGATTGTACCACTGCACTTCAGCCTGGGAGATAAAGCAAGACCCCTTCTCTCTAAAACAACAACAACAACAACAACAACAACAAAAAGAATAGCACTGAATCCAAATGGAGCCATTTGATACCATTCTGTATCCAAGAATGTCCTTCATTTCTCTTTATTTATCACAACACTTGGCAATATTTCATCAGCTGGTGGCCAACCAGTAACCCTCTTCTTGCCTCCTCCTCCTCCTTCTTCCTAAGTAGAGGCCTTTCCATTCCTTCTTATCACTTCCTGCAATTGGAAGAGTAGGATGTGAAATTTCAACCTCTGAACATGGCTGTTCTGACAACCATGGCCATAATTTGGTTTTATCCATTTGGCTTCATCCCACTCATTCTTCCCCATCCTTACAATAATCCTGAGCCCTCTGGACCTTTGAGCACATGGAGTGTAATGTTTTGAGGAGATCATCATGATGTAAACATTTATTTTTACTGTTTGATTTTAATAAGCTCTTTATTATGTCTAGGGTTGTAAGAAAAATATAAATAGGTAAAGATAATATTTCACTTTCAGTGCACTGGCATTTTAGAACATAGAGGAATCAGTGTGGAAGAGTATAACTTACATCAGTAAAAAACTAGATTTGAATCCTCACTCCTCTACTTTTCAGCTATGTGATGTTAAACTGCAATTTTCAAACTTTCAGGTGCACGCAAACAACTTTGGGCAGATTCTGTTTCTGTAGATCTGGGGTGGGGCCTGAGATTCAGCATTTTTAAAAAAGCTTCCAAGTGATGGTCTATGGACCATACTCAGAGTACCATGGACTGAAGGCTGAAGGCACAGACAAAAATGGCTAAACCAGAGCAGATTCCATGTAAGTTTGCTTCACTCTCTACTACTTTCCACCACTTCATTTTCTAAAGGGGTCTGTTAGCTGAAAGAACTCACTAAGGAAAGTCAATCAAAAAATGACAAGGAAAAAAGTATAAGAAATTCACAGCTCTACAGTAGGGGTTGATTAGGGTCAAACGAAGATATATTTAAACCTAATTAAGATAAAGGATCCCTCGTTAAGTTGAGAGAAAGGCTAAGAGTAAAAACTCTGAGGACCGGTTGATTTCTGTCAGATTTCTGTCAGAAAAATATTGCATCAAGGGAATATAATGACAGCCTTGAAGAATGGTGGTCCCAACTGTATTTCTGAAGGCAGTTTTAATATTATAGAACTCAGGACATAATAATAATGTATACTTAGAAATTGTTTTAAACATTGCAAATCCCTTTGCATGCATTAATACATCCCAGTTCTCACTTCTTAAACCTTTTATCACTCTTATTAAATAGGAGATTGTGAGCTCCTTGAGGTTAGGGACCTACCCTGTTCATATCTGTATTTCTAACATTTGGCAAACATTTAGTATCTAGCAGACATTTGACAAACATTGAGTCGAAAAGAGATTTTTTTCCCCAGTTCCTCAAATACATATCATCCCATTTCATTGAATCTAAGTAATCATCAATAATGTGATACACTATTTTATGTATCTCTAAGAAAGAAAAAAATGCCCCCATTTAAATCTTGTGTACCATTGACTGTAAGATATATCCCAATTTCAGAGATGTTAAAATGTGGGCAGAAATGTGACTCTTAAAACTGAGAAACTGCAGCTGTTGGGCTCCACTATGGAGTCACTCACTGAGAGCAGACATGAAATAACAAAACAGCCATACATTAGGGTTGCTGACGATACCATAGGTAAGCAAGGAGACAGATAGGGACAGGGAGATATTTCTTTTTTAATTTTTTTTAGTTCAATAGTTCTTGGGGTACAGGTGATTTTTGGTTACATGGATAAGTTCTTTAGTGGTGATTTCTGAGATTTAGTGCACCCATCACCTGAGCAGTATACATTGTACCCAATGTGTAGTGTAGTCTTTTATCCCTCACTCCCCTCCGAGCCTTCCCCGCCCCTGTGAGTCCCCAGAGTCCATTATATCATACTTATGCCTTTGCATCCTCATAGCTTAGCTCCCACTTATAAGTGAGAACATAAAATATTTGGTTTTCCATTCCTGAGTTACTTCACTTAGATTAATGGCTCCCAGCTCCATCCAAGTTGCTGCAAAAGACATTATTTCATTCCTTTTTAATAGTATTCCATGGTGTATATATACCATTTTCTTTATCTACTCATTGGTTGATGGGCACTTAGGTTGGTTCCATAACTTGGCAATTATGAATTGTGCGCTATAAACACATATGTGCATGTATCTTTTTCATATAATGACTCCTTTTCCTTTGGGTAGATACTCAGTAGTGGGACTGCTGGATTGAATGGTAGCTCTACTTTTAGTTCTTAAAGAAAAGGACATGTTTCTTTATTTCTTTATAACATAGAATGTGTCACAGATTCAGTAACTTGGAGGCAAGTGGGGATCTTTCTCAGATTGTGGTCAAAATGGCAGACAGATTTTCTCAGGAAAAGCATCAGTGGACTCCTGCCTTTAAAGACCAGGTCAGTAGCAGAATCCATGAGACATTATTCCAAGGCTAATAGTCCTCTAACAGAAAGCATACGGAAGAAAAAGGCAGGGGGAAGCAGGAGTGTCGTTATTATCTCAACTTATACAAATCTGTATAGCAGCTATTAGGGGAACCCAGAGCTATAGAAATTCAGTGAGTGTGGATGCTTGGAGCAGTTGTCTAGAAAGAGACTAATTCTCTGCCTATATTAGTCCATTTTCATGTTGCTAATGAAGACATACACAAGACTGGATCATTTATAATGAAAAGAGGTTTAATTGACTCACAGTTCCTCCGTGTTGGGGAGGCCTCAGGAAACTTACAATCATAGCAGAAGGGGAAGCAAACACATCCTTCTTCACATACTGGCAGCAAGGAGAAGTGCTGAGCAAAAGCGGGGAAAGCTCCTTATAAAACCATCAGATCTCGTGAGAACTTACTCACTATCATGAGAACAACATGGAGGTAACTGCCCCCATGATTCAATTACTGCCGATCGGGTCCCTCCCATGACACATGTGGATTATGGGAACTACAATTCAAGATGAGATTTGGGTGGGGACACAGCCAAACCATATCACTGTCTCTGGTATTAAAGTCTTGGATCAAGGGAGACATCTTTCTGCTATGAATGAATGTGAGCCGAGGAACCACTTTTATGCTCTCTCAAGAGGAGATCAAACTCAATGCTGGACTCTAGACCCACTGAGAAAAATAAACAAATTAGAATTACCTCCAAGTGAGGTTTTTTCCTACCCATGGGAGCTACTGTCACCACAGCTCGGAGTGCAGCTCTGCAGCTGCCTTTACTTGGGTTGAAAAGACACTTGCGGAGATTCTCTCCTCAAGTTAATGACCTTGGGCAGTTATTTAATGACTTTGAGCCTTAGTTTTATTATCTATAAAATGGATGAGTAGTATCCACGTCATCTTGAAATGAGAATTAAATAATACATGAGAATATTTTGAACAGTGTCTTGCATACACCAATCACTCAATAAGCATTACATATTTACTATTATCTGACTTTTTTTTATAGATTGACACAATGACTTCACTCAAGGCTGCATTCCTGACGATGCAACAAGTTGCCTATGCCTGCAGCATTCCCAAATTCCTATCCCAAACTTTTTTTTAAAGGTGGCTTACACAGGCAATGGTGAAATTAAAATTAAAAATCCACAACTGCAGGAAAGGGTCCAATTCCAGAAACCCAGAAACACGGTCTTCCAAGAACTGGGGCCACAGTACTTCCCCTAAAGCAGGCTGACAGCAACAGCAGCTCCAAGGAACCAAGTCCCCAACGCACCTCACTGCACCTCTGAGTCTCCTTTCAGGATGCGGAGTGTGTGCTGTGTAATCTGTCTTGTGCACAAAAGCATTAACCTCTGGAATCAAATGTGTCTGTTAATAAACCAATATGCCGCTCACACCATCAGCCCCCTTGCGGCGTCCCCCCTTCAGAGCCACAGCACAGGCACATCACATTTGTCAGCTGGTTCAACTCCTTAGGCACGACATAATTTGGAAATGTGAAAGATCCCAAATTATCTTATCCAGAAGTGACAAATCAAGTACAGTGCCCACAAGCCCAGACAGTTTACACAAATAAACAAAGCACAACAGTAGCGGGGGTATCAATCTCATAACAGTTTAGGAAAAACAAGTTTATTTCTTATCTGTAAGATTAATGAAGTAGGATGTAACCTCACCTCTCATTGTGGCTGAACAGAAATTAGGTGCTGTTTTTCATCTATTCTGCAGTAACATAATAACGTCATGTCACACAAGTTCATAAAGAAGGGTTCTATACTTATTTGCAGAATTATTTAAAATACCCAGTGACTAGCCATTGAGGCAGAATTATTAATTTTTTCTCAGATAATACTGTTTTTAAAAAGCCACAAATAATAGGCATAGCCCAACCGCTGAAAATGCCTTCCAAATAAGCAAGACTTTGTGTTTTTTTCACTACAGACACAACTATAAAGAATGTTTATTTATATAGCACATAGTTGGTATATTTAAAAAGCTATTGATATTTCTATATCTTTGTGGCCTTCTGCTGAACTTAGTTGTTCCAATAGCTGTCCGGTTTATTTCTTCCACATGATTTTAAATGAATGTTTATGTTATCTGGATTTAGTCAGGGCCCATTCTCCCTGCTTCCCCCCTGAGCTGAGACACAAACGCTTGGAAAGCTTAGGCGAGGAAGAAGGGAAAGCTGGCAGACTGCAATGAGGAAAGAGAACTTGGTTTCCTTTAGGTCAGATAACTGCTGAAGCCGACTGAATGCTTTCAGAGACTCAGGTACAAAGTACAGCACCTTTCTGTCTCCAAGCTCTGTTGAAAATGGTTGTACATCTAATGAAAATTCACGTGGAACTTCACATGGTTAAAAATAATCATACCCAGTGAGGTTTTTCCCACATGGAATATAAAATGTGCTTTTTCCTCAGAACTTTATTCCATCAACGAGACTGTGAGTAATCATAGGAAGGGATTCATCCTGAGCAAAAATCAATTTTATTGGAAAAGCAAAGAAAGGTAATGCATACAGAAAGGGAAAAGCAACGTTTCCCAATAAATTCCCAGGTGGGGAGATAGGCTGAAACCATAGGCCATGTCTACACTACTGATTTGAGCAATGGAATTTGGATGCAAGTTAAACTGGATCATCTGTATTATATTCATGCATACACTGATTTGACAGGAAAATTGTACTGAACCAACACTGAAGTCTAGTCATTAGTCTTGGTAGTAAATTGTGCTCACCTAACAGCCCAGAAAGTTCTAGAGTAGACACATCTAGGAGAAGTATTTTCATGGCCTACGTGTGTGTGCATGTGTCTGTCTGTCTGCATTCTTTTTCAATTGAAGAATTGTTCCATGTCTTCATTATCCAAGCTATGCCTAGTACACACATAGTAAACATTCAAGAAATGTTATATTAAAATAGACCTTTTTGCTAAGGGGTAAAATGGCCAAATGACTACAGGACATCCTTATTTAGGAAAGAACTCCGCCAAGCATGGTGGCTCACGCCTATAATCCCAGCACTTTGGGAGGCTGCCGCAGGCGGATCACCTGAGGTCAGGAGTTCGAGACCAGCCTGACAAACATGGAGAAACACCATCTCTACTAAAAATACAAAATTAGCCAGGCATGGTGGCGCATGCCTGTAATCCCAGCTACTCAGGAGGCTGAGGCAGGAGAATCGCTTGAACCCAGGAGGCGGAGATTGCGGTAAAAAAAAAAAAAAAAAACCTCAAAAACAAGGCGGAAACAGAATTCCAGAATTCATTATTTCCTTTGTGTGACCACCTCAATTTTTGTACTAAAGAAGTCTTCAATAAGTGGAAAGTAACTGCAAGCCAGAGATTTCTGACTGCCTTTCTGCAGCCTTCACCCGGGTGCCCCTGGAATTCTAGGGGGGTTGCTGGCTGGGACACTGGTCAACCCTTGATTGGTCTCATGCTTATTGATGAAGCACACAAGGTCTGATTCTGCTACTAAGAGCAGAGCAAACATTTAAGTGCTGAATTACCTTTGTCCATGGCCCTGAAATAGTCCCCAGTAACCAGAAAGACCTAAGAGAAATCTACGGAGCCAGTGTCTTCCTTTCTTCTAACCAATAAGATCAAACCAAACTAATAGCTTAATTCCTCACCAGTAATGACAATGAGGAATTACATTTAGGTCCTACATAAGGTATTGGAATAAGCGCCTTCTTATAAGAATAAGAAGACTTGCACAGCTTAATGGGGAAAGACAATCTGGAAGCAAGTAATTAAATATACTAGGTTAAGTGTTGAACTCAGATAAACAAAAAATACTATGAAACATGAAGAAGAGATTTAAACCCCTGTACAGAAGTCATGGAAACCTTAATGGAAAGGTGTCGTTTGACCTGGTTTATCAAGGATATGCAGAAACTGGTAAATTGGAGAAGGAGAGGAAGGGCATCGTGAAATAAAGAAACAGCAGTGCAGAGACATTGAGCTATCCGAGTTCAGGGTCCGCTCTCCATGCCTCTGAATGGTTTGTACTGTGGGCGTGCAAACAGAAGATGAAACCAGGAAGAAAGAAGGACAGATTCTCAAGGGCTTATTTAAGCAAGGGCTAAGGTCTGAATGTCCCCCAAAATTCACTTATTGAAACTTAATTCCTATTGTGGTGGTATTAAGAGATGAAGTCTTTTTTTTTTTTTTTTTTGAGACTCAGTCTCGCTCTGTCACCCCAGGCTGGAGTGCAGCGGTGCAATCTCAGCTCACTGCAAGCTCTGCCTCCTGGGTTCACACCATTCTCCTGCCTCAGCCTCCCGTGTAGCTAGGACTACAGGTGCCTGCCACCAGGCCCGGCTAATTTTTTTATATTTTTAGTAGAGACAGGGTTTCACCATGTTAGCCAGGACAGTCTTGATCTCCTGACCTCATGATCTGCCTGCCTCGGCCTCCTAAAGTGCTGGGATTACAGGCATGAGCCACCGTGCCTGGCAAAGAGATGAAGTCTTTTAGGAAACAATTAAGTCATAAGAGTTTCACCCTCATGAATGAACTAGTGCCTTATAAAAGGGCTGGAGGGAAGTAGCTTAGGCTTTTCTTGCCCTTCCATCTTCCATCATGTAAGGACACAGTGTTCAAGGCACCATCTCAGAAGCAGGGACTGTGCCCTCACCAGACACCAAATCTGCCTGCACCTTGATCTTGGACTTCCCACCTCCAGAACTGTTCTTTATAAATCACCTAGTCTTTAGTATTTTATTATAGCACACAAACAGACTCAGACACCAGGGGAAGGCATATGGATTTATCCTAGGGATAAAGTGGAAAGCCAGCAGAAATATTAAATCAGGGGAGCCATAAAGTAAGATTGGATCTTTAGGAATTATGTGAAGATGAGGGAAAGGAGAGAAAAACATTTATGGGAGCTTTTGTAGTTGTCTAGGTAAGATACAATGCTGGTCTGAACTAAAAGAGTAGCATCAGGAATAAGTAGAAAGGACTAAATCAGAAAAATGACCCTGATTTAGAATTGTAGAAGATATTGGCTGGGCATGGTGGCTCGCCCCTGTAATCCCAACACTTTGGGAGGCCGAGGCAGGTGGATCACCTGAGGTCAGGAGTTTAAGACCAGCCTGGCCAACATGGTGAAACCCCGTCTCTACTAAACATACAAAAATTAGCTGGGCATGGTGGCGAGCACCTGTAATCCCACCTACTTGGGAGGCTGAGGCAGGAGAATCACTTGAACCCAGAAGGTAGAGGTTGCAGTGAGCCGAGATTGCACCACTGCACTCCAGCCTAGGCAACAAGAGTGAAACTCCATCTCAAAGATATTGCATGATCAAATAGGGAAAATAAAGGAGGAAAGGAGAAATAAATAATGTCAAGATTTTTTATCTTGTATAGTCGGGTGGAAACTAACATCATTAATAAAGAAAAATCAGGTCTGGACAGAATGATTTTGAAATGCCAAAGGGAAGTCAGGCACTGATGCTCAACAGACAGTGGGAAATATTAACCTGCTTAGAAAATTTTATTTGTAGTGGATTCTTATGACTTATTTAATTCCTGTAATGTTCAGAAATGTTGACAAGTATGCAGAGAGAGTAGAAAGAATACTCCATATCCTTTTAGAACTTATATTTCTTAAGATTTTCAGCTAAAATTTCTGCTCACTTAAATTCTCTCCAAAGCGCAGTTCCCACATGCAGGAAGCTTTCTTCTATTCCCAAAACTTTAAGTCATCTCTCCTTCTTCTGAATTCTGCTGTCAACATACATGCTGACAATGTCTTTCCTTTGGCATTTATATGATGCCTTGTGCCTAATTGTCAGTTAAGTCTTTATAAATATGTATCTTGTTTTTCCAAGATGAATTAAGAATATTCTCAAAGGCAGAGCCATAGTTCATTCTTTATTTTTTTTTTTTCAGCCTTAAATATTTTGCACAATGTCCAATAGAAAGGGGCGGCTTAGTTGAGCCAGATTGCCTGGGCTTGAATCCCAGCTTTGACACTAACTTGTTACACTGGCAAGTTATTTATTCTATGTCTAGTTTCCTTATCTAAAAATGAAAACAATAATAATACCTACTTCACAGAGGTGCTATGAAGACTCAGTGAGATAATAAATGCAAAGCACTTTCTAAGTTCCTAGGGCATAGCAAGAGTCCAATCGATATTTGTATTAGTCAGGATAAGTCAGGATGTGCTATGTTAACAAACAACCTCAGTGTTTCAGTGGCTTAAAACAATTGAAATTATTTTTTCTTCATACGACAGACTGAATAGATCAACAAGGGATTTCTGCTCATCAAGTCACTCAAGGACCCAGGGTCACAGCAGCCACTATCTTGAATGCTGTTGGTTGTCATGTCAGAGGGAAAGAGAGCCTGGAAGGTCTTGCACCAGCAATTAAATATCCAGAATGAAAGTGTCTCATTCACTCAAAACTCATTGGCCACAGTAGTGACATGACCTCATCCAACCACTGGGGCTAAGAAAGTACAATCCTACCATGTGCCCAGAGGGGAAGAAGAAGCAGATCTCAGTGGAATATCTCTAATGACTATCAAAATATTAGTTGTACTATGGTCATTTTGTTGTTGCCACAATAAATGATTCCATATAAAGTACTTAGCATAAGGTTGGGCTCATACTAAAGACTCGGTGTTAGCTATTAACAGTATTAGTACTAGTAATAGTTTCACATAAATAAAATTCTTTTAAGTTTACTCAGACCTAAACATTAAAACACATGTACACATGTACGCACACGCACGTATGGAAACACACACACACACAGAGATGAGATTGTATTAACCTAATCTGTATACTGCAAGTCAAGTTGGGATATATAATACCAAATACATACTTAATATTAAAAAATAAAAGTCAGGCTTTTAAAAAGTTGGCCAGGCACGGTGGCTCATGTCTGTAGTCCCAGCACTTTGGGAGGCCAAGGCTGGGGGAACTCTTGAGGTCAGGAGTTCGAGACCAGCCTGGCCAACATGGTGAAACCCCATCTCTACTAAAATTACAAAAATTAGCCAGGTGTGATGGCGGGCACCTATAATCCCAGCTACTCAGGAGGCTGAGGCAGGAGAATCACTTGAATCTGGGAGGCAGAGTTTGCAGTGAGCCGAGAACATGCCACTGCACTCCAGTCTGGGCAACAGAGTGAGACTCCATCTCAAAAAAAAAAAAAAAAAAAAAAAAAATTATCAGTTCCACTACTCAAAAACAAACACATTTAATATTGTAGAGTCCCTTCAGTATTAGTATTAGTACCAGTAATAGTTTCACATAAATAAAATTAAGTTTACTCAGACCTAAACATTAAAACACATGTACATGTGTGCGCACACGCACGTGTGGACACACACACAGAGGAGAGAGTATTTTAACCTAAGCAGTCTCTTCTCTATTCATAAGACTTTGTTTTCTTTATGTTTAACATGATAATACATAGAAAACTTTTATCCAAATGTTTTCATTTAGACCTTTCTCTGTGTTATTGGAAAGCTTACCTGTACTTCCCCACTCCAAACATGCTCTTCCGCTAGCATTCCTTTCTTCATAATGGTATCTGCCAGCGAGTTCAGCCAGACACCTGGGAGTCATCTTTGTCATTCATTCCCCCTCCTCCAACATTCGGTGTATCAGTAAGTCTTAATCAATTCTACCTTCTAAATATATCTCAAACACATTTGCTTTTCTCCTGTTCTATTTTTGTCACCCTAGACAAGCGTTTCTCAACATTGGCACCATTGATATTTGAGGCTAGAAAATTCTTCCTTGGAGGGGGCTGTCCTAGATATTATAATCATTTTGAAATACATGCAGTGCATTCTACATAACAAAAACCTTCTCTCCCAAGTAAAAAACTTTGTCAGAGCCTTATCTCATCCAGGGGGACAAAATTACCTAACCCCAGCCCCTTCTAACCTTCCTGTCTCACCTAAGGCAGGTGGGCAGCAGAGGGAGATAAGAAACACTTAACGAAGGTCACAGTCCAGAGACACAAGCCCAGAAAAATAATGAGATTTTATTTGAATTATAGAATGCCTCCCCTCCCTCACTTCTTACTAGCCCATCAACAGGACTTCAGTATAATAACAGTGGATTAAAACTCATACAGGTACAAGATTAAAGCAGACGCAGGTACAAACTCTATTTAAGAATAACATTTAGAGAACGCCAAAGAAAACAGGAAAGATTAAAACAAGGACACTAGAGGAATTTGAAGCCCTTTTGCCTTCAGCTACAGCAAACATTATGTACAGCCAAGATCCTAGCCAGATAAATATAAAACCTAATACTAAGGGCCTGTTTGCCTCGGTGCCTATTACCTGATATATTATATGCAGCTTCCAATAAAAAATTGCAAAGCATGACGAAACACAAGAAAAAACACCATCTGAAGAGACAAAGCAAGCATGAGAAACAGACTCAGATATGACACAGATTTTGGAATTGTCAGACAGGAAATTTAAAATAACTGTAATTAATATGTTAAGGTATCTAATGGAAAAGGTAGGCAGCACACAAGAACAAATGGGTAATATAAACACAACGATAGAATCTCTAAGAAATTATCAAACAGAAAGGCTAGAAATCAAAAACGTTGGAACATAAATGAAGAATGGCTTTTTGATGGCTCATCAATAGACTAGACACAGCCAAGGAACAAATCAGTGACCTTCAAGATATGTCAATAGAAACTTCTTCCCAAACTGAAATTACAAAAAAAAAAAAAAAAAAAAAATAGAATCTGAAAACAGAACAGAATATCCAGGAATTGTTGGCAATTTCTAAAGGTGTAACATGCATACAATTGTATACCAGAAAGAAAAGAGAGAAATAGTTAAAATAATAATGGCCAAGTACATTCCAAAATTAACGACAGACAGTAAACCACAGATCCAGAAAGCTCAGAGAACACAAAGTAGGATAAATACTAAATGTCTACACTTGGGCATATGATAGTAACATTGAAGAAAACCAAAGACAAACAGAACATTTTGAAAGAATACAGAGAGTTAAAAAAAAGGACAAGAATTACAACATGTTTCTTGTCAGAAACCATGCAAGCAAAAAGAGAGTGGATTGAAATACATTTTAAAATGTTAAAAAAAAAAACCAAAAAACCCTAGAATACTACACCCAGCAAAATTATCCTTCCAAAGTGAAGAAGAAATAAATATTTTCTCAGGCAAGCAAAAACTTGGGAAATTCATTGCCAGCAAACTGGTCCTCCATGAAATATTAAAAGAAGTTCTTAGGGAGAAGGAAAATTATAATAATCAAAACCTCAGCTCTACATAAAGAAAGGAAAGGAGCTAGAAAAGGAATAAATGAAGGTAATATAAACTCTTTGATTTTTTTTCTTATTCTTTTTTTAAATAGAATCAGGGCATGCACATGGTGGTTTGTTACATGGATATATTGCATAGTGGTGGAGTTTGGGCTTCTAGTGTACCCATCACCTGAATAGTAAACATTGTACCCAGTAGGTAATTTCTCAACCCTCAACCACCCCCACCTCTCCCCTTTTGGAGTCTCCAGTATCTATTATTTCCTTTTGTATGTCCATGTGTACCCACTGTTTAGCTCCTACTTATGAAAGAGAACATGCAGTACTTGATTTTCTGTTTCCGAGTTATTTCATCTAGAATAATGAACTCCGACTTCCTCCACGTTGCTGCAAAAGACATGATTTCATTCTTTTTTGTGATTGCATAGCATTCCATTATCTATATATATTAAATTTTCTTTATCTAATCCACCATTGGTGGACACTTAGGTGGATTCTATGACTTTGTTATTGTGATAGTGCTGCAATAAACATATATACATAATATTTTTCCTTTAGGTAGATATTCAATAGTAGAGTTGCTGGATCAAATGTTAACTCTATTTTTAGTTCATTGAAAAATCTCCATACTGCTTTCCATAGAGGTTGTACTAATTTACATTCCCACCAACAGGATATAAGCATTCCCTTTCCTCTGCATCTTCACCAGCATCTGTTGTTTTTTGACTCGGTGGCCATTATTAAAGAGTCAAGAAACAACAGATGCTGGCGAGGCTGTGGAGAAAAGCAATGCTCTTACACTCTTAGTGGGAATGTAAATTAGTTCAATCATTGTGGAAGTCAGTGTGGCAATTCCTCAAAGACCTAAAGCCAGAAATACCATTTGGCCTAGCAATTCCATTACTGAATATATACCCAAAGAAATATAAATCATTCTATTATAAAGATACATGCATGGGTATGTTCACTGCAGCACTATTCACAATAGCAAAGACATGGAGTCAACCCAAATTCCCATCAATGATAGACTGGATAAAGAAAATGTGCTACATATACACCATGGAATACTATGCAGCCACAAAAAGGAATGAGACCATGTCTTTTGCAGGGACATGGATGGAGCTGGAAGCCATTATCCTCAGCAACTAATGCAGGAACAGAAAACCAAACACTGCATGTTCTCACTTATAAGTTGGAGCTGAACAATGAGAAGACATGAGCACAGAGAGGGAAACACATACTGGGGCCTGTAGGGGGTAAGATGCAGGAGGATGGAGAGCATCAGGATAAACAGCTAACACATGCAGGGCTTAATACCTAGCTGATGGGTTGATAGGTGCAGCAAACCACCATGGCCCACAATTAACTATATAGCAAACCTGCACATCCTGCACATGTATCCAGGGACTTAAAATAAATTATAATAATAGCCAAATCTGGTTGGTATGAGATGGCATCTCATTGTGGTCTTGATTTGCATTTATCTGATAATTGGTGATGCTGTTTTTATATATTTTTGACAACTTGTTATGCCTTCTTCTGATAAATGTTTGTCATGTCCTTTGCCCACTTTTTAATGGAGTTATTTGTTTTTTTCTCATCGAGTTGAGTTTCTTGTATATTCTGGATGTTTGTCCTTTATCAGATACATAGTTTGGAAGTATTTTCTCCCATTCTGTAGCTTGTGTGTTTACTCTGTTGATTATTTCCTTTGCTGTGCAGTAGCTTTTTAATGAAGTCTCATTTGTCTATTTTTGTTTTCACTGCATTCGCTTTTGAGGTCTTAGTCATAAATTCTTCGCCTAGGCCAATGTCCTGAAGAGTTTTTCCTAGATTTTCTTATAGGATTTTTATAGTTTCCAGTCCAGCCAGAGCAATCAGGCAACAGAAAGAAATAAAAGGCATCAGAATTGGAAAAGAGAAAGTCAAATTATCTCTGGTCACTGATGACATGATCTTATACACAAACAAACATAAAGACCCCTCCAAAAGACTACTAGACTTGATAAATTACTAAAGTAAAGTTTCAGGATAGAAAATCAACAGGATACAAAAATCAGTAGCATTTCTATACGTCAATAATGTTCAAGCTGAGAACCAAATCAGGATTTCAATCTCATTTACAATAACCACAAAAAAAAATAACTAGGAATATATTTAACCACAGAGGTAAGAGATCTCTATAAAGAGAACTACAAAAAAAACTGATGAAGGAAATCATAGATGACAGAAGCAAATGGAAAAATATATCATGCTCATGGAGTGGAAGAATCAATATTATTAAAAACAACCACATTTCCCAAAGCAGTATACAGATTCAATGCAACATCTATCAAACAGCCACTGTATTATTCACAGAATTAGAAAATATCATTCTAAAATTCGTACAGAACCAAAAAAGAGCCCAAATAGCCAATGCAATCTTAAGCAAAAAGAAAAAAGCTAGAGAGATCACATTACCTAACTTCAAATTATACCTCAAGGCTATAGTAACCAAAACAGCATGGTAGTGGTATAAAAATAGACACATAGATCAATGGAACAGAATATAGAATCCAAAAATAAAGCCACATACTTACCACCAACTGATCCTCAACAAAGCTGACAAAACTATACAATGAGGAAAGGACATACTACTCAATAAATGGTACTGGGAAAATTGGATAGCCATATGCAAAAGAATGAAATTGGAGCCTTATCTCTCACCATATACAAAACTTAATTCAAGATGGATTAAAGACTGAAATGTAAGACCTGGAACTATTTTTTCTTATTCTTAACTGATCAAATAGAAAACTGTTCAAAGTGGTAACAATGTGTTGTGTGATTATAGGATATGCATAAGTGAAATGAGTGAAAGCAATGCTATAGGATGGGAGAGAGAAATTGAGAGTGTGCTGTTATATGATACCTATATTACCTATGAAGCAATATAGTGTTATTTAAAACAGACTTAGGTGAGTTGTAAATGTGTACTGCAAACTCTAGGCCAGCTACTAAAAAAAGTTTTAGTACAATTCAAGTATAATTGATAAGTTATGAGTGGAGACAAAATGGAATGGTATAAAATGTTCAATTAAAACCAGAGAAGGCAGAAAAAGAGAAGAAAAAAGAAACAAAAAATAAGTACAACAAAAAGAAAATGACGATAAACATGGCAGTAATTCAACTATATTAATTATCACTTTACATATAAATTGGCTTAAACATTCCAATTAAAGGACAGAGATTGTAATTTGTTTTTTTAAAAAAAAAAGATTAAAAAGACCTTATTGCCTACAAGAAACTCATTTTAAACACAAAGGCACAGATAGGTTAAAAGAAAAGTGGTAGAGAAAAATATACCCTGTTAACACTAGTCAAAGAAAGCTGGAGTCATTAGATTAATTTCAGAAAAAAAAAGTCTCCATCCATTGTCAAAAGTGTGGGTTGCATACTGAGGGTTAAAACTACCTCTGGCTGAGAGGCACCAGCTTAATCCACCAGCATCTCTTGCCAGAACACCTTCAGTAACTCTTTAATCGGTTCTGTTATGTGCACTCTTGGTCTTTCACAATTCATTCTACACTGCAGCAAGAATGATCTTTTAAAATTCAAATCTCATCTGGGCACGGTGGCTCACACCTGTAATCCCAGCACTTTGGGAGGCAGTGATGGGCAGATCACTTGGGGCCAGGAGTTCGAGACCAGCCTGGCCAACATGACAAAATCCTATCTTCACTAAAAATACAAAAATTAGCCCGGCATGGTGGCGCATGCCTGTAATCCCAACTACTTGAGAGGCTGAGGCACAAGAATTGTTTGAACCCGGGAGGCAGAGGTTGCAGTGAGCCAGGATCTCACCACTGCATTCCAGCCTGGGTGACAGAGCAAGACTGTGTTAGGAAAAAAAAAAAAAAAAAAAAAAAACACTCAAATCTCATGTAATCCTGTTGCTTAAAACCATCAATGTCTTTCCTCTATTTTTAAGACAAAAGTCCAAATTTGGTAATGTGTCCATAAGGCTCTGCATGTTCTGACCCTGGCACCTTCTCCAGGTGCATTTAATGTCATCCCTGCTTTGCTCTGCACACTCCAGCCTCATTGACCCTCTTTCTGTTCCTTGAACTCAGTCTATTTGTTTCCACACCAGGGTCTTCACAAACGCTGTTCCCTCTGCTGGAATTCGCCCTCACTACCACTTACTGCCTCTTTGCCTAGATAACTGAGCTTCAGACACCACCTTAAAAGTTTACTTTCTCCAGTTCAATTCTGGTTCCCTTTTACAATTTCCTAGCACCTGCTACTGCTCATTATGGCACTTATCAAAACCACACTTCATCAGTTAATGTAAAAATATTAGTTTTATATTTGTTCTCCGTTAGATTGTAACATTGATTTTGTCCCTCTTGTTCACATGACCAACATAGCTCTCAAAACATAATAGGCCCTCAGTACATACTTAAAAAATGAATAAATGAATTGAAGAATGAATGAGTATCTTTGTAAATATAATTTTAGGACTGCATAGTAGTCAATCTAGGTTATGATAAAAATTTATCTAGCCATTCTTCTGTTCATGACCATTTAGATTGTCTTCAAATATTTACTAAAAATAGAGAGGCATAAAATATAAAATAAGATATTATTCAAACACATAGTGTCAAAATTTCTCTTAGGAGAAAAACTTTCTTTAAGGGGAAATCCCTTATTAAGAGCTTGGGGTTACACTGAGATTCCAAGGGGTATATGGCAACTGGCCCCCAAAACTTCAAGAAAGAGTTTACTGCACTTACTGAAACCATAAGATGAATTTTCTCATTGTTCTAGAGAGGCAGAGTGAAAGACATAGAATGGAGGAGAGATGAGAGGGAGAGAGAGAAAGAGAGAGAGACAGGCAAGGGCAGGATGTGGTGGTAGGTGCTGAGTGGGGACAGGTCAGGAGAGGTTCCCTAGTGACATGGTGACTAAACAAATCCAGGAGAACAGAACAGTGTAGGGAACATGTCCCCACAAATCTTGTCTCTTAAATAATACTTTTGTTGAGTTGTTTTTTGTTTTTTGTGGGTTTTTTTTACCCCAGAATAGATGAAGAGGCTAGATTCCATATCTGAAAGACACGTAAGAAACTGAATTAACTCAAGATAGATTAAAGATTTAAATGTAAAACCTCAGACTGAAAATTTTAGAAAAAAAAAAACAGGAAACACCAATCTGAACAATCAGACTTGAGAAAAAAAATTCTGACTGAGTCCTCAAAAGCAATTGCAACAAAAACAAAAAATGACAAGTGAGACCTAATTAAACTAAAGGGCTTCTGAACATCAAAAGAAACTACAAACAGAGTAAATGGACAACCTACAGAATGGGAGAAAATAGATGCAAACTGTGCAGCTCACAATGGTCTAATATCCAGAATCTATAAGGAATGTAAACAACTCCACAAGTAAAAAAAACAAATAACCTTATTAAAAAGTGGACCAAAGAACAGATACTTCTCAAAAGAAGACATACAAGTAGCCAACAAACACATGAAAAAATGCTCAGCATCATTAGTCATCAGAGAAATGCAAATCAAAACCACAATGAGATACCTACCATCTCATGCCACTCAAAATGGCTATTATTAAAAAGTCAGAAAACAACAGATGCTGGTGAGGCTGCAAGGAAAGGGGAATGCTTATACATTGTTGGTGAAAATGTAAAGTAGCTCAGCCACTGTGAAAAGCAGTTTGGAGATTATTTAAAGAACTAAAAAGAGGACATTTGACCCAGCAATCCCATTACTGGATATATGTATATATCCAAAAGAAAATAAACCATGTGATTGATATATATATATTATATATATGTTATATATATGGGATATATAATATATAATATAATGGAAATATAATATATTATATATAATATATTATATATATAATGAAATACTACTTAGCCACAAAAAGGAATGAAATAATGGCATTTGCAGCAACCTATCTAGGTTGGAGCTGGAGACCATTATTCTAAATGAAGTAACTCAGGAACGGAAAACCAAATATCATATGTTCTCACTTATAAATGAGACCTAAGCTATGAGGACACAAAGGCATAAGAATGATACAGTGGAGTTTGGGGACTCAAGGGGAAGGGCAGGAGGGGGGTGAAGGATAAAAGATTACACATTGGGTAGAGTGTACACTGCTTGGGTGATGGGTGCACCAAAATCTTCAAAATCACCACTAAAGAACTTATCCATGTAACCAAACACCATCTGTCCCCCCAAAACTATTGATACTTAAAAAAAAATAAATCATTCTAACAAAAAGACACATGCATACACTCATATGTTTATCACCATACTGTTCACAATAGCAAAGACATGGAATCAACCCAGATGCCCATCAACAGTGGATTGGATAAAGAAAAAACAGTCTATATACACTATGGAATACTACTCAGCCATAAAAAGAAATGAAATAATGTCTTTTGCAGCAAGTTAGATGGAGCTGGAGGCCATTATCCTCAGTGAACTAATGCAGGAACAGAAAACCAAGTATCACGTCTCACTTATAAGTGGGAGCTAAACTTTGGGCACTTACAGACACAAAGATGGGAACAATAGACACTGGGGACTACTAAAGGGGAAAGGGAGGAAGAGGGGCAAGTGTTGAAAAACTAACAATTGGGTACTACGCTCACTACCTGGGTGATGGGATCAATCATACCCCAAAACTCAGAATCACAAAATATACCCAGGCAACAAACCTGCACATGTAGTCCCCTGAATCTAAAATTAAAAAGTTGAAATTGAAATTTTTAAAAAAACGGAAGCTGCATGAAAAGAAACAGGAAGCAACAACCAAACAACAAGACATAAGAGTTTATTCAGATCTCCAAGAGGCAAGGCAAGGAGGATCCACCTTTTCTGTTTTTCTCTCTCTCTCTCTCTCTCTATATATATATACATATATATATACACACACACACATACACATATATAGGTGTATATATGTACATATACTATATATATACACATATAATATGCGCGTGTGCGTGTGTGTCTATCTTTGTCTGTTTTTTCCTTTCTGAGGGGAGCGAGGGTATATTCAAGGTTGTCTCCTTTAGGATAAATTTATAAATACGGAATTACTGGGTTAAAGGTTAGCCACACATTTAAGGTAAAAATGATTTTTAGCAATTTGTATTTCTTTTTATTCAGTAGGAATTTGAAAGAACAAAACATTCCTTGTCCTTACAAATAGTTGTCCTCAATTACAAGTTCCAGCTCCTTCTGGTTGAAAGTCATCTCTCTTCTACTCTAAAACTGTACATACCATGAGTGCTTAATCAATGACTATTGAAATAAATTCCTAGCACTCCTAGTCCTGAAAACTAGCCATTTTTCTATGGGCATATTCCCCCTATCTCCAAGAACACTGCAATATGTCTTAATTTTTCGGGATCAGTTCCTTCATCCTCTGACTTACAAATATCTTGAGTCTTCAAAATCGTGTTGGGTATTTTGAATCTTGGTTGTGTGAATTTTCCAATTCTGTTGATGTCCTGTTTTTTGTTGTTGTTGTTTGTTTGTCTGTTTGTTTTGAGACGGAGTCTCTCTCTGACCCCAGGCTGGAGTACAATGGCATGATCTCACCTCACTGCAACCTCTGCCTCCCGGGTTCAAGCTATTCTCCTGCCTCAGCCTCCTGAGTAGCTGGGACTATAGGCACACCCCACCATGCCTGGCTAATTTTTGTATTTTTAGTAAAGACGGGATTTCACCATGTTGGCCAGGATGGTCTCCATCTCCTGACCTCGTGATCCACCCACCTCGGCCTCCCAAAGTGCTGGGACTACAGGCGTGAGCCACCGCGCCTGGCCAATGTCCTGTTTTTTTAAAGGATTTTGACACACATACTCCTGATTAGCATAGTAAACTCAAAATGATTACTAAATCTTTCTGAAATTCGAGCAAGATACTGCTTGTGCTTAGTTTTTAATAATGCAAAATTGTTTTGAGCCAGTACTCCTTTTTTAAACTAATTTGATTCTCCTCTTTAATATGCTATGTTAAAAATCTAGCCAATATCAAAATTAGCCATATGGCTGATAAAAGAAAACATAATAATAATTAGAATCATAATTTCAGAATTTGTCTACATGGCTTTTTCTCCCTTTTCCTTTCTCTTTTTTCCAGATTTATTAAGGTATAATTGAAAAATAAAAATTGTACATATTTACAGTGTACAATGTGATGTTCTGACATACGTGTACATTGTTAAAATGTTTAAATCACGCTAACTAACATATGCATCAACTCACATACTTATTTTTTGCCCTGAGAACATTTTAGAGCTATTCTCTTAGCAATTTTCAAGTATACAAGAACGTATTATTAAGTATAGTCACCATGCTGTACAATAGATCTCCAGAACTTATTCATCCTCTCTACCTGAAACTTTATAACTCTTCACCAATATCTCCTTATCTCCCACTCCAACTCCTGGCAACCACCATTCTGCTGGCAGCTTCTATGAGTTGGACATTTTAGATTCCACATTGTGAGATCATGCAGTATTTGTCTTTCTGTGCCTGGCTTGTTTCATTTAGTATAATGTCCTCAAGTTCATCCATGGTGTCACAATGACAGGACGTCCTTTGTTTTTAAGGCTGAATAGTATTCCAGTGTGTATTTATACTTCATTTCCTTTATCCATTCATCCATCAATGGACACTTAGATTGTTTCCATGTCTTTCCATTGTGAATAATACTGCAATGAACACAAGAGTGCAGATATCTCATCAATATACTAATTTCATTTCCTTTGAATATATATTCAGTAGTGAAATTGCTGGGTCATATGGTAGTTTTATTTTTAATTTTTTGAGGAACCTCAATGCTCTTTTCCATAGAGGCTGTACTAATTTACATTCCCACTGATAGTATGCAAGGGTTCCCTTTTCTCCACATCCTTGGCAATACTTGTTATCTTTTGTCTTTTTGATCATAGCACTTCTAACAGGTATTAGATGATATCTCATTGTGGTTTAATTTGCATTTCCCTGATGATTAGTGATGCTGAGCATTTTTTCAAATGCCTATTGGCCATTGGTATGTCTTCTTTTGAAAAACGTCTATTCAGGTCCTTTGCCCATTTTTTAACTGAGTTATTTGTTCTCTTGCTTAACAGCCATTTTCTTTACACCCTGTTGGCCCACAAAAAAAAGACATAGGCAGATCTAAGACAAAAAATTAATCTGTAATAATCCACCAAATAGCTATTTCATGTACTCTTTATACCTTTAATTTTTTTCTATCAAAGTTATTCTCTTTCTGCAATTGGTCACTTCTAATATATTTATGGTTGGGTTAGAGTCTGACCATATAGCATTTTTAAGGGCATAGCAATGCCACCTTTAAAAAGTTATCCTACAGTTATAGTCCCACAGAAATACAGTTTATTGTGGCTTTGTTTCTAATATCAAAAGACGGAAAACTGTGTAAATCTCTAACATTATTGGGCTGCTTAAATAAATTATGGAACATGAACAAAATAGAGTACCTCGCAGCCAATAAAAAAGAATGAGATCTATCTATGCATGCCATATAAAATAAATTCTACGTTACATTTTAAGACAGAGTCTCACTCTGTTGCCCAGGCTGGAGTGCAGTGGCACCATCTCGGCTCACTGCAAGCTCCGCCTCCCGGGTTCACGCCATTCTCCTGCCCCAGCCTCCCGAGTAGCTGGGACTATAGGCGCCTGCCATCACACCCGGCTAATTTTTTGTATTTTTAGTAGAGATGGGGTTTCACCATGTTAGCCAGGATGGTCTCGATCTCCTGACCTCGTGATCTGCCCGCCTCGGCCTCCCAAAGTGCTGGGATTACAGGCATGAGCCACCACGCCCGGCCTCTATGGTATATTTTAAGTGAACAAAGCAAACTGCAAAACATAGTGTATAATACGCATTTTGTATGTGTAAAATATCTCTACTTGGCTACAAAGTCATAGTTGTTGCTTCTAAGGAAGGCAGTGGGAGACACGGTTCCGAGATGTAAGGAAAATTTACTGTTCATTGAACTTCAATTTTTTTTTTTTTTTTTTTTAGACAGAGCCTTGTTCTATCATTCAGGCTGGAGTGCAGTGGGATGCTTATGGCTCACTGCAGCCTCAGCCTCCTGGGTTCAAACAATCCTCCTGCCTCAGCCTCCCTAGTAGCTGGGACTACAGGGGTACACCACCACATCTGGCTAAATTTTGTATTTTTTGTAGAGATAAGGTTGCCTAGGCTGAAATATTTTCATTTTTTACAATGAGCATATATTAATTTTTAGTTAAACATAGACAATCAAATGGGAAGGGTGAGGGCTTTGGTTCTATATTTCATGAAACCAGTCAAAATCACTATCCATTTTGGCTAATGGTAATCAATTCAAACTGCAAATTAGCAATTAATTTATCTCTGAATCTATTGGCAGCATTTCAACATCTCACCAAATCTTACGAAGAGTTATGACCATATGCCAAACAGTTATTTCCTCGGCCATTCATTCATTGCACCATTCAATTCATACTAACCGTGGGCATGCACAATGCCACATGCCATGCTGGGACACAGGAACACAGCAATGAGCAAGAAAAGGAATTCGTTGTTACCTCTTTGAGCTCACAGTCTAGCAGGAAAGACCAACCTTCCCACTAAGTAACTGGAGAAATGTTGAAGAGCATTGTAAGAGTACTTGAAGGGGTGCTTACACAATCTATGTATTGGAAAGACCTCTGAGGAAAGGACATTTAGCTGATACCTCTAGTTAACCAGGTAACTGGTGACAGAGCATGTTCTAAGAGGAGATGGGCAGATGGTGCCACCTCAAGGGTAAAAGAGAGCTCTACCTGGCAGAATTGAAACCATCGGGACCAGTGGAGCATCGGGTTCAGATAAATGAATGGGGATACCACCAGAGAGCAGATCCTAGGGGACCTGAGCAAGGTTGAGGACCCTGGACCTCACTTTAATGACAGGAAGAACCACAGCAGGATTTTAAGCAGGTGTGTTAGTCTCCTAGGGCCACTGTAAATTACCACAAACCAAGTGGCTTAAAACAACAGAAAAGCATTTTCTAACAGTCCTGGAGGCCAGAAGTCTGAAACCAAGGTGTGATGAGGGCTGTGCTCCCTCTGAAAGTTCGAGGGGAGAATCCCTCCTAGCCTCTTCCTAGCTGCTGCTGGCTGTCAGCAATCTTTGGTGTTCTTGAGTTATAGACACATCACTCGAAACCCTCCCTCTGTCATCAGATGGCCTTCTCTCTGTAGGTATCTCTGTCCAAATCTCTCTCTTGTAAAACCACCAGTCATAGTGAATTTAAGAGCCACTATGATCCACTATGACTTTATATTAAGTCGATTACATCCAAAAAGACCCTATTTCCAAAAAGTCATATTCCCATGTTCCACATGGAAGTGAATTTTGGGGGGACAGAATTTAACCCAGTATAGCAAGGACACAATATAATCTGATTTGCATTTTATAAAAACTATTCCATGGATAAAGAGGGAAAAGATAGGGAGGGAGCAAGACTGGAAAGATAAACTTCATATACATCTTTATTATTTTTGAATTAGGAGATTCATTTTGAGGCCCGAGCTACACATCAGACATTGAGCTAAGAGCTGTTTCCATGATATTTCATTCTGTCTTCACACTGCCCTGTGAAGACAGTCAGAGATGTGACTTTACCTGTGCCTGGTCACACAGCAGTGCCTCAACTCCAGATCTGGTAGGCTCTAGAGCCTGCGTGGTTTCCATCCACCGAGGCTGAAAACTAAACACATTCTCCAGGCAATGAGACTCCTTTGACGTGGATTTCCAGGAGATGGAAAATACTGCACAACTGGCATGGTTTCAAGCACACTTCATATTCTTTATGCAAAGCCAGGGCAAAAGGTGAATAGTTAACATATCCTAAAGAGCAGTCATGTTGTAATGCAAAGGAATCTGACGGTTCCAATCACACTGTACCATGTCCAGTGATTCAACACTAGGTCAGAAATAATTCTTTTTAAAAAGAGACCTATGTAAAATCCGTGCTTCACAAACACAAGCCCATGTTAAAAGAAGCCTGCTTTTTATAAAATGAAGAAACTTGAAGCTATCATCTGAAAAACTCAGATACAGAAATGAATACAGAGGAAAAAAGAGGTAATTGGTGGGAATTGTTCAGACTGATAGCTGATATTGATCAGAAACAGACTGTGGGTCTTCTCCCTCTTTCCTGCTTTACCTCCATAGTCCACAATTGTAAAGGTGGGTTGAAATTTTAAGAAACAACAATGAAGACCAAGGTTATTCTCTCTTGTGCTCAGTAGTTTTTAAGGGGTCAAATGAGTATTGTGGGTGTAGGTTATAGCTTCTGTCACTTATCACAATTTTGTCATCTCAAGGTCTGAACAGGGCACCCAACTCTCAACTTCCTCTTTTTTGTTCCATGGCTTTTTCCTGCAATATTAAAATAGAAATGAAAGAAGGGGAAAGGAAGGAAGGAAGGAAGGAAGGAAGGAAGGAAGGAATGGAGGAAGGGAGGAAGAAAGGGAGGAAAGGATGAAGGAGAAAATGAAACTTGAAAAAAGTACATGTGAATCCAAAAGGGGAGGAGAAAACAACGATTATTCTGGTATGTATTACTAGTTTAAAAACCGAACTATAAATCAGGTTATAATTTATAAACTGGTTCCTAAAAATAAAGAATAAAATATGTTTAAAAGCAATTAATAAGCAATTTTTATCTAGGAAGTGGGTGATTTTTGCACAAGGGGGAGAGAAATGCTCCAGGCTTTGCCTCATCTCCTAGAAGCATCCCATATTCTTAGATGTGACGTTGCCTTGGTAACCACAACTTGGTGACCTCGTTATTTCAACCTAATCCTGCTTTGAAATTATAGTTGCTCCACCCTTTTGCCTGGCCAGCCTGATAACATAATCATTGTAAATGAGGATGGGAAAAAAACAGCAGGATATAGTCCCTCTGGTGACACGAGACCACTCTCACCTTATCATGGAAATAGACGAACAATTAAACGGCATGCATCTAAAACCCTAAAAGTGGATTTTCTTATTTTTATATGGCTTGTTATGCTTATTTTCAAAACCTACTGGTGGATTCAATGTAGCAGGGTATCTTGATATTACTATATGAAAATGGAAAATTCCTATTTGTGTTAAAAAATATAAGAAGAGCTAAACTGTCAAAGGTGAAGTTCTTAATTACGCATTTGTTTTGCCCAACAGCTGAATAGAAACCAGAATCAGAAAATAATTTTTTAACAAGTAGACTGGCAGCATCCAGGTTTGTTTGTCCAGCTTAACTTCCTCTGGCTAAAGCCTCGCAGATCAGTTGTCATCTTGAATTCAGGTTCCTTTTGTAACAAAAGAATCAGGAGATGACATTGCTTACATTCTGAATGCATCAAGTCGAACTATACTGTAGTTTAAAGGAAATATAATTTACTCATTTGTTTCAATTTGTGTGCTTTGAGATCTCTGCCCGGAAAGAAAGGAAAATCCATTCTCTTTCTCCTTCATTTCCTCCTTTAAAAAAAAAAAAAAGTCCAAAATGGCTAGGATACAGTAGTGATAGGTTCGGATCTCAATAAAATGTTCATACTGCGCCCAACTCATACATGGGTAGCTACGTGGCCTGTCTCTTGGGCTCCTGGGCTCCCCTTCCACGACACCCCCCATTTCTGATTGCCACACACCAGCTCACTCATCGTCTTTCCAAAAGATCCCCAGTTGTGGCACGTGGAGGGGAGGGTTACTTGGATGGATTCCCTTCACCCATTCTCCTGCTGGCAATAGTCCTGCTTCCTCTGCCTCCCCACTGTGTGCTTCCCAAAGAATAATTCTTTGCTACTGGTGGATATGCTGTTGGCCTCACCAGTGGATGTCAATGGCAGCTCACAGGTGAGACGCAAGTTCCCACTCAAAGCCATTATCCAGAGAGAACATGCCCAGGGGATAAGGCCACCCATGCTGGAATCCCCTCCTGCTGGCAAAAAGACAGCCATTGCCATGGGGGGAAGAGGGAATGGCCAATGGTTTGCTAATGGATCCAAAGTGCAGCTAGATAAGATGAACAACTTCTAGCGTACTGGAGCACTGTAGGGTGACTATAATTAAAAGCAATACTTTATCATATATTTTTAAATAGCTAGAAGAGCAGGTTTTGAATGTTCCCATCTCAAAGAAATGATAAATGTTGGAGGTGATGGATATGCTAATTATCCTAATTTGGATATTCCACATTGTATACATGTATTGAAATATCACACTGTACCCCATAAATATGTACAATTATTATGTGCTGGTTAAAACTAATATAAAAGAGAGCTGCCACCAGTTATATCTTATATCTACAAACACTATTGTGATATAATCTTAAGAATTTGGGGAAAGATTGTAGCTTCTTGAAGAAAGTATGCTGCACCAATTAAAGCTTCACTATCAGAGTGATAGTATCAAATCTCTTAAGAGAAATAACCTGGAACAGTATGCGTTTGACTTAAGAGTATTTCTTCCCTTTTGCTGAGGTGAGTAAAATTAGCATTTCATAAAGTGTGAGCTCCAGGTACACTACACCGGGCCATTCTAAGCCTACTCTTCTCTTGTTCACTATAGCCACAAGGAGTAATAATAATGACGATGATAACAGCTAACATTCAGTGAGTTTGCATATTTACCATTTGCCTCATTTTACAGAGGAGTGGCTGACACACAGAAGGCAGAGTGTCTTGATAGCCTCCCAAAGCTGGCAAGAAGTGGCAAGCCAAGATTCAGATGCATGTAGCTACTCAGCTATTCTGCCCTCCTGGACCTAACTGTAGAACTAGGACCAATAGTTGGACCCCAGGAGCAGACACATCAAAACACACTCTGAAAAGTCTAAGTAGTCCAAACTGTCCAAAGACAGAATAGACCTAGACAGTCTCAAAAACAAAGGAAACACACAAAGTATGAAATCTAAGACCAAATATCTTTGACCTCCCAGAACAGATCAAAAGTATAGATCTGAGTATAAATACTGTACCCCACTGGCCTCTCTAAGTATTCATCAGATGGTGTGTTTTTGGCTTAGGGGTTCTTAAATGATATACATAGAGAAAGGGAAGCAAATTTCTTGGCAGATTCAAGCATCTGTGTAGGGAAGAGGAAGGAAGAGTAGTACACTTAAGAGAATCGCAGTGGAATGGGGGTAAGAGGCTGAGAATAGACACGTTTTAGGTTTAGGCTAAGAATTGAGAGAACTCACACAGTTGCTGCGAGGATCAAAGGATAACACGCAAAAATAAGACAGAAAAATATAGATCACGAGATAAATGTAAGAAATTCCGGTCCCAGAGGCAGCTGGCAGTGCTACAGGCTCCTGAGCAAGTGAAGCAATGCAAACTGTCGGAGGAATATGGTTCCACTGAACCTATTCCAGCCAGGAAGAAACAAGGATGAAAAGGAGGCTTTGGGAACAATGAAGGCAACAAACACAGCTGGTGGGGGGTGGAAAAAGGAATACATGAAGGGAAGTCCAATTCTGCCATGGCTTGGACATCAAGGTGCCCAAAATTCATGAAGCTCCTCCCTTCTACCATTTGCACCCAACAGGCCTGAAAATAATCAGATTGCCAGGCCTTTCCTACCTCTCCTTCCCACTACCTGAAACATCTCTCTTCTCCTTCCTTACTCAGCTCTTTCCTTTGTCTTCTGCTTGGTCATCTCCCAACTATGTTTCAGGTCTCTTAGTTGTCACTTTCTGCAGAAACCCTTTCTGGACTTCCCCTCACCCAATGGTAAATCCTTCTTCTCTTTGGGTCTCCAAACTCCCTGTTCTTTTTGTTTTTTCTTCCCAGAATGTCTCACAAAACAGCCAAATATACCTCTGTAAAGACAGAAAGTAAAATAATGCTAGTTCTGTGAATTCTCTCTTCTTCTCATGCAAATCCATCAACTGCCACCAATGGACAGAAAGGAGCTCAATGAGAAGCCAAGTTCCCTGTTCTTTCTCCATTTCTATATAGTTACTGCCTCTTGGCCTGTCTTCCCCATCACCCTCCATAAACTTGTTAACCTTGTGAAGGCAAGAACCATGGTGTCTACACAGTGCCTGGCCCATAACAGAAACACAATAAATTCATTCATTCATTTACTCACCTGACACATATTTACTGAATATACATTCTGTGCCGGGCACTGAAGTAAAGCAGCAAACAAGACAGATAAATTCTCTGCCTTCATTCTTGGGGGAAGGAAAGGTTTTTTTTTTTTTTGTTTTTTTTTTAATCAATTAAATGAAAACAAGATGGTTACAGATGGCTAAAAGAGGTATGGAAAAAAATGAACAGTTTGATGACATGAAAGAGGAAGACCTTCTTTAAGTCTCATGTCTTTGGATCCTGGGAGAATCTGTACCCTGCAGCCTAAAGCCATGTTCCCTCTTTCACCGGGATTCACCGAGATCCTCAGGGAGATCACAGGGCAATCAGGGGAACTGAAGAGGAAACCAGGGATTGCAATCATATGGGATAAGGCCTATGACAGATACTCACATGGGGCTGGGTGTGATGGAAGGGCCAAGTGGTATGTTGAAAATTTAGGAGCAGTGTTCCAGAAGGGCTTCTGGTGATGATGACTTGAAGCCTGGTGAACCAGAGTACTGTGGTTTCTGGGACTGTGGAACTGGATTTGAATCCAGCCCCCACCCCTCACTAGTTGTGTGGCCTTGAATGAGTTACTTAATTTCTGTGTTTCAGGTTCCTCATCTGAAGGATGAGTTAAATGATAATACTCACCCTACAGGGCAGTTGTGAGGATGAACCTTATTCATATACATAAACTACTTAGAATAGGGTGAATATATAGTGAGTGCTATACATGTTGACCTCGATTACTGTTTTCAGGATGCAAAAGAGTTAGCTCGATGAAGAAAGAGTGGTGAAAAAGCATCCAAAGAAGAACAAGTACCTGTGGAATGAAGGAAAGAATGCAAGAATGGCAAATGACTCCAAGATGACAGCTCAGTCAACAGGCGCTGGCTTTGTCGGTGAATAATCATGGGGAGAATCCATTGTGCTAGAGCTGCCTCGTGGGTTAAGAACAAACCCAGGGAAAATAGACAGGTTCTCTATCCTCACAGGCGTATTCAACAAGACTAAACACACAAGCAAGAGAGACTAAACACATAAGAAGGGTGCAAGGCAGCAAAAAACCAGCTCTGAACTAAGTAGCCAGACTCCGATACTAATCTCAAAAAAAAAAAAAAACATAATATTTTGTTTGTGATGTGCCAGACACTGGGCTAAACACTTTATATGCTTTTCCTGCTTAAATTCAGCCCACAAATACACATTATGTGACTGTCTCCATGACAAAACCCCTAGAAGATTTTAGGGAAGGGAGCGATCAACCCAAAGGACCCAAAAAGACAGCAAAGCTTGAGCTAGGCCTTACGAGAAGGAAAGAATTTGAATAGAGGGTGAGTAAAAGAGAAACTACAGAAGCACAGCCCAAGAGAAACATAACGTGAGCCACATATACAAGCTACATATCTAATTCTGAATTTTCTAGTAGCCACATTTTTTAAAGTTAAAAAAGATAAAATTAACTTTTAGAATATATTTTATCCAATATTTGCAACATATTAAAACTTCAGTATGTAATCAGTATAAAACATTATTACATTATTAATGAGACGTTTTGCTTTTTTTTTTTCTGTACTAAGTCTTTGATATCTGGTGTGTATTCTCTACTTACAGAACTTGTCAGTTCCAAGTAGCCAGACTTCAAGTGCTCAATAGTCCCATGTGACTACCATCTTGGACAGCACAAGTCAAGAGGGAAAAAAGAACAGGTATTCATGGACGTCTTGCTAGGCCTCAGTCACTTTTTCTATAAACACAGCTTTATTTATTTAATCTTCCAAACCACTCCCTTAGGGGAATATTGTTACAGGTTGAGTATCCCTTATCCAAAATGCTTGGGACGAGAAGTATTTTGGATTTCAGATTTTTTTTTCTAATTTTGGAATACTTGCATTATACTTAGGAGTTCAGCATCTTTACCCTAAGAATCCAAAATCTGAAATGTTCCAATGAGTATTTCCTTTGAACATCGTGTCAGCACTCAATGACAAAAGTTTGGATGAGAAATCCAAAAGTTTTCCATTTTGGAGCATTTCGGGTTTTGGATTTTTGGATGAGGGGTATTCAACCTGTATTATCCCCATTTTACAGAGGAGAACACTGAGACTCTAAGAGGTTAAGTTGACAGCTAAATAAGTGGGTTGATCTAGGATTTAAATCCAGCTCTCACCAACTTCAAGCCTGGGCATATTCCTCATGCTGGAATTGTCTTAGGAAACTGCTTCTGAGGACCGTGCACCACAAAACAACACAACACCCGGGCAGAGAGAACCACAGAGATCCTGGGTTTCACTTCTGAGCAGCTTCCTCCCCAGGCTCCACAGCTCACACCAGCTTTGTGCAGCCTCCCATACAGGGAGCAGGGTGGACAAAAAGCAAGCAAACAAACACACACGACTTTTCTCTTTCCAGTTAATTGAAATTGAGACGTACCCTGCTCCATCACAGCAAAAGGACGAAAGGAAAGCAAGGAAGGGCACCTGTATGGGTAAATCTTTTACTTTTGTTACAGAGACGTACATGATGAACAGACACTTAATTGGCTGCTTCTCAGCCAGCCAAGCAGGGCTCCCTTACACCCTTTGCGGCTCTATTTTGTTGTCAATTACTGTTTCTAAAACTATTAAGAGAGGAAGGGGGAAGAGTATAAACAGCATTAACAGTAATTTATGATCTGAAAACGGACAGCGGGAGTTCAAAATCTGTCTCCATTAAGATACTTTCCCCACGCTCCTCTGGGTCCTGGAGCTACAGGATCTGGATCCAGGATCCAGGATCGTAGGAAAAGGATGTTTATACAACACTTCTGGCAGAAAAGACATTTTTTTTTCCTTGCATGCCGAGGGCAAGGTTCAGCTGACTTTCCATAAAGGGTCTGGTCTGTGCCGAGCGTGCTGTGGGTACCCTGTCCCTGGCGTGGGAAGATACTGAGCTTTCCAGATTTTTATTTTATTTACCTTTTGTTTAATGAACCCTCCCTGATTTCTACAGTCATTCAAGCCTGCTGCCACTCACCCCACCCCACCTCAACCATCAGCAAGGCCCACCAGGAAAATTGCCAAGAGAGACACTCATCAGCTCTTCAGTGAGAATTTTGCCATGCTTCTGCCTTTGGTAACTCCAGATTCTTCGAGACAAAGGTTGACTCCATCACTAAGGCATGTTTTATGCCACCCAGTTTAACTTTGCAGGACCTACTTCTCAAGTCAAGGAATTGCAAGGCCACATTATGTAGCAGCTTGAGTTAGAGTCTAAAAGAAGAGCCAGTTGCACCCCAGGATTACCATGCTTTTTTTCCTGTTTCTTTTCTTTTGAGGTAGACATGAGATACCATGGTCTGGCTCTGAACAGTCTCTGGCAGCTGCTTATGGTTCTCTCAACACTAATGATGCGATCAAGTCTTCGAGTGAATTTTGGAGCTGAAGGGAGGGACAAAAAGAAAATTTCATAAACCACCCCCAGAATCTGTTCGCTGAAGCACCACACATTTACAGTACCACCTTCGCGAACCAGTCTCTTAGATCACTAGCGACCCCACGTGGCCAATTTAAAAGAACAGTAATTTTCTCCCCGCTGCAGAAAAGAAACGTAACCCTTCAAGGTTTTACTCCTAAGTCTTCTTAGAATTTAAAAACTGAAAAGCTCTAAGGGCCGTTAATGTCACCTGACCCAACCACCTCATTTTACAGGAAGCAGAGGTTGAGAGAGGTAAAAAGGGGCTCCAAAGGTCACACAGAATGTTCAGGTCAAGTTAGGAAGCAATACAAGAAATGATTTTAAGAGATTATATGCTACTGGATTTTAATTTCTTAATCGAAGAAAGGAAAAGAAGGCTTTTGTTCCCCAGACCAGAAAATAAATACTGCTATTACAGAAGAATCACTGTAATAAGACTGCATGTTTTAAAGGATCCCAAGTTCCAATAGGTATGTAGGCAATACATATATTTCTTACCTCTTCTACGCCTAAAACTTACCAGAGTACATTAAATAGAGTCACGGCAAGAATGAGGCCAGCATGGACAAGAGGGAGGGGTCGGCATTTGGCAAATGTAAATTAGATGCTCACCAAAGCCTAGTCACTGAGCAAAGGAAAAGATTGGGTTTGATTTCCACCCTCATAACGGCACTGCAGAGTGGACACTATTATTCCCATTTTAGAAATGAGAATACTGAGGCTCAGGGAACTAAACCAACTTGCTCAAAATCTGACAGAGACTAAACTGCAAAGCCAGCTCTCTGCCAGACTTTACTTAATGCCGCAACTTATCCATCCATCAAATGGGATAATAAAGTCGGCCTGTTGATCAGAAAATGTTAGTGTTAAAAAGGGTCCTCAGAGGAACTCTCTTTCAAATGAAAATGGACCCGCTGTACATATAACAGTCAAAAATGATTGGTGTCTATCTGCATATATAATAAAGTCTAGCAAAGAGAACATGGGTGCTGTTGTGACCAGATTAAAGCTAAGAGTTAAACAGGGCATTTGCAGTTTTCGATCTGCTTGAGTATCCGGGCTCTATTCTGTTTTGTTTACTCTGTAACATAGAGTTTCTGGTTCACTTTCCCCAAGATAGAAGTCTATCTTGGTTTGATGGACAATGTTACTGCCGCTGCAGCTGTTCAAATCACACTGCCCTTCCAGCCTCAGAGCCCTCCTCAATTCAAGAGAGAAATGCTTCATTCAAAGTCTGCTCTAAAACCAGTTAGTGCGTGTCTACCCTCAGGTCCATGTGGTGTTAAAATATGACATTCTATATACATTTATATGTGTATGTGTTGATATTTATTACCACTACTAACACAGTTTTAAATTAGGTGCAGATGACCTTAAAATCATTTGCTTAACTCAAGCACCGCCATAGAATCCAAAAGTTCTGAGAGGAGGAAGGAAAATTTCAAAATCACTGATCCAGTCCAGCCTGCTATCAAGAAATTCTACTCTTACTAAAACAAAAATGAGAACCTCCAAAATTTAGGATCAGCTCAAATCTCCACTCCTCACCACCATCACTACAACCCCATGTGTCACCTTTCCCACGAAGCGTCTCATTTGGTCTCCTTTTGCCATCATAGGTTGGACCCCCTCCCCACCCCACCCCATCACAGGACACAGTCCCCCACTCTTGGCAGCTCTGTCCAAAGCATGGACCAAACTCCCTTTGCTGTCTGCTCTGAGCACCATGGAAACAGTCTGGAATTTTCCCAGTGCCATTTCTAAAATTACTGCAAGAGAATAGAAGGTAAATAAACACAGAAAGTGGGAGAAACCTAAAATCAATGATTTACAAAGCATGAAATTCTGATTACAGGTCATTCTCTCTCTAGAGCTAGAAAATCTTTCCCTGTTCCAGGAGAGAGTCCCCAAAATAGAAATACTCCATGTAAATTGGTACAAAGCCTCTGAAAAGCAATCCGGCACCATGCTTCAAGGTCTGTAAAAAATTCCTATGCTTGGGCCCTGTAATTTCACTTCTGGCAACTCACCTGAATGAAATAATCAAACAGCGAGGGCAGTAATTCATTCACAAAGATGTTTGTCACTAACTCGCCTATAATATAAAAAAAAAGAAAACCTGAAAACAAACTGTGCAACAGGGTTTATGATGTAGCCATAAAATGGAAGATTACATAGCCATTAAAAATGATATTTTAAAGCATTTTTGGTAATACTAAGTGAACAAAAAACTTTTAATGGCATTTAGTGAAAATAGATGGTGCAAAACTGGTACACATTATAGAATCAAATATTTCAAACCAAAACAAGAGAAGTATGAGTGTGTAGAGAAACAAAAAGAAGAAACCTAGCAAAATGTTCACAAAGTGAACTGAGTGCTGAGATTCATGCTGATTTTCTTCTCTACTTGACTTCTGCTTTAGTTTTATGATGAGCTTGCATTAATTTATAATCTGAAAATAAAATAAATTGGGGTGGTCTCTTTTAAAAATATTTTATTAACTTTGAAGATATTAACTTTTTAAAGACAAGAACTCTGTCGCCCAGGAGGCTGACATATATTCTCAGTCTACATCTCCCTACCTCCTCTCTCTCCCCAGCGTGCTCCATCTCCACGCCCCCTGCTCTGCCCACCTCATCTCTGCTTCTCCTTTCTGCTTGTGGATCCAAGAGATCCACATTCGTGACAGCCAATGATGTGGCCCTCCAAGGGACCTTCCAGAGTCACATTTGTCTGGAGGCTGGTACCTCTTCTGAATTATTTACCCTTAAATAAAGCAACCCCATGAAAAATCCACATTCCTCAAATGTCTTAGAAGATTTTTCTTCTCCCCTTGGTTGAAAGGCAGGGTCTATGGAATTCATACTTCATTCAACTAGTATTGATTGAGCATCCACCATGTGCCAGGACCTCTTCTGGAAGAATATATGAGACAAGGCCACCACCCTCTGAGAACTGGCATTCTGGCATGGGCAAAAAATAATAATCACGCAAATGAGGAGAATATCAACTCTGCTAAGTGCTGTTCTCAGAGTGACTCAGTGGCTGCCTGAGACAGTTATTCTTCAGATCTGCGACAGTAAAACCACGAGGGAACGTCCAGGAGGTACCTTGATGCCAAGGTGTTTAGAAAAGCTCAACTTCTTCAGGTCTCGTGCACCGGTGGTGAATGCTAGAAGATGCCAAGACCTCTCAAGAAGACAGTTGCAGGAGGCTTCTAAACACAGACATGTGCACATAAGCCGTGGCCAGCTGGCTCCCGTTCTCCTCATAACATTACCTCCACTCCCTGTCCAGTGATGTTGGTTAGGAGAGAGATTGAAGGAGGGTTGTCATGGTATTTTTGAGACTCAAACAACTCTTCTAAAAATTAGACTCTTAAGTGGGTTGTAGGGGCCCTGTTGCTTCTCTCTTATGTGGATTGCTGTTAGGTTTTGTTTTTGTTTTTTCAAAAGAATAATAAAAGATTTAAAATCACTTGGAGCCATAATGACTTTATCTTTGTTAATTTTCCTCAGCAAATACCTTAGGATCAGAAAGTCCTGGAAGCAGAATGAAAAGTACAACCTAAGACAGAGGGCAGGGGAGATCCAAAGAGAAGAGAAAACCTCCAACTCAGTCTGTCTTCTCAACAGCACTCTGCAAAACACACACAGACACACACACACACAGGCACACAGAGTCACTCACTCACACTCATCTTTCCTTCCCAGATAAGCTATGGCATTGCCTGAGCAGCCATTCAGAAAATTTTCCAACCCCTCTATAACTTAGAGTTCTTCTTTCCGGACATAAATAGGAATTTCAACTGGGCCGAAAGCAGACACTAAACTACCAAAAGATTCATCAAGCATCAAACAACAGAGGAAAATGGTTGGAAGTTGATTGTAAAAAATTAAGGCAAAAGGTTCTGTCCTGAGGAATTGCTGTTTGAACAGGAAATCAAATGACCTAAGGTGGTGTTGGGGGGAAGGGAGGGAAGAGACATAAATCAAGGAAACAGCAAATACCCAATTGCTCTTGTGCCCGTGGAAAATTTTGAGAGAGAACTCAAGAAAATGAAAATTGAGCTCACCCCAAATACATCCCAGATGTCCACTTCTGACTCCCAAGAAATGGGAATGCAAATGGAAAAAATACTTAAAATGAAAATGAATCCATTGGGATATATCCTCCACTAATCTGGCACCCAGAATTTACCTTCTCTAATTTTGTGAAGCAAGTAGCAAATGTGGTACTTAAGGAAAAGGTGCCTTCTTCTCTAGCTGTGTCTGTGTCTATTTCATTTCTCTCATGGTATTGATGGACCTCAAGGGCGAAAGCCAGAGCCTGTGCTTGTACCAGGCACACTGCTGCTAGTAGGTGTTCAGTACATATTTATTCACTGACTGAAACATAAGCTCTGAAAATGTAAGGGTCTCTATATATACATATTACCTGTTAATAAAATGCACACAAGCATCCAGGTTGTGTAGAGAAAGGGTTTATGAAGTTACTGGTAATCACAGTAATGGTAAATAAATAGCTCTTTACAGTTTACAAAGCACTTTCATAAACTTTATCTCTTAACTCCTATAACAGCCATGTGAAATAGGATTGAGGTTAATTCTCCTGTCCCAGCACCTTTCTGAGAATATCACCAGATGGACTAATTACTCAGCTCATAAAAGAATACATCCACTCTAACCCTAGGAACTCCAGATCGAGCTGTGTTAGCAAAAACAAACAGCAGTCAGCTCTGCTGACTCAAAAAGACATATAAAATCTGAGCAACAGCAGCTGTAAACAGCAAAGTCAATTCACCGCCAAAAAGAAACTACGGACCTAATTTTTCATATTCCTACTATTGCTGGTTCAGTTCTGGTTTGTGGGGATGTTTTGTCGTATTTTGTGTTTCTAATGTAATTTTTTAACAGTTTGCACCCTCTCCCCCAAATATCTGACACTGAAAAAGGAAATACTAAAATGGGCTGGGAAAAGAAGAACTAGAAAATATTTCATGCATCAAACCTATTCTGGCTCAACTTCTTTTGTTTTAACAAACCCACAGTTTGAAGCAAGAAACTCATGAATAAATCCGTTTTTACAATGTTTCTAGACTAATTTTTTCACTTTGAAGGCTTTGAAAAGTAAGTTTGGGATTGTACCATTCCCTAGATTTTTTTTAGACTTTTCATTTAAAATAAATGTCAGTAATTTATTTTAAAGTACATCAGAATAGGAAGTGTAGTGTGTGTGTGTGTGTGTGTGTGTGTGTGTGTCTAAATTAGTTTTAATCTACCTTATAGGGTAGGTTAGTTAGCCTTTGAAGAATGCTAATCAGAAAATATACACCTTAGGAGTGTTAGTTAACATTTGAATGATACTTATCAGAAGTTCCATCTCCAGAAACTCTATGACAATCACTTCAAATAGCAAATTCTTAATCTATACTATGGGATTTATTAATTTCATGTTATGGATATTTGAAATAATTTCTCACTGTTGAAAGGAGTAGTGATCAAACACATGGGTTGGTTAGAAATATCACACACGCATCTATCTCCACTAGAGTGTAAATGGAGGATAAGAATCTCAGGAGCCCAATAGTCTACTTCAGTGGGACGCCCTAGCCTAGGTCTCATTTTGATACTATATTACACCACTTGACAGATGATTCTATTTCCTGATCCAACTGGAAAGCTGACTAATTCTACCTCTAAATGGAACATTGCGACACCTGCCTTCAGTAAGCCTTTCCTGCAAGGTGCTTTTAAGAGTGCCAAAGGGCAGGCCGGGCCTGGTGACTCATGTCTGTAATCCCAGCACTTTGGGAACCTGAGGAGGGTGGATTACCTGAGGTCAGGAGTTCAAGACCAGCCTGGTCAACATGGCGAAACCCTGTCACTACTAAAAATACAAAAATTAGCCAGGCGTGGAGGTGGACACCTGTAATCCTAGCTAGTTGGGAGGCTGAGGCAGGAGAATTGCTTGAACCCAGGAGGCAGAGGTTGCAGTGAGCCAAGATCACGCCACTGCACTCCAGCCTAGGCAACAGAGCGAGACTCTTGTCTCAAAAAAAATAAAAATAAAAGAGAGCCAAGAGGCAGAGAGCTAGGGCTTCACTAATACAAGATCAGACCTAGGACTGCTATGGGTTCTGCTTGCTGATAAATGTTGGCACTTGGGCAGCAGAATTCATTAAACTTCATGGTAACATATCAGCTGATAGCAACACCCCGGGGGAGAGAAGCAGCCACGGTTTTCATCTACCTCTAATCTTTGGAGGCAATCAATATCCACCAAGACAACATGACAATTCCAAACCACCATATTGGCTAGGACAGCAAGCAACAGCTCAGCTTGAATTTATACTATCTGGAAATCATTGGGAGAGTATAATGTCCTCTACCCACACTGCAGCCCACAGGGAAAAGCATTTTACCTTCTCTCCTTGTATAAGGAAGTTCTGGGGAAGGCATTTCTGCCCTTTCTCCACCTCCATCTTTCTACTCACTTTTCCCTAATATGGAAGCAGCTGAACATGGCCAGAGTGTGGACATTCACTGGGTCACATTGCACTGTGATAATGGTTAGTGGATATTCTTGACACGCACTCTTGTTCTCTTTCCACGTCTTCTTTTACTTCCTTCCTTGGATACAAAAGACTTGCTTGAGCTTTGCAGCTGCCATGTGGTAGACACACCTGGGAAGACATGGCTGCTGAAGGCAGAGGCTCATCTATCACGTTGGTTTTTCCCACTGGGGCCTTAACTATGGTGCCCATTAATGTGGCCAGTTAGGAAATAGTGTGCTCTCACTCACTCTCCATCTCTCGCTTTCTTTCTCTCTCTCTCTCTCACACACACACACACACACACACACACCATGAAGGTCTCAAGATTCAGATTCAGGTCTAAGCTATGTTCTCCAATGCATGTTACACCGGGTGATGAAAGATGGGTTGTTGGGAGCCTGCCCAAATATCACTTAATAAAGCAAGTCTTCATTCATCATTGGCTGTTGATATCTAGGTGTATACTCCACTGGTCAAAAACTCAGAGAAGAGGAACGACATTTGGTATCCTGAAACTGAACCGCTACCAGAATGCTCTGTACCCATCAAAATCATTCGTCTAACAATATTTAATAACATGGTGAAATATTTACAATACAATTGCAAGTGAAAAAAGCTTCGTGCTCAAGAGGCTATGTAGTGCGATTTCAGTTTTGTTTTCTATATGAAAGGATAATGAAAGAAAATATCCCCAAAATGCGAATCTGCCTATCTCAGAGAGATGTCACCACTGAAGATTTCTATTTTTGATCATTACACTTTCAAAATGCTTTACAATGAACAAAAACATTTATAACAAGTGGGAAAAAATGTTACTGTAACCATTTAAATATTTGCTCTTGTCTCTATAACAGTGATGTCCCACAGGAATAGAAGAATGCAAGCCACGCAGGTAATTTTAAATTGTCTAGCAGTCATACTTTTTAAAGTCTAAAGAAACGGGTGAAGTTAATTTTAATAATGTGTTTTATTTAACCCAATATACCAAAATATTATCATTTGAATGTGAGCTCAATATAAAAATTATTCATGAGATATTTTCATTGTTTCTTTTGTACTAAGTCTTTAAAATGTGAGGTACATCCTGGCTGGGCGCGGTAGCTCACACCTGTAATCCCAGCACTTTGGGAGGTTGAGGCAGGCAGATCACTTGAGGTCAGAAGTTCAAGACTAGCCTGGCCAATGTGGCGAAACTCCGTCTCTACTAAAAATACAAAAATTTGCCAGGCGTGGTGGTGCACGCCTGTAATCCCAGCTACTCAAAAGGCTGAGGCACAAGAATCACTGGAACCCTGGAGGTGGAAGTTGCAGTGAGCTGAGATCAGGCCATTACACTCCAGCCTGGGAGACACAGCAAGACTCCATCTCAAAAAAAAAATAAAAAAAAAAGTGAGGTACATCTTACACTTAAAGCATCAGCTACATTTCAGAGTGGCTATGTTTCAAGGGTTTCATAGCCACATGCTGCCAGTGGCTTCTAGAGTGGACAGCACAGTTCTGTACACTAGCACTGAAGAATCAATTTAGAAAGCATGATGCCAGGAGAGTGGAGGGAGATCTCCCCCTAGTGTGCTTTAGACCTTGACATCCTACCATAGTCATATGTTAAAGCTGGGACTGTAAAGGCCCCTGTTAGAAAGTAAATATACACCCTTTATTCATCCATTGTTCACTGAGTCATCATCATCATAGGTCAGGCGCTTGGCTGGACGCTAAGGATAATGTCATGAAGGGACCCCTGCCCTCCTGGTAACCCACTGTCCAGTGGGAGCAATGGCCCATAAATAGACTGTGGCTTTGATGGAGCACAGAATTCTTGCAAAAGGAGACATTACAGCCAGTCCTGAAGATGAGTTGAGGGTCTTGGTGGAGGTGACAGAATGGGTAATGGGCACAGGTGTGTAAAGGAGCACGACTCTCAGGGAATGAGGTGGGCTGTGGTGTCTGTGTCACAGGCTATACTGGGAGTACTGGTGGGAGCTGGGAGTAGAGAGAGGGCAGAAGCCATGGAGTGAAGAATAAACTGGAGAGACAGACTCCTGGTGTTTTAGAAAGGGCATTTTGGCTGCTACATGGAGGAAGTATTGGAGCCATAGAGTGACTGGGGGAGTGAGGTCCAGCTAGGAGAAGAGAACTATGCCCACATGAGAGCCAAAGGTGCCGAACCACACAGTGCAGTAGGGAAGGGGGATGAGTGAACAGAAGTAAAATCAACAAAACTTAGCAAGCAACAAGAGGTAGGGTGTGAGAGAGAAGGGAGAAGGTTTTAGTAACGCTTCACTTCTACTGCCCTAGTCCGGCTAAGTGGGTGAACAGTCATGTCCATAAACAATGGAAGCCTTGCTATCTGCATAGAGGAGACTAAGGAATCACTGGGGACCAGCAGCCCCAGCCTGGCACCTTGATCCAGCCCAACTATGAGGCTTGAGCTTGAATCTCTCTTCATAACTGGCCAATTGCCCTGTCTAGGGCCCTGTGCTTCTCCAGGCTGGGGCCGTACCTTACTCCTGGCTTTGATCTCCTTGGAGATCTCCTGGGGATAGTCACTGTCCTGGTGCCCCTGTCCTATTTGAACAGAACCACAACTGCCATTCTGCTAGTCAGCCTTCCTGCATTTTCTCTCCTACCAGGAGATGGGGCTCATTTTCAGTCATTCTTCTTAAATATTTTTCTTTCCAAATTTAATGTCGGGCTGGCTCAAAAAAGTAATTTCAGCAATACCAAAGCGTTCATATTTTACTTCTAGTGCCAAAATTATATTTCTTGCAAATAATTTCTTTTACTAAGTACAAATGTCCAGCATACAGCAAAAAGTGTTAGTCACATTTATTCTCATTTCTAGAACAACTGGTAGTTTTCAAGGCACTTCCATGATTTCTCACTGCTCTAAAGGCAAGGTCCCAATTCCTGCCTTGATATGCTGGGTTCTTGGTACCTGGAGCCCTCCCTACCTCATTGCCCCATTTCCCTCCACCCTGCCTCAGACTCTGCTTTCCATTCAGACCGCACCTGTGCACAGGCTGTATCTTCCATCTGGAAAGCCTCTCCTCACCTTTCACACCTTGTGCCCTTCTTTACTGCCTGCATCTCCTCCAGGAACACTTTCCAGCCCAGCCCAGCCTGACCCCAGGCTAAGATTGGTATCCTCCTGACTTGAGCTCTCTCATTCCAATTTTACTCATTTTTTCCTGCCCCTGGCCACACTGGACTGTAGGGCCTGCCTGCCTCCCTGCCACTAGACTATGAGCAACTTGTGGGCACATTCTGTGTCTTTTTCATCCTTTTCAGTTTTCTCCTTGCAGAGTCTAGAGCACAAGATGGATAAGTAATACAGTATCTTATTCTTACTCCTGGCAATAGGGCTTGGTTCTGTGTTCCCAACCAAATCTCATGTTGAATTGTGATCCCAAGTATTGGAGGTGGGGCCTGGTGGGAGATGACTGGATCACAAGGGTGGTTTCTAGTGGTTTAGCACCATCCCCCAGTGCTGTCTTGTGAGTAAGTTCTCATGAGATCTGGTTGGTTGCAAGTATGTAGTACCTCCCCATTCTCTTCTCTTCCTCCCACTCCAGCCATGTAGGATGTGCTGGCTTACCCTTTGCTTTCCACCATGATTATAAGTTTCCTGAGGCCTCCCTGGCCTTGCTTCTTGTACAGCCTGTGTAACTGTGAGTCAATTAAACCTCTTTTCTTTATAAATTACCCAGTCTCAGATAGTTCTTTATAGCAATGTGAGAACAGACTAATACACTTGGTAACAGGGGTGAACAGAGGCCTCAAAAAGCTATGTCCAAGTCCTAAGCCTCCCCACCTTCACCCACCCCACCCCCCATTCAGTATCTGTGAATGTGACCTTATTTGGAAATAGGATCTTTGCAGATGTAATTAAATTAAGGATCTCAGCATATGATCATGCTGGATTTACAATAGGCTCTAAATTCAAGGATGGTGAGAGAAAGGAACAGGGATCTTTCAGACACACAGACACAGACAGACACACAGGGATAAAGCCTTGTGCAGACAGAGGCTGAGACTGGAGCGATTCGTCCACAAGCCAAGGAACACTAAGGATGGTCAGAGCCGCCGGAAGCTAAGAGAGAGGCAAGGACGGACTCTTCCCCGGAACCGCCTGGGGGACCACCCCTGCTGACTTCTTGCTTTCAGATTTCTGATCCCCAGAATTGTAAGATAATAAATTTCTCTTGTTTTCAGCCACCATGCTTGCGGTAATCAGTTACAGCAGCTCTGGGAAACACAAATAAGGGGATCACTGTGAAGTGTGATATGAACACACATATGATATCTATATACTTGAGTAAAAGTATTTTGCGTTTATGATTTGGTTTCCTTTTGGAAATTCCCTTAAATGTCTAAGCTGCTTCACCACCACCCCCCATGTAAGTGCCCCCTTCCCAGCCTCACCCCCAGTGGGGTAAATCACCCAATGTGGTCTAGTCAGCATTCTACTGGACTAAGCCAGCTCATGCTCTTGACTTGGCTGCCCTGTTTCTCCCACTTTCCCCTTATCTGTTACATCCCACTCCCCAGCGTGGAGTCCAGCTGGATTCCATGACTTTGTGTAGCCTCTGCATCTGTGACACCTGTTCCTTCACTCCCAGTCCTCTCGACCTGCAAGTTCCTCCTTTCTTCCACATCCAACCCCAGGAGCAACTCTTGCAAGTTCCAGGATACCCCCAGCCCCAGTCCTGATCTCACTGCCCTCCCAAGTAGGTCCTCATCACAGCCCAACTCCCAGCACAGAGCATCTGTGAGAGTGTCATGAGTAAACACATTTTCCTGCACAGTCAATACACTGATAATGATGGTGTTGTTAATTTCGAGAAGTAGTAATTAAAGAAGGAGGACCTTTTCTTGACTATCTACCACACATTTGCAGGTTCAAAATCACACGTTATCTTTAACAAACCCATTGCTCCTCAAGACATTTTCTTACTTCATCAGACACTTGAGAGCTATCCGAATAAAAATGAAAATAGGGTGGCCTCCAGGAATGGTATCTTTCCTGACACCTAGTTAAAGCAAAAGTCAATATCTAATCCCACCATAATTGATTTGCTAATTGTGCTGAGGTAGGTAATATTCTTACTCTTTAAGTCAACTACCACCCATCTCTACCCCGAAAAAAATTATTAGATTTTTTCAGTGAAAGCAAACCAAATGAAGGCATTCCACATTCCTGGGACACTGCAGGTGTTTTTATTATTAGGAATATGTCTATGCAAAATAAGAGGCATGCCAATTAGCAACATGATTAGTTTTCTCCATGATGCAGGGAAAGGCACCATTGAGAACTCCATAGTTTATTTTTGTAATTTTGACACAACTCAGTAGTTTTCCAGAAGGTCAGAGGGCCTGAAGCAGATGGTGGGCTTCCTCTGATTCACCACAGTGACGTCCTTCCTGGCCAGGCCCCGAGTCCCGGTTCAGGCCATTTTTATCTTCCCTCCTGCGACTGCCAAAGCCTCACGCCTGTCCAGCCTACCACTTCCCACAGCCTCTCTGTCCATCCGCCTAGAGATACAGAGCCACCTCTCACATAGCTGATGATGTCACTCTCGTGTTTACAACTTTCCTCTCACCTTTGCCTTGGGGATAAAATCTGAACCCCGAGACCCAGTCTCTCTGAGTCACATCAGCCTCACACGCTCTCTGGCAGCAAGAGACACCTGAACTCAAACCACATCAAAGTAATTTGTGTTTCTGGCTCATTTCACTCAGAGCCAATTTTCAGCATTTCATAAATGAAGGGGTTTTCTTGTTGTTCATTATGCCTATAGCCATCTGTTTTATTTACTCTTGAACACTTCGGTCACTTTGCCTTTGCATTTTGTTATAATGTAACCTACTTGTTTAATTTGTTTTATTGTTTTTAAAATCCTGAAAAGACTAAACAATAATAAGCCCCTGAAAAGTGTGCAAACACACACACACACACACAAAGGTGTACTGATGGTATTGTGGTTATGGGGTAGATTGTCCTTGTTCATAGGAGACCTTTGCTGGAATATTGGGCTGAGGTATCATCACATCTGCAATTTACAAATGTTCAGCTAAAAGAAAAACTGTGAGTGTGAGAGAGTGAGACAATGTGGAAATTTTTCAAAATAAAAAGTTGGGGAGAATGGGGAAAGCGAATTGAATTTTAAGTAAACTTATCATTCAACAATTTGATCCTGCACGAGCCAGCCTTTGGGAAGCAATGACTTTTAGCGCCCTTGCCTCCTTATTCCACTCCCTCTGCCTGAATCCCTTGGTAAATCTCAGAGGCCCCAGTCCAAATACCTCCATGATCTTTCACTTGCTCTTTGCAAGCCAATCTAATCTTTCCCTCCTTTACAGTAATATTCTATCATCCATACTCTTCATTCCTACAATGTTAATATTGCATTTCGGGTTGCTGTCAGCTTCCCCGTGAGCAATGTGAGAGTTCCTAGTGCCTAGGATAGGGCCAGGCATACAAAAGGTGTTCAAATATGTTGTCCTAGAGGAAATCAGTGAGGAAATGAGTAAAACCATGCCATCTATTTTATACAGAATGATATATATTTTTTTGAAACAGAGTCTTACTCTGTTGTCCAGGCTGGGGTGCAGTGGTGCGATCTCGGCTCACTGCAACCTCCACCTCCTGGGTTCAAGCGATTCTCGTGCCTCAGCCTCCCAGATAGCTGAGATTACAGGCACATGCCACCATGCCTGGCTAATTTTTGTATTTTTAGCAGAGACAGGGTTTTGCCATGTTGGCCAGGTGGTCTCGAACTCCTGACCTCAGGTGATCCTCCCGCCTTGGCCTCCCAAAGTGCTGGAATTACAGGCGTGAGCCACCATGCCCAGCCTTCTTTTATTCACTAGGGTACTTGAAAAAATGAGGCAGTATGAATTGAAACTGGGCCCACAAAAGCTCACACTTAAGAGAACCTGAGAATTCAGGGCTCTGCGAGTAAGAGAAATGGGGTGTAGCAACTAAATGAGCTTTTCCAGAGAACTATCCCAGGAAACAGAGACCGGGGAGATGGTATTTCTTTGGTGGGGGGTGTACTGATGCTGCTGGCTGTGGAAAATCCCTGGGGGCCCCAGCCCTGGGACCATCCTCAGTCTTACTTGTCCAGATGTACTGGTTTCAGCCTAATCTATCCCAGGCAATTCAGTAAGCATCCCTTGAGGAGCTGACTTCTAGTCTTTTCTTTTCTGTGGATCCACTAGATTTGCAGGGGCTCACACCAAAGTTTCATCCACATGTTACGGCAGATCCATGACAAAGAACAGGGCTTTTGTGGCCAAGAATGTTTGCAGCCCTGAAATGCAAGAAGGTGTGACAATCCAGTGAAGCCCAAGGGAGGGCATTTTATAGCCATCTCACCTTGGACCGTCTACTCAACTACTTTGTTTCACGCCATCTTTAAACCTATTGCCCCTATTATGCCCTTTAATTACATCCTTTCTTGGTTGTTGAACCTCAACACATCGTAATTCAAAACACTTTCAATCCTAAATTGGCCTTTACAAAGCATTTCTAAATTCCACAATACCCTTTTTTATTATACAGCATATTAATGTGTATATCATCTCCCATCTCTTCAGAATTATTATCTGACTCCAAACTCTTACACTATTTTTTTAAATGCAAGGTTTTTGGAACTGGGTCAACATCTAGATTCCTACTAAGCCTTTCTTTTTTTATTTTTTAATTTAATTTTAAGTTCCAGGATACATGTGTAGGACGTGCAGGTTTGTAACAGATAAACGTGTCCCATGGTGGTTTGCGGCAACTATCAACCCATCACCTTAGGTATTAAGCCCCACATGCATTAGCTATTTATTCTGATGCTCTCCCATCCCCCACTTCCCACCGCTGACAGGCCCCAGTGTGTGTTTTTCCCCTCCCTGTGTCCATGTGCTCTCATTGTTCAGCTCCTACTTATAAGTGAGAACATACAGTGTTTGGTTTTCTGTTCCTGCATTAGACTAAACCCTTCTTCTTGCTACCTCCACCCAGTACCTTGAAGGATGGCATGGAGGAATGGAAAGACCAGAGACTATGTGACCTTTTTAAGTACCCAGCATCTCTCTAAACTTGAGATCCTTCAGCTCTAATTAAATAACAGCAATTGTGCCAAACTCAAAAGGCTGCCTTTAGTAAACAATGTAATAAATACAGTATCTACTGCATGCAGCAATAGGTACTGGAAAGATTATTAGTCACGGTTCTCCAGAGAAACAGAATCAATCAGACAAAAGAAGAGGAAAAAAAAGAGATGGGTTAGATGCTATTATCCCACATGATTATGGAGGCTGAGAAGTCTTACAACCTGCCACTGGTAAGCTGAAAACTCAGGAAGGCTGGTGGTGTCATTCAAACACCTGAGAGCCAGAGAGTCCGTGGTGCAGATTCCAGTCCAGGTCCAAAGGCCTGAGAACCAGGAGAACCAAGGGCAGAAGAAAATCAATGTCCAAACTTAACTAGTCAGGCAGAGAAAAAACTTAACCTTCCTCTACCTTTTTGTTCTATTCATGCTCTCAATGGATTGGATCTTGCCCACTCACATTGGGGTGGGCCATTTACTTTACTGAGTCCATGAATTTACATGGTAATCTCTCCCAGAAATACCCTCAACCTGACACACCCAGAATAAAGTTTAATCAGCTATCTGGGCATCCTTTGGCTCAGTCAAGTTGGTACAATTAACCACAACAATGCCGGTTTCCTTCCTATTCTAACGATAGTAAGAGCTGGTATTTACTGAGCACTTAGTCTGTGCTTTATATATGGTAACTCTTTAATCTTAGGAGCAACCCCATGAAATAGGTTTCAATTTACAGAGTAAACTTAGGGGGAAATGAAGTCAAAAATGGCAAAGCCAAACACTGAAAAGCTACATGCTGGATAAACGGCTGAGGTGGCTCTACTGCAAAGGGACAACTTTTAGCAACTACATGTAAACTCATTTTCAAAAGTTCCTAAGAGATACTGTGAAGTCATGAAAATAGCAATAGATGAGAAGTCCAAAGCCTGGGCTCCTGTCCATCTCCATCAATTCCTAGTTTTGTGATTGTCGTGGGGTGCCCTCCACAGGCCCAAACAGCATATAAGACTGTATGGTTTTCCTCCTCTTTGGAATAGACGGGTTTGCTAGACAGTTACCACTGATCTTGAAAGCAAAGAATAGGCCGGATGTGGTGGCTCATGCCTGTAATCCCAGCACTTTGGGAGGCCAAGGTGGGCAGACCATTTGAGGTCAGGAGTTGGAGACCAGTCTGGCCAGTAAGATCAAACCCTGTCTCTACTAAAAAAAAAAAAAAAAAAAAAATTGAACCAGGTGTTGTGGCACACACCTATAATCACAGCAACTTGGGAGGCTGAGGCACAAGAATCACTTGAACCCAGGAGGCAGAGGTTGCAGTGAGCCAAGATCGTGCCACTGCACTCCACTCTGGGTAATATAGTGAAACCCTGTCTCAAAAAAAAAAAAAAAACAGAAAGCAAAGAATGCCAGTGTCCCTGTGTCCCTTCCTGAAAGATAGGCTACACATCTGTGGTGAGAGAGAAAAATAAATAACATCTGCAAATTTCCTGCCTAAAAATCCCCTTTGTTTGGAAATTCAGCTTGCTTACATATATCCTCAGAAAAGCAAATTTTAAGTTCCAATCAGTGGTCATGGGTTCAAAATTCATGATCCTAGGGAAATTTTTGAAAGGCAGCTGTACATCCCCTTCCTTTGTAGGACAGACATCCCTTCCCTTTGTAGGACACTTCAAGGTCCTGGCTATAAGTTTTAGTCAAGATCCCACTGATGCCCCCCTCCCCAATCCTAAACCATGGAAAAAACTAAGGCTCCAGATCAATTGAGATGGGAAGATGATATCCCACCTCAAGCAGGAGGTAATAACTAGATATCGTCCAATGTTGTCTGCATAAAGCCCTTTGATCAGCCTCTGTCCCATGGCCATCAAAATAATTAAGATCTAATGCAGAGAAGAAAGATTTGCACTAGGTTTGGCAGGCCCTGGAACACTGGTCTTAGCTGAGTTGAGTCATTTAAGTTCACCAAGACTCGAATTTCTATCCAAAAACATGACAATAATAACATCTATCCTGACTCTTTCAAGAGCCATTGTGGAGATTAAATTTGGGAGGCAGATCAGCCTCATGGTTAAGAGGTCAGATCCAGAGTTAGACAGCCTGGGTTCAAATCCCATCTCCAATACCTACTAGCTGTATAACTTTGGGAAGCTATGCATTCATTCATTTAACTTATCTGTGCTTCAGATTCCTTATTTGTAACGCAGGGAAAAGCAAAGATCCTATGTCATAAGGTTGTTGTGAGGATTAAGTGCTCTAATATGTGCAAAGCATTTAAAAGTGTTTGCCATTATGAGTTAGGAGTTAGTGCTCATGTAAGTGGTAGCCATCATTATGGGAAAGCATTTTAAAAGCCAGAACTGTCACTCTAAGATGCCTCTGTGGAATGAGTCTCACCCAAAAGCTTTCTGTGAATTTTCAAACAATGAGAGCCTGGAAGTTTGCTTTTGACTACTTCAAAATACCCCCTGCCCAATCACCAAGTCAGAACTGCAGCATCTATAGTTCCTGAAACTTAAAGGAATGTTGTTGAAGTCCTGTAGGGTCCCACTCTGCTTTCTGCCATCCCAAAGCATCAACTTTAATTCAACTAGAGAAGATGGTCATTTCCTGAATGATATGGTTTGGATTTGGAGGGGCCTGGTGGGAGGTGATTGGATCATGAAGGCAGATTTGCCCCTTGCTGTTCTCATGATAGTGAGTGAGTTCTCATGAGATCTGATGGTTTGGAAGTGTGTGGCACTTCCCCCTTCTCTCTCTCTTTCTCCCACTGCCATGAGAAGGTGCTTGCTTCCCCTTCACCTTCCACCATGATTGTAAGTTTTCTGAGGCCTCCCAGTCATGCTTCCTGTTAAGCCTGTGGAACTGTGAGTCAATTAAACCTCTTTTCTTCATAAATAACCCAGTCTCAGGGAGTTCTTCATAGCAGTGTGAGAATGGACAATACACTGAGGATAGTGATGATTACTGGAACCACGTGCAATAACTGAACAACATTTTCAAGCATACGAAGCACTTTTTTAACATAAACCCTTCGACCATCACAACCAATTCGCAGATCATCCTTCTCTACTGTCCCCTCTTGGAGGCAGACAAACAAAAGTCCAGGTCACAAAAAAAAAAAAACAAACAAACATATGTTCATGATAACAACTCTCACAATTTCTGAAAAATCACTGTGAAATTCACCCCCAAACCCTCACTGAATCAGTTCCTGGGACTCAATGTCTAATCAATCTATAAATGTGACCTGTCTCAACAAGTCAATGACTTCAACTTCAAAACACACAAATAGACACAAGCCACAGTGCACAAGGTTATCATCTAATGTGACATGGAGAGACACCAGTTGGGACTATTACCAGGTACCCAGAGGACTGTGTAGGATCATTGCATCTGTGGGTCACTTCAATTTTAGCACCTCGCACATTACCTAACTCTACCCAACACATACGAGGCACTCCATGAACATTTGCTACAGTTGGAGTTTCCTAAGCATCTTCACACACATACGGTTTTTAAACCTCAAATTATCCTTCGCAATAGGCATTTTTTACTTATAGTCACTCATTTTAAAGTTTGTGAAACTGGTATTTCTACCAGTTCAAGGATTTGCCCAAAATTATAACAAGAGTAATAAATGACACAAACAGAACCCATCTCTCCATCATTCAAGGCTAGTGTGTGTAATGCTGTTCCATAAGTATAAAAATTTCAGAAGTAACATGGAACTGGGATTCATTTAGATAGAACATCATGTCCCTCACAACACTATAGACCTTGCCGTGGTATATGCAAAAATGCATTTTTACACTTCGATCAAAATTTAGCAGTGTACCTGAGAAGGTTGACAAGATGCTAGCAGCAAGCCAGCTGAGAATCTTTGTCTCAATAGGAAGATGTGCCAAGAAAGGGAGAAGATAAATGGGGTTTTTGGGAGGGGTAAATGCAGTAGGAGTTAGGCTTATAAGGCCTCCTCCTACGCACCTTCTCAAAATCCTACCTCCACCCATGGCTCCACACACATTCTACTAAGATTGTTCCCTCCAGCACAAAAGAGTTTTCCCCCTTCATTGATGAACATTAATGCCGCAGAATATAACTACTTTCATTTAATTTTGTTATTTTAATCAAATCACTAATTCATATTTATTATAAAATGACTGGTAAATATAGATAACAAAAATAAAAATTATTAAATTAAAATCACTGTGAATTCCACAACCAAAAAATAACTACTGCTAACTCCTTAATGTAATCCTTCCAGAATTTTCCCAGCACACCAATGCATATAAACATGTATATATATTTGCAAAACAATACTATAACTATTTTAAAACCTGGCTGTTGTGTTTTTTTCACTCAACAGGAAATCTTGCACAACTTTTCATGTTAATACATAAGAGCATGTAAACATCATAATGACTTCAGTATAAATTATTTAATGAATTTTCTATGGCTAAATATTTAGGCTGTTTCCAAATTTTTGATACTAGAGACAATATTTTATGAGCATTCTTGAATATACATCTTTGGGCACCTGCTTAGCTATTTCTTTAGGATAAATGTGTATTTAAGATAAACAAGTATTTGATTATCTCATTTATAATGGAGAGGTCTTTATTGGCTCCTGCTTGATATTTAGGATAAATTCCAAATGAATTAGCATAGCCCACTTTAGTCTCCCCCTCACCCCAGAACTTCCCTGCATATACTGTCGGTGCCTTAGGCTGTGCTCACTCTCTGTCTTTCTCCACTTCACTAATCCTTTCTCTTCTTTCTCCAAACTTCAAAATTCAGCTTAAATATCACCTCCTTCTGAAAGTCTTCTATTATCATGATCCTTCACCAATACAACGCAAATTATACTACTACTAATAATAATAGTAATAAACACATATATTTGCCAGGAAGTATTCTAAGTATGTTACATAGATATGTCATTCCATTCTTTCAACAAATCTATGAGGTCATCACTGATACCTCAATTTTACAGATAAACTGTATTTAGAAACTTCGAAGTTTGTTAGGATTTATGAATATGTGAGTACTTCTACAAACTTAAACTAAATTCATATATGTGTATGTGTGCAGCTTGCTCTAGCTAGAAGTATAAAACCCTAGTTACCTGTGTTGATGAATAAATCCTTTTTCAAACACACTTAAAACTAATGTTATTATCTAGAGGAAAGAACTATAAGATGCAATTAAAGAGACCTATGTGATTTAAGGTGAAGCTATTCGGATAAAAACTTGAAATGAAGGTGAATTATTGGTATTCTAGATTAAAACTCAGCCCCAGAATCTGTTAAACACTTTAATTGTCTTTAAACATCAATAACAACTGGGGAAAATTTCAACCTATATATACCATTTCAGTTTAAGTATCAAGCCTTTTTGTCAGGTAGTTAGCATCCTATAATAAAAATCAAAGTTATTACTTTATTTCACCCAGCTAGCCAAAAGGAAAATTGGAATTCCTACCTATAAGAAAACAAAACCAAACAACAGCACATAATAGTTGTTAAGCATTTATATAAACACATTACATTTTTAAAGCACTCAACAAGTAATTAGTGGAACCTAGAATTAGATTTGTTTTTATTGTCACAGTGCGGAAGAAAACCTAGTACTGAATAGGTTATTCAACTATTAAACCTTGACCAAAAAGATTTATTGTTAATTGTTTAAACTCCCTGCAATAAAATTAAACAACTGTTTTCCCCTTCCAATCAACTAACATGGCCGGCATGACTTTCACTAATTCACTTAGTGTCTAACAAAGGTAAAATAATAAACACTCAATGAAGAAGTGGCCATGCCTCATCAAACAGAGGTGCAGAGAGACTCCTGAATTGCCTGGCTCTGTGCTGGGTGGTATGAGCAGATGAGATAGATACAACTGACCCCCTAGAGCATCAATTTTTCTAATGATGAAGATAAACATGTTTATTCTAAAACAAGCATAGTTATGCTATAACATAAAATAGCATAAAATTTTGAAACAAAAAACTGTCATCTACTTAAATGCCTTCCTATCCACTTTATATTTGTATGGCTTTTGAATTTTGCACCATTTTAATGTATTACCTTTTAGAACAAATTAACTTTTTAAAAGCCATAAGACAGAAAAAATGATAAGGAGAAACTAACAACTATGTTTTGCACATCTGAATTTGTGGAGAATTCATATTTGCTACACATGTGTATAGCTGCAAAGATTATCCTTGTCCAAAATATGTGTATTAATCTCTCTCAATCTTCCAAATCTGTGTGTAACATTTCCAAAAAGTTTCCACCAAAAAATCCTAATAGTCTAAGTAAAAATTTGTCCACCCTCTTTCTACTCCATATTCATGGGAAAAGGGTCACTAAAGATACTAAAATGTTTTACTACATTTTAAAATTACTATTTTTCTTTATTAATTTTCTTTTAAATTACTTTTAATTTATTTAATCTTTGATAATTTTAATAATTTGGTTGGATAATGATTCCAAATTCAAGAGAAAAAGAATACACATAAAAATTTCCCCTTCCTTGGTAGGTCGAGGCAGGCGGATCACGAGGTTAGGGGTTCGAGACCAGCCTAACATGGTGAAACCCCGTCTCTACTAAAAACACGAAAATTAGGCAGGTGTGGTGGCACGCACATCTGCAATCCCAGCTACTTGGGAGGCTGAGGTAGGATAATTGCCTGAACCCGGGAGGCGGAGGTTGCAGTGAGCTGAGATCACGCCACTGCACTCCAGCCAGGGTGACTGAAACTTCGTCTCAAAAAAAAAAATTGCTCCTTCCACCTCTGTCCCCAGCCACCAAGTTTCCCTTCCTGAAAGCAACAATCAAAGTTACCAAATTGCTGTGTATCCCTCCAGAGGGCTCCTTAAATCTAACTCTGTGCCCATTGTACCAAGCTAGAGAGAATTTAATCTTAAGTCATGTTAAAGGATACATATTTTTAAAAGGTGTAATCATGACTTTCACACAAATATAAAACGAACATGGGCCCCAAATTGTATTTAACTCATTAAATAATGAGGGAACTAATAAGGGCTTCCCTTATTAGTTCGAGTTCAGACTAGTTGGAACCAGTCTGAAGAGGAGTTCAAAGAACCACACCTATTTATTCTGGTAAGAAATGCAAAGTGAATTTGCAAATAGATGCCAAATTGGCCTGTCCATAGGGCAAATAATCAATCACCTCCCACCTGACATAGCTAATTTGCATTTCTACAGATGAAAATCCTTTTCACTAGCATCAGTTTTCTATAGCTCAAAGACAGTAAAAGGCAGAGATAAGCAGAAAAGGTGTGTTTAGACAGAACACTTCATTATCTTTTCTTTGTCCACTTTGGTCTCTCTCAGTTGTTTCTGACAGTCACTTAGATGGAATCCTTATGCCGTCTGCTACACTCTGCACACACCTGAGATACGTGAAGGCACAGAGATCTATGTCACAACAAAAATTCAGGAAGGGTCCTCCAGTCATTGTTCTACACTGGTCACTGCTAATTGTTCCACGTCCTTGCCATGGTTCTATGGAAGGAAAGGTCCTCTGTTGCTTTCCTGATGCTTTATTTTAGGTCCCAAAAGCAGACCCTGAGATAAGGATTTGAGAGCAGAGAGGTAGTTTATTTAGAAGGTGAAGGCACCACTGGTAGGGGAGGTTTCTCAAGAAAGTGAGGCAGAAATGGAAAGACAGTAATTAAAGGATTGAGTAACCACAACTTAATCTCATAGGAAAATTATGGGAAACATTGCAAAGCCCCCTCTTTGGAAGTATACCAACTAAAGGGCAAGGGAACTGGGGTCTTTATACTCCAGCTCCCTGGAGTCATTGGTAGAGGGTTGCTCCCAGCAGTGTTAATTCTGTGGCTCTATTGGCCTGCACTAAAAACCAGCAGAGCAGCTTTCCAAAGCTTTAGAGAGACACCTAAGGCAATGAGATGCACCTACTGGCAGTTAGAAGTCCACAGAAACACACAGAAGGAGTGGGATCTAGAGATGTAGACAGAACACCCACAGAATCCACTTCATACCAGGCTTGGATGTGCAAGCCTTAGCTGGGCCTCAAGTTGGAAGCCTGAAACCTAACTCTTATGCCTTGCACATCCTCTCCCCTCTAGGGTCCTGTCACCTTCTGTCTCAAGCACTGTGAAGGAGAGGACATGGGTCCTACTACTTACAAAATCACCAGCCTCTGTCCCTTTCTAGTCCTGGATCTGTTTCCCCTCCCCACTAGAGCTTTGACCTCCCTGCTCCCACAGGTGTTCATTTCTTGCTCCAGTTTCACACTAGGAGGGCAGGCTACCCAAGACAAAGGCCAAAATAACAGCCTGCCTTTGATCAACTTTGAAACACATTTCCCTAGAAGCAATAGAAGCTGAAGTCCCAATTACCTTCTCGAAATAGGAAAAACAAGGAGAACAAAACACTAGTCATGTTTCAAACTTTATCCTGCCACATACAGCAGAAATAGTAAAAATGTGGCATCCTCTTTCCATCTCCGGTGATCTGATGGTTTCTGAAAAAGTGCACTCTCCCCATTTGTTTCTGGGATTCCTCAAAAAATAGCAAAATGAAGGCCAGGTGCAGTGGCTCATGCCTGTAATCCCAGCACTTTGGGAGGCTGAGGCAGGCCAATCATTTGAGGTCAGGAGTTAGGGACCAGCCTGGCCAACATGGTAAAACCCTACTAAAAATACAAAAATTAGCCGGGTGTGGTGGTGGGCACCTGTGATTCCAGCTACTCGCGAGGCTGAGGCAGGAGAATCACTTGAATCTAGGAGGCAGAGGTTACAGTGAGCTGAGATCATGGCAATGCACTCCAGCCTGGGCAACAGAGCAAGACTCTGTCTCAGAAGAAAAAAAAAATAGCAGAATAAAACTCAGCTAAGTTGAGGACTGCTTCAGTCACAGCACAGACAGGATGGTCAACCTCCACTCCCCAGTGTTTGGAAGTTGTTTTCCAGATTGTTTGATCCTTACGGGAATCTGTCTTCCTTCTCAAATTAGAGTGCTAGTGTATATTTCTCCTTAATCTTGGACTAGGAAGTGGTAGTTAAAAATCCTTCCTTCTTTGCACATTTCATTTTCTCATTATTTTAAAGTTATTTTACCTTCTATAGTCTCTGATGAGGCATGAAGAAACTGCCATTCTTTGAAAGCCTAGTAAACATCAGTAGCTTCACACCCATAATCTCTCTTAAAAGTCTCCACAACGCTGAGGTGTAAAAAGCATTTTTAAATGGGGATTATGGTCCAGAGAGGTTACGAAATTTCCTACAGGTCACAAAGCTACAGTTGGAACTAGGATTCAAATGTATTCCCTCTGATATTATCCACTATACCATGATAGGTATTTTCCTTATTAAATCCTAACTGGACTTTGTATCTTAAAAGTCTCCACAACACTGAAGTGTAAAAAGCATTTTTATATGGGGATTGTGGTCCAGAGAGGTTAAGAAATTTTCTATGGGTCACAAAGCTACAGTTGAAACTAGGGCTCAAACTTATTCTATCTGACATTTTCCACTATACCATGATAGGTATTTTCCTTATTAAATCCTAACTGGACTTTGTATCTTCCAAGGCTAAAAAGTTATGAAAGGTTAAAAACAATAGAATTTTCCCTATGTTTTTTTCAAATTGTAGGAGATGTTTGAGCCCTTTCAATTATTATCATAATAAATAGAAAATAAAACTAAGGAGAATTTATTACATCAATTAGTGGACATCAAAGTCAATTTTCCATGATCCAGGAAGTGAAGTTCTACCAAGTAACTCACATTGTAACTTAACAATCTTGGAAAGAACAGGGCCTCCAATGGCATTCATCAGGCAGCATGATGGTTTCTTCCAAAATGATACTTTACCCATTTCCCTCTTATGCTCATGGGAGGGAGTGACTCAAGTAAAAAGATCAGAGTTTTGCTGACAGACAGACCTGACTTATCGCAATGCTGCTGGCGCCACGCAGTGTGTATTAGTCCATTCTCACACTGCTATCAAGAACTACTTGGGACTGGGTAATTTATAAAGAAAAGAGGCTTAATTGACTCACAATTCCACAAGCTGTACATGAAGCATGGCTGGGGAGGCCTCAGGAAACTTATAATCATGGCAGAAGGCAAAGGGGAAGCCAGCACATCTTACATGGCCAGAGAAGGAGGAAGAGAGAGTGATGAAATAGATGCTACACACTTTTAAACGATCAGATCTTGTGAGAACACACTCACAATCACGAGAATAGCAAGCGGAAAATCCACCCCCATGATCCAATCACCTCCCACCACGCCCGTCCTCCAACACTGGGGATTACAATTTGACATGAGATTTGGGCAGGGACACAAATCCAAACCATATCATTCTGCCCCTGGCCCCTCCCAGATCTCATGTCCTTCTCACATTGCAAAATACAATCGTCCCTTCTAGTAGTCCCCTAAGTCTTAATTCATTTCAGCATTAACTAAAAATGTCCGTAGTCCAAAGTCTCATCTGAGACAGGCAAGTCCCTTCCACCTATGAGCCTGTAAAATCAAAAGCAAGTTAATTACTTCCAACATACAATGGGAATACAGGCATTGGGTAAATATATCCATTTCAAAAAGGAGAAATCAGCCAAAACAAAGGGTTACAGGCCCCATGCAAGTCCGAAACCCAGCAGGGCAGTCATTAAATCTTAAAGCTCCAAATTAATCTCCTTTGACTCCATGTCTCACATCCAGGCCACACTGATGCAAGGGGGGGGCTCCCAAGGCCTTGGGCACGGTGTGATCCTGAACAAGTCTTTCATTTATTCAACACAAGGTTACTGAGCACCCGCTAAGTACCAGGCTCCATGTTCCATCCTGTGGCTAGAACTGTACTCAAACCCTGTCCTCAGAGCTGTCTATGTAAGGAGCCAGACGAGAGTCAAGCAAACCTAATGGAATTTGGGTTAAATACTGTGAGCATGTGGCCAACAGACTGTAAGACAGCCCCCAACAACCCTGCCTCTTGGTATTCACATTTTTGTGTAATCTTCTCTGCTTAAGTGTGAGCTGAACCTAGCTACTTGCTTCTACCAACAGAATATGGCAAAGGTTATGGCGTGTTATTTCCATGATTAGGTTACCTAAGATTGTGATTGTACCTTGCTGGAAGACTGTGCCTTGCAATCTTTGATGAATCAAGCTGCCATGTTGGAGAGATCCACATGACAAGAAATTGAGGGCAGTCTCTGGCCAACATCTAGCAAGGAACTGAAGTTCTTAGTCCAACAACCCACAATTAACTGAAGCCCACCAAAAAGCATGGGAGCTCAGAAGCAGGTCCTTCTCCTATCAAGCCTTCAGATAAGACTTCACCCCAGCCAACACCTTGATTATAACCTTGTGAGAGACTGAGTAGAGGACCCCAAAAAGCCATGCTCAACCTCCTAACCCACAGAAACTATGAGGTAATAAATATGTGTTGCTTTAAGCAAGTTTGTGGGCAATTTGTTACATTATAATAGATAACTAATAGGAAGCCCAAGAACAGGCTGCTAAGAGAGATCCCAGAGGAAGACTGCTTGAGACTAAGTGGTGAGCACAGGCTTCTCTGAGGAATCACATTTAAGCAGAGTCCTGAGTGATGAGCAGGTGCCCACCAGGAATGTGGGGAAAGGGAATTCCAAGTCTTTGAACCTTAGTGGAGCCTCAATTTCCTCAAATAGAAAATGAGAATTTTCCCTAGGTATTTCCTGCATATAGTTGCTTTGAGGATTAAGTGAGAAAATATTTGTAATGTGCTTTACATCACCTATGATGCAAATAATAAGCCTGATTACAATGATGGATGATGAGGATGTTATTACCACCAGTATTTTACAAATAAAGTACTAGGACTGAATGACACCCAATGGCAAAACGTAGTATGTGTTCTAAGAATGGACACTTCCTGTCCATAGATTCTATTCCTTTCAGTCTTCTCTGGCTGGCCCATGTCTTTCTCTGGCTAGGCCTTTCTAGGCTTCTTTATGCAGATAGGGGAAGAGGTTGTGTAATCCCTCCTACTAATCATTGTGCAGATAGATTTATTTCTCTGTTACAAACCACTGTCACATTACTGACTGACTCTCTTATCAGCCAATAGCAAATAATTCTGTACTTAGCTTAGGCAGTCCTGCTTTCTCATTCAGCTGACTCCTGTCTACCCAATTAAAATGCATCTCCCAGGCCAGGCACAGTGGCTCACACCTTAATTTCAGCACTTTGAGAGGCCAAGGCAGGTGGATCACCTGAGGTCAGGAGTTTGAGACCAGTCTGGCCAACATGGTGAAACCCTGTGTCTACTAAAAAAACAAAAATTAGCCAGGCGTGGTGGTGTGTGCCTGTAATCCCAGCTACTCAGGAGGCTGAGGAGGAAGAATGGCTTGAACCTGGGAGATGGAGGTTGCAGTAAGCCGAGATTGTGCCACTGTACTCCAGCCTGGGTGACAGAGTGAGACTCCATCTCAAAAACATAAATCAAATAAAAAAATAAAAAATAAAATAAAATCCACCTCCAAAAGGCAGAGCTTGTGACATATCCCTCTTTATGTTCCCAATACCATACAAAAAACTACAATAGTTACCCCATCCTTACCTCCTCTTCCTTCCCCACACACATGCGTGCGTGCACACACACACACACACACACACACACACAGTCTGATGAACCAGTTTCTAAACACCCTCCAAAACTCAGCTCAGAAGCCTCAGTCCCTGGGGAAGTATCTTTCCTCTCCCTAGGTGATGGAATTAATAATCACTTCCCTCTGCAACTTGAAATTGCTTCTATCATTGCACTAATCAGACTGTATTACAGTCTATTCACAGGTATTGTCATCTTGACCAGTAGTTACTTGAGCTCATCCAGCATATTTTGAGAGCATACTGCATGAAGCTAGGAATACAGCAATGAATTTAACACAGACCCTGCCCTGGAGGAGAGGCAGGCTGTAAACAAGTAGCTTGAACTAATGTGGTAAATGCTCCCGTCCATGTGTATCCCAGTAGCTCTCAATGTGAAAGGGCAGTAGCTGAGCACTTAGGCCCCTGGAGAATCTGGAAAGACTTGCTGGCCAAAACAACAGAAAGGACTGAACCCTGAAAGATGGGAAAGTTAGATGGTGTTATGGAGTGAATTGTGTTTCCCCAGATCCGTATGTTGAATCCCTAATCGACAATGTGATGGTATTTGGAAATGGGGCCTTTGGGAAGTAATCAGGTTTAGATGACGTCATGAGGGTAAGGCCCTCATGATAAGATTAGCGTCATTATAAAAACAGATACGGGGGATGGAGCCAAGATGGCCGAATAGGAACAGCTCCGGTCTACAGCTCCCAGTGTGAGCAACGCAGAAGACGGGTGATTTCTGCATTTCCATCTGAGGTACCGGGTTCATCTCCCTAGGGAGTGCCAGACAGTGGGCACAGGACAGTGGGTACAGTGCACCGTGTGCGAGCCAAAGCAGGGCGAGGCATTGCCTCCCTCGGGAAGCACAAGGGGTCAGGGAGTTCCCTTTCCTAGTGAAAGAAAGGGGTGACAGACGGCACCTAGAAAGTTGGGTCACTCCCACCCTAATACTGCGCTTTTCCAACGGGCTTAAAAAATGGCACACCAGGAGATTATATCCCACATCCAGCTCGGAGGGTCCTACGCCGACGGAGTCTTGCTGATTGCTAGCATAGTAGTCTGAGATTAAACTGCAAGGCGGCAGCAGGCTGAGGGAGGGGCGCCCGCCATTGCCCAGGCTTGATTAGGTAAACAAAGCAGCCGGGAAGCTCGAACTGGCTGGAGCCCACCACAGCTTAAGGAGGCCTGCCTCCTCTGTAGGCTCCACCTCTGGGGGCAGGGCATAGACAAACAGACAGCAGTAACCTCTACAGACTTAAATGTCCCTGTCTGACAGCTTTGAAGAGAGTAGTGGTTCTCCCAGCACGCAGCTGGAGATCTGAGAACGGGCAGACTACCTCCTCAAGTGGGTCCCTGACCCCCAAGCAGGCTAACCGGGAGGCACCCCACAGTAGGGGCAGACTGACACCTCACACGGCCGGGTATGCCTCTGAGACAAAACCTCCAGAGGAATGATCAGACAGCAGCATTCGCAGTTCACGAAAATCCACTGTTCTGCAGCCACCGCTGCTGACACCCAGGCAAACAGGGTCTGGAGTGGACCTCTAGCAAACTCCAACAGACCTGCAGCTGAGGGTCCTGTCTGTCAGACGGAAAACTAACAAACAGAAAGGACATCCACACCAAAAACCTATCTGTACATCACCATCATCAAAGACCAAAAGTAGATAAAATCACAAAGATGGGGAAAAAACAGAGCAGAAAAACTGGAAACTCTAAAAAGCAGAGTGCCTCTCCTCCTCCAAAGGAACGCAGTTCCTCACCAGCAACGGAACAAAGCTGGACAGAGAAAGACTTTGACGAGTTGAGAGAAGAAGGCTTCAGACAATCAAACTACTCTGAGCTACAGAAGGAAATTCAAGCCAAAGGCAAAGAAGTTAAAAACTTTGAAAAAGAATTAGAGGAATGTATAACTAGAATAACCAATACAGAGAAGTGCTTAAAGGAGCTGATGGAGCTGAAAGCCAAGGCTCAAGAACTACATGAAGAATGCAGAAGCCTCAAGAGCCAACGCGATCAACGGGAAGAAAGGGTATCAGCGATAGAAGATGAAATGAATGAAATGAAGCGAGAAGGGAAGTCTAGAGAAAAAAGAATAAAAAGAAACGAGCAAAGTCTCCAAGAAATATGGGACTATGTGAAAAGACCAAATCTACGTCTGATTGGTGTACCTGAAAGTGACAGGGAGAATGGAAACAAGTTGGAAAACACTCTGCAGGATATTATCCAGGAGAACTTCCCCAATCTAGCAAGGCAGGCCAACATTCAGATTCAGGAAATACAGAGAACGCCACAAAGATACTCCTCAAGAAGAGCAACTCCAAGACACATAATTGTCAGATTCACCAAAGTTGAAATGAAGGAAAAAATGTTAAGAGCAGCCAGAGAGAAAGGTCGGATTACCCGCAAAGGGAAGCCCATCAGACTAACAGCGGATCTCTCAGCAGAAACTCTACAAGCCAGAAGAGAGTAGGGGCCAATATTCAACATTCTTAAAGAAAAGAATTTTCAACCCAGAATTTCAAATCCAGCCAAACTAAGCTTCATAAGTGAAGGAGAAATAAAATACTTTACAGACAAGCAAATGCTGAGAGATTTTGTCACCACCAGGCCTGCCCTAAAAGAGCTCCTGAAGGAAGCACTAAACATGGAAAGGAACAACCGGTACCAGCCACTGCAAAATCATGACAAATTGTAAAGACCATCGAGGCTAGGAAGAAACTGCATCAACTAATGAGCAAAATAACCAGCTAACATCATAATGACGGGATCAAATTCACACCTAACAATAGTAACTTTAAATGTAAATGGACTAAATGCTCCAATTAAAAGACACAGACTGGCAAATTGGATAAAGAGTCAAGACCCATCAGTGTGCTGTATTCAGGAAACCCATCTCATGTGCAGAGACACACATATACTCAAAATAAAAGGATGGAGGAATATCTACCAAGCAAATGGAAAACAAAAAAAGGCAGGGGTTGCAATCCTCGTCTCTGATAAAATAGACTTTAAACCAACAAAGATCAAAAGAGACAAAGAAGGCCATTACATAATGGTAAAGGGATCAATTCAACAAGAAGACCTAACTCTCCTAAATATATATGCACCCAATACAGAAGCACCCAGATTCATAAAGCAAGTCCTGAGTGACCTACAAAGAGACTTAGACTCCCACACAATAATAATTGGAGACTTTAACACCCCATTGTCAACATTAGACAGATCAACGAGACAGAAAGTTAACAAGGATACCCAGGAATTGAACTCAGCTGTGCACCAAGCAGACCTAATAGACATCTACAGAACTCTCCACCCCAAATCAACAGAATATACATTTTTTTCAGCACCACACCACACCTATTCCAAAATTGACCACATAGTTGGAAGTAAAGCTCTCCTCAGCAAATGTAAAAGAACAGAAATTATAACAAACTGTCTCTCAGACCACAGTGCAATCAAACTAGAACTCAGGATTAAGAAACTCACTCAAAACCGCTCAACCACATGGAAACTGAACAACCTGCTCCTGAATGACTACAAGGTACATAAAGAAATGAAGGCGGAAATAAATATGTTCTTTGAAACCAACGAGAACAAAGACACAACATACCAGAATCTCTGGGACACATTCAAAGCAGTGTGTAGAGGGAAATTTATAGCACTAAATGCCCACAAGAGAAAGCAGGAAAGATCCAAAATTGACACCCTAACATCACAATTAAAAGAATTAGAAAAGCAAGAGCAAACACATTCAAAAGCTAGCAGAAGGCAAGAAATAACTAAAATCAGAGCAGGACTGAAGGAAATAGAGACATAAAAAACCCTTCAAAAAATTAATGAATCCAGGAGCTGGTTTTTTGAAAAGATCAACAAAATTGATAGACCACTAGCAAGACTAATAAAGAAGAAAAGAGAGAAGAATCAAATAGATGCAATAAAAAATGATAAAGGGGATATCAACACCGATCCCACAGAAATACAAACTACCATCAGAGAATACTACAAACACCTCTATGCAAATAAACTAGAAAATCTAGAAGAAATGGATAAATTCCTCGACACATACACCCTCCAAAGACTAAACCAGGAAGAAGTTGAATCTCTGAATAGACCAATAACAGGCTCTGAAATTATGGCAATAATCAATAGCTTACCAACCAAAAAGAGTCCAGGACCAGATGGATTCACAGCCGAATTCTACCAGACGTACAAGGAGGAACTGGTACCATTCCTTCTGAAACTATTCCAATCAATGGAAAAAGAGGGAATCCTCCCTAACTCATTTTATGAAGCCAGCATCATCCTGATACCAAAGCTGGGCAGAGACACAACCAAAAAAGAGAATTTTAGACCAATATCCTCGATGAACATTGATGCAAAAATCCTCAATAAACTACTGGCAAACCGAATCCAGCAGCACATCAAAAAGCTTATCCACCATAATCAAGTGGGCTTCATCCCTGGGATGCAAGGCTGGTTCAACATACGCAAATCAATAAATGTAATCCAGCATATAAACAGACAAAAACCACATGATTATCTCAATAGATACAGAAAAGGCCTTTGACAAAATTCCACAACCCTTCATGCTAAAAACTCTCAATAGATTAGGTATTGATGGGACGTATCTCAAAATAATAAGAGCTATCTATGACAAACCCACAGCCAATATCATCCTGAATGGGCAAAAACTGGAAGCATTCCCTTTGAAAACTGGCACAAGACAGAGATGCCCTCTCTTGCCACTCCTATTCAACATAGTGTTGGAAGTTCTGGCCAGGGCAATCACGCAGGAGAAGGAAATAAAGGGTATTCAATTAGGAAAAGAGGAAGTCAAATTGTCCCTGTTTGCAGATGACATGATTGTACATCTAGAAAACCCTATTGTCTCAGCCCAAAATCTCCTTAAGCTGATAAGCAACTTCAGCAAAGTCTCAGGATACAAAATCAATCTACAAAAATCACAAGCATTCTTATACACCAATAACAGACAAACAGAGAGCCAAATCATGAGTGAACTCCCATTCACAATTGCTTCAAAGAGAATAAAATACCTAGGAATCCAACTTACAAGGGATGTGAAGGATCTCTTCAAGGAGAACTACAAACCACTGCTCAATGAAATAAAAGAGGATAAAAACAAATGGAAGAACATTCCATGCTCATGGGTTAGAGGAATCAATATCGTGAAAATGGCCATATTGCCCAAGGTAATTTATAGATTCAATGCCATCCCCATCAAGCTACCAATGACTTTCTTCACAGAATTGGAAAAAACTACATTAAAGTTCATATGGAACCAAAAAAGAGCCCGCATCGCCAAGCCAATCTGAACCCAAAAGAACAAAGCTGGAGGCATCATGCTACCTGACTTCAAACTATACTACAAGGCTACAGTAACCAAAACAGCATGGTACTGGTACCAAAACAGAGATATAGATCAATGGAACAGAACAGAGCCCTCAGAAATAATGCCACCTATCTACAACTATCTGATCTTTGACAAACCTGACAAAAACAAGAAATGGGGAAATGATTCCCTATTTAATAAATGGTGCTGGGAAAACTGGCTAGCCATATGTAGAAAGCTGAAACTGGACACCTTATACAAAAATTAATTCAAGATGGATTAAAGACTTATATGTTAGACCTAAAACCATAAAAACCCTAGAAGACAACCTAGACATTACCATTCAGGACATAGGCATGGGCAAGGACTTCATGTCTAAAACACCAAAAGCAATGGCAACAAAAGCCAAAATTGACAAATGGGATCTAATTAAACTAAAGTGCTTCTGCACAGCAAAAGAAACTACCATCAGAGTGAACAGGCAACCTACAAAATGGGAGAAAATTTTCACAACCTACTCATCTGACAAAGGGCTAATATCCAGAATCTACAACGAACTCAAACAAATTTACAAGAAAAAAACAACCCCATCAAAAAGTGGGCAGAGGACATGAACAGACACTTCTCAAAAGAAGACATTTATGCAGCCAAAAAACACATGATAAAATGCTCATCATCACTGGCCATCAGAGAAATGGAAATCAAAACCACAGTGAGATACCATCTCACACCAGTTAGAATGGCCATCATTAAAAAGTCAGGAAACAACAGGTGCTGGAGAGGATGTGGAGAAATAGGAACACTTTTACACTGTTGGTGGGTCTGTAAACTAGTTCAACCATTGTGGAAGTCAGTGTGGCAATTCCTCAGGGATCTAGAACTAGAAATACCATTTGACCCAGCCATCCCATTACTGGGTATATATACCCAAAGGACTATAAATCATGCTGCTATAAAGACACATGCACACGTATGTTTACTGCGGCACTATTCACAATAGCAAAGACTTGGAACCAACCCAAATGTCCAACAACGATAGACTGGATTAAGAAAATGTGGCACATATACACCATGGAATACTATGCAGCCACAAAAAATGAGTTCATGTCCTTTGTAGGGACATGGATGAAACTGGAAATCGTTATTCTCAGTAAACTATCGCAAGGACAAAAAACCAAACACCGCATGTTCTGACTCATAGGTGGGAACTGAACAATGAGAACACATGGACACAGGAAGGGGAACATCACACACCGGGGACTGTTGTGGGATGGGGGGAGGGGTGAGGGATAGCATTAGGAGATATACCTAATGCTAAATGACGAGTTAATGGGTGCAGCACACCAGCATGGCACATGGATACATATGTAACAAACATGCACGTTGTGCACATGTACCCTAAAACTTAAAGTACAATAATAAAAATAAATAAATAAATTTAAAAAAAAAGAAAGTTCACTAAGGCAAATCCTTAGGAATTTTCATGTGCCTTTAAAAATAAAACGTGTTAAGTCAATCTGCAGCATAAAGAAAATACAAATGGAAAAAAAAAATAAATAAATAAATAAAAACAGATATGAGAGAGCTTGCTTTCCCTCTCTCCTTTTACCATGTGAGGCCACAGCAGAAAGGTGGCCATCTGCAAGCCAGAAAGAGGGCCCTTACCAGAAATTAACTATGCTACTTCCCTGATCTTGAACTTCCAGGATTCAGAAATGTGAGAAATAGATGTCTGTTATTCAAGCCACCCTATCTGTGGCATTTTGCTATGGCAGCCCGAATGGACTAAAACATATAAGCAAAGTAAGATGGACCCAGCATTTCTGGCAGAGGAAACCAGTGAAGGAAAGGCATGGAAACATGGATCAGCAGAGTATGACCGAGATATCAGAACTGCATTTGACAAGTGTGCAAAGCTGAGACAGGGAAGAAGGTGTGGCCCACGTGACGATGGCAGTAAATGCCCAGCTCACATAAAACCCCCTTTTTCTAAGAAGCAGTATTCACCTGCAGAATTAAGCTCCCAGCAGCCATTTTTCTATCCCATGATTCTCCTGAGCATAGTTTATCAGACCATGGTGCCCATGTGACCCACGCTGGCCCAATCAGATCCTCTCTGGTGAATCTGGAATTGGTATGAAAACATACTAATCAGTCTAGGCTGTCCTCCTGAATAGAGATGAAAAGTAAAAACTATGTGATGTCATGCACAGAGAGAAGCAAGAAAAAGCTGCTCTCAGGGTGTAACGAATAAAGGAAATGAACCCAGCAAAGCAGCAGCTGGAAAGAAGACAGGGATGCCTAGAGTTCATGGGAATTTCTTTCCAGTTCTTGCATAAGTTGCTTGAAATACCCCAGAATCGGGCTGGGTGCGGAGGCTCACGCCTGTAATCCCAGCACTTTGGGAGGCCGAGGCAGGCAGATCACGAGGTCAGGAGATCAAGACCATCCTGGCCAACATGTTGAAACCCCGTCTCTACTAAAAATACAAAAAAATTAGCTGGGCGTGGTGGCATGCACTTGTAGTCCCGGCTACTTAGGAGACTGAGGCAGGAGAATCGCTTGAACCCTGGAGGCAGAGGTTGCAGTAAGCTGAGATCGTGCCATTGCACTCAAGCCTGGTAACAGAGTGAGACTCGGTCTCAATAAAATAAAAAAAGAAAACAAAAAAAAAACACCCCAGAATCCTTCTAGTAAATTTTTTTTTTCCCTGTGTGCTTCAATTGCTTTGACTTGGCTTCTGTCACTTGCTACCAAAAATGCTGGTATGTCCTCAGCTCTATCCAAGACTCCCCACTCCTGTTATTTATCTTCTTTGTTCTCCTTAGATTATCATCACCTAGTCCATGAATAAAATTACCATTCATGTTCTCTAAGTCCCAAATGTGTCTTCTCCCCTCATATATCCAACATTCTACTTCCCATCTTCATTTGAATTGGCTAAACACATCTCAAAAGTATCATGTCCCCCAGAATTATTTGACTCTGCCTCCTCTTCTAATTATTCTTCACCCCGAGTCTTCCACAGCTCAATAAATAACACCAGGATCTCATTCCACCAGCCAACAACTTAGAATTTTCCTTATTTTTCCTTTCCTTCAGCTCCCTCATCCAGTCCATCAACAAGTCTTACCATCTCCATTTGCAAAATATGTCTCAAATCTATCCATGCCAGTCCACCTCCACCACCCAAATCCATGTCATCAAAATCTGTCACCTGCTCTGCCTCAGTCATCTCCTTATTGCTCTTCCTGACCCCATCCCCTGTCCCGACTCCACCACACATATATACAATGATTATCCTCAGAGCTGCCAGAATGATTCTCTTAGAACATAAGTCATGACATGTCATATCATGAAACCATGTAAACCTTTACAATGGTTTCCCACTGAATGTTGGAAAAAATTACCTTAGTCAGTAAGCCCTTACATGATCTAGCCCCTGCCCACCTATCTGACTTTCCTCATGTTACTCTCCTCCTTGCTTACCAACTTTTGGGAACTGGTTTCCATTGCTTTATTTTTGTTTTCCTTTTGAACATATCTAGATATTTCCCTCCTCAGGTCCTTCACTCCAATGTTCCTATTGTGCCCTCTTTCTCCACCTTCTCATCATTCATATGCCAGTTCAAATGTCAGCTCCCAGAATCTCCTAATCACTTTTGCAAAATAAGACCATCCAAGATTAACTACCTCACATATCACTCTGCTTCTTTCAAGTACTTATCACAATCTGAAAAGATCTTTTTTGATTGTTGTTTAACTGTTTATTACCTGAATTCTCCTGCCAAAAAAGTAAGCACCAACCAAGGAGGCAGGTACCTCATCTGCCTCATTCACTGTGTAGCCCCAATTAAGCCCAACATCTGGCATATAGTAAATACTCAATAAACATCTGTTGACTGAATGGATGAAACCAAGGACAACACTGAAGTTCAAATAGGAGAGTGACAGGAAACATCTCGCATGCTTCATCTACATTCATGACAATAGTGTGGAAGATTGACTTCAGGAGGCAGAGTCCACATCCTATTCATCTTTGTACCCCCAATGTGTAACATGGGACAATCTGATCCACTATGTATAATAATGAGATTCCAAAGCAATACCATTTTATCAAAAATCACATTTAAAGTACATTCACTTTGGTGTGTTTGGCTAGAAGGAGAACTAGATACACATAAAAGCAAAGGTTATTTTTCCTGTATGAATTTCATGAATAAAGAATTTTAGTTGTGCATGCTTTTTATTAAGGAAAAAATAATTTATCAAAACGAACAAAAACAAATCCAAACATCCCCTGAACTTGCCAATTTGTTTTAATAAATTCTGATGATAACCCTTGAATGCTAGTGTTTGAGTTTGAAGAGCCTTTGAAAAGGATCTAGTTCGATCATCTTAAAGAACAGACGTGGAAACAGGCTGATAGAAATTGAGTGTTCAAGGTCAGAATGCAAGCTATAATCCAAATGTCCGACCTGCTCTCCTGGGCGCTGTACACTCTGCCTTCATGGGTTGGGAAGATAATGTTGAGGATGGAGTTGGCAAGATGGCAGCAGCCCAAAGCTGACAAAAGGCCATTGATCTATTTGAATCTAAAAATTCAGGCTCTGGCTTTTATGATCTGTTATTGAAAGAATATTATTCTTAATCCCAATAAAAGAGGATACTTCTCAAACAAAAAAGGAAAGCAAAGTCTCACTTTACAACAGCAGAGCCCAATTTGAGTTCTTTTATAGTCCATAACCAGATGTGCATTTAGAGAAACCATCTGTTCCAATCAGGATGCAAAACAAACCCCATAAAAGAGAACTCTCACCCCAATCCCATCTCTGAATGGGAAAGGAAATAATCAGGTGAACCATAAAGCAGAAGTTGAAGAGATAAATAGGTAATTAGATAACACAACAGAAATTGCAATCGATGGCAATAGATGTAGGTGTTTGATGGAGATTGGCAGATGGAACAGGTGTTATAACTGTGGCTCCACGTGTTTCAATCAGAAGATGCTCAGGAGCTGAGGCTTTGGGGAGAGTCTGGTGGTTCGGACGACTTTGCCCACAGTCATATTCACTCCATAGACACCTACTTCAGTATCATTAATTTTGCCCTTCTGAATTCACATTCTAGCTCTCTCTTCCTTCCCATTACTGCTTAAAAGTTGGTACCTTTTATTTAAATAAAAATTCACCTTGTTTTCGGCTATATTCATTCAGGGAAATAAACACCCAAAAAGCAACATTTGCACATCTTTGAAAACTGCTTCTGGAAATGTTTCACTATACCGGTATCCTGGTTAGAGCTTTAAAATGGATTCTCCTGTTTCAATTTTGTTTTTATGCTGATTGACTGGAGCATATTTCAAGTCATTCATTATCCCCCACATGGAAAGCACTCTTGATACCTAATGAATTCAATCTAGCCATGAATCCAAATCCAAGAAAGAATGTAGGTCAAATTTAGGCTTCTGCTTAAAATCCTATTCCCACAAATATGTCTTATATATCACATGAGAAATTGCCATCTACTGCCATCTATCCTAAAGTCCTATTCCCACAAATATGTCTTAGTGTTATCAATAGCCTTGAATCAGAACTACTAATATCAGCAATATTATGACAACTTTACTGGAGAATTACAATAACTTTAAGCATTGTTTGAGTGGGTATAAGCAACCATCCATCTATTCTTTCAAACAACATTTACTAAAAACTCATTCTGTACCAGATCCTTTGGTAAATGCTGAAGATACCAAAATGGTTCCTAGATGCTTCTTCAATTGTTCCTGTCTCCAGAATTCATCATCTGGTATAGTTCAGAGTTTAGTGCAATAGACAGACCCTAAGGTGACCCTTCATGATTCCACCTTCTGGTATTCATGCCTTTGTATAATTTCCTCTCCTTGAGTGCAGGCAGGAAATGTGAGCGGCTCCTAATCAATACCTATGGCAAAGGTGATGGGATATCACTCTCTGGGATTAGGTTACATTGCTTAAGATACCTTGTTGGCTTGATGAAGTAAGATGCCATGTTGAGGAAGCCCACATGGCAAGAACTGCAGGGAGCCTCCAGCTGGTCGTCAGTCAAAAGTCAGGACGTGAAGTTACACAGACATAAGGAAATGAGTTCGCCAACAACATAAATGAGCTTAGAATTAGATTCTTCCCTCGTCAAGTCCCCAGACTAAAACAAGCCTGGCCAATACCTAGATTATAGCCTTTCAAGACTCTGAGCAGAGGACCCAATGAAGCCATACCTACACTCCTAACCCACAGACACTGTGAGATAATAAATGTATGCTTTTGTTTTCGGCTGCTACATTTGTGGTAATTTTTGTTTTGCAGCAATAGAAAATTAACATAGTTAGCCAACAATAGCCCACAAGCCAAATCTGGCCTGCTACCTGTTTCCATATAGCCTACAAGCAAATAATGATTTTTACATTTTTAAGTGGCAAAAAATAAATCAAAAGAATGTTTTGTGACACATGAAAATTATGTGAAATCCACACCACAGTGTCCATAAAGTTTTATTAAAAAACAGCTACATCCATATATTTATGTATTGTCTGTGGCTGCTTATGTGCTATAACTGTGCAATAGATTGTGTAGGTGTGACAGAGGCTATATGGATGACAAAGCCTAAGATATTCACTATCTGACCCTTTTTAGAAAAAAAAATACACTGGCCTCTGGTCTAAGAGAAGGGACAGATATACCAACAGATAAATTACAAGCCAGCCTGGAAAAAGCTCAGAAGAGGAGGCATGGAAACTAAGTTCTACTGTTGAGTAGGTGTTTTCCAGATGGAAAGAGAAGAGAAGAGATCGCAAGGGAATTCTTTTTTTTTTTTTTTTTTTTTTTTTTGAGAGGGAGTCTTGCTCTGTCACCAGGCTAGTGGCGCGATCTCGGCTCACTGCAACCTCCACCTCCCGGGGTCAAGTGACTCCCTGCCTCAGCTTCCCACGTAGCTGGGACTACAGGCACGCCACCACACCTGGCTAATTTTTTGTATTTTAGTAGAGATGAGGTTTCACCATGTTGGCCAGGATGGTCTCAGTCTCCTGACTTCGTGATCCATCTGCCTCGGCCTCACAAAGTGCTGGATTACACGTGTGAGACCCTGTGCCCAGCTGCGAGGGAGAAATTGAAAGCGGAAAAATCATGGAGCTATATAAGGCCTCAGTCATCAGAAAATGGTAGAAATGCCTAAAAGGTGGGAGCTCTGCCCATCATTTTACAACCCCATAAAACTTCTGACCCCCTGATTGAGCGGCATTGGATTGGACTGAAGCTTTGGGGAAATTATTGCACATAATAAGATCTGCAATTTAATCCATATTTCTAAACTGTTCTTGTGGTTTGCCTAGGATTCTTGGCCAAATCATGTCGCATGTGCTGCTCCTGCCTAAATGAGTTTGATAATGATGCTGCATTCCATTTCCAAATGGCATAAAACCCACAAATGTATTGCACTGCTGGGTTTGGTTGCTTTTGCTTTTTTGAGGATTTTTTTTTTGGAGGCGGGGGGCTTCTTTACAGCTTTGTTGCTGCAGATCATACTCGCTGCTGAGTTACTTAAAAGATTTAGTTTCACCTCATGCTTCTGCTCTGCTTCTATCTCTTCCAATACTCAAGTCAGTTCTATTGCAGATGTCACTGAAGTTTGCAAAAAAAAAAAAAAAAATCTGGGGAAGATCAGCTAGCTGCCTCCAAGAGATCTCACAAGGTGAACTCGTCAGGATCTGGCCCTCAGCTTCTCAAGCCTAGAATCTCCACCTCATTAGAGCTTTGTGACTATATCATCATAAGTGTCATCATTATTATCACCATGGTACTCTCAGACTTTAACAGGGGGTGTGGCATTGTGGGCCCCTACACAAAATGACCCCAAACCATAGTATATTCTGTGACTGCATCTGACATTGTTTTTTCTCTCTTTAATGTAATCGGAGTGTGTGGGCATCTCTCCCTTCTCTTGACTGCCTTCCAGTAGAATCCACACTGCCCATTTCTAAAGTATGAAGAGCTTTAAGAAAAAAAAAAAAAAGATAACATAGGTCTTTAAATTATCCCACAGACACTGTGAGATAATAAATGTATGCTTTTGTTTTCAGCTGCAACATTTGTGTTAACTTTTGTTTTGCAGCAATAGAAAATTAACATAGTTAGCCAACGATAGCGCACAAGCCAAATCTGGCCTGCCACCTATACCTTTAAATTAAACTACAACAATCTGTAGGCAAAGAGTGAGGGTCTAAAGCATTCTTCAATTACTTAAACTATACAAATTTACTGTATACAATTGATGCCCCCTCTTTTGACTGCTCAGAAGCCATTTGTTCTACTGCCTGGATGTCAACTGCATTCCAGGTAGCTGAGTTCAACAGAAGTTAGGAGTTACCACTCTGATCTTGAAATACTTAGGGACAATAGAGATACATGCCAAGAAAAAAAAAACTCTATCACAAAAATTATTCATATTCACTCTGTACATACAGGCTTACAGATCAATTTATCTACATTACATATATTGTAAGAATTTCTAATCAATGCTCTGTAACTTAAACCTAAGTTTGAGAAATTCAGCAAATTGATGAAACCAATCAATGGCCCCTTTCTGCTGGTGCTCTATGGCATTTCCAAAAGCTCAGCAGTTACTTACAAGCAGAAGAAACCCACAGGCCAAAAATCATGGCTGTCCAGTTGCCAGAGTGTCCACAGATGGTGACCCTCTCACTTTCTCCCCACTCTTCCCCGAGGCCCAGCACAGATGAACTGCCCTGGCACAGGAGACAGGAATTAACAAGATCTTACTAATTAGTTGAAAAATATGTTTAGTAGGAAAGAAAAAGGGGCATGAAATTCTGTTTGAGCCAATATAGAAACAGTGATCAACTGTCCTGGTTTTCCCAGGACTAGGGCTTCCAGGAATACAGAACTTTTACTGCCAAAGCCAGAAAAGATCCAGGCACACTGGGATAAGTAGGCAACCCTATATATTATATTAATTGTAGCTACAGTTTTTTAAAAAAATCCATAGCTCTGCTAAAAAGGAAAAAGGAAAATGATTTTCTAGAAAAAGTAAAAACAGAAAGACACATTAAGATGCTCCCGACCACTCCACTGATTGAAAAGGTTTATCAATGAATATCAGTTACTGCTGCCTATTTCTTCTGTACTTTCCAAGCATTCCTCTCCCCTGAATTTTCTCCCTAAGTCTATGTCTTTCCCATTCTAAAATATGAATCTCCCTTACCAGTGGTGTCTGTAATTTAAAATACTCCAGCATAAAAAGTGTAACACATGCATGTGTTCGGCTAAGTTGCAGTCTAGGGCTCACGCTTCTGGGGAAGTTACTACAAGCCCTTCTCTTATTCCTAGCTGAACATCTCAGTCCATTTGTGCTGCCCTAACAAAACACCTGAGACTGAGTAATTGTTAAACAATAGAAATTTATTTTTCACAGTTCTGGAGGCTGGGAAGTCCAAAACCAAGGTGCCAGAAGGTTGGATGTCTGGTGAGGACCTCCTCTGTGCTTCCAAGATGGTACCTTGTTGCTACATCGCATCCTCACATGGCAGAAGGGATGTCATGAACAGCCTGGTGGAAGGGCAAACAAGGGGCTAGCTAGCACCCTTCAATCTCTTTTTCAGTGGAACTAATCCCATTCATGAGGGCACAGCCATCATGATCTAATCACCTGCTAAAGACCCCACACCTCTTAATACCATCAACTTGGGGTGTAAGTGCCAACATGTAAATTTAGGAAGGATACATGCATTCAAACCATAGCACTCGGATAAAACCGGAAGCTTTGATAATTAACATAATAAGGGTCAGAAATGAGCTTTAACTGGTAAAAAATAATGGTTTAATTAGCATCATGGATATTAGAAATGGTCTCTCACCAGTGAAATTTATGATATTCAAGAAGATGTGAGTTGCCTTACACTTTTCAGCCATCTTAGTTTCCTACGGTTGCCATAAAAAAAAAAATCACAGATTGGTACTTTGGGTGGCTTAAAACAGCAGAAACTTACTCTTTCACAGTTCTGGAGGCTGGAAGCCTGAAATCAAGGTGTTGACAGAGCCATGCTCTCTCTGAAGGCAATTGATGAGACTCCCTAACTTCTTCCTAGTGTCTGGTAGCTCTTGGCAATTCGTGGTGTTCATTGGCATATAGCTGAATCATTCCAATCTCTGCCTCTGTCTTTATATGCCTTCTCTCTTGTATCTGTCTTTATATGCCTTCTCTCGTGTCTGTCTTTATGCGGTCTTCTTATAAGGATACCAGTCATTGTGTTTATGTCTCACCCTAATCGAATATAACCTTATCTTACATAATTACTTCTGCAAAAACCTATTTCCAAATAAGGTCACATTCTGAGGTTGTGGGTAGATATGAATTTTGGTGACGTGTTAGGAGGAGGAGACACTATTCAACCCAATACACTATCCATGCTTGAAGAGGGTATAAGATTATTTAAAAAAATGAAACCCAAATTTTAGAAATGGTACATGAGATCTGATTTCTAACAGTGTCCGGCCATTTGGTTGCCTGATAACAATGAGATGGCAATGTATCTCTGGAATACTTACTGAGTCAGCCTCAAATGAACACGTCATCAAAGTGAAGACCAGATCCCCAGAAAGATCAGAAAGTTGGGAGTTTATGATGCTTTTGGAACATTTGAATGTATTGTTTGCCCGCTAAATAATGTACGTGTGAATACATGTATGTATGTGTGTCAGAATTTGGCCTGAGACTTGCTTTCATTATAACCTGGCAATGAGATTATAAGAGAATGAGATTATAAGAGAACAAGATTATAAGAGAACAGTTGTCATCCTCAAACACCCTCAATATTTTGTTGGTTACTGTTATTAATTAAAAAGCACCAGGGAGTTGGGCATGACTAAATTCCTGTGAGTTTTCTGCAACACCCTTTAGCCCCACTTCCCTCCCTCTTCTCCCCTCCTCAGTCAAACTTCTCGAAATAATAATCTACACTCTCTTATTTGCACTTTTGCCTTTTCCATTCACTCCTCAACCCACTGAAATGTGTGCTTTCAATCCTTCTCTTAGGAACTGCAGCAACATTGGATTGAGGATTCCAATCAGCTGAGGATTTATTTCTTCCTGCAACCCTCTCTTTTCTTGGCTTCCCAGACACCCCTTTCTCCCTAACCTCTTACTTCTCAGAATATACTCCTTGGTATCTTTCAACAGTTCTCTCTCCATCTGCCCTGTCTCTGTGTGTATTTCTGAGGGCAAAATTCAAAATTCACTGCTGTTTCCATTCTCCCTGGATAAACTAATATTCTCTTCTGGTTTTCATCCACTACTCTAACTGATGACTCTAAAATTATGTTTCTCTAAGCTTCAGAGATGCTTAGACAAATGCCTACTGAATGTCTCTACCTGAATAACCCGTGGGCAGCTCAAAACAGCTTACTTGACTTGATCTCATCTATTTCTGCCAATATCTCTTATTCCTCTTGGGTGGACCTCAGGTAATGGTTGCACCAGATGCCCCATCATACAAGGCAGAAGCTTGACCACTCCCTCTGTTTTCCCACTCACATCCAAACAGTCAATAAGTCCTCAGCTCCAGCAATTATCCTCCATCCCACTACAAAGGTTCTAGCCCAGATACTCACCAGTTCTCACTTTGTGCTACTGCAGAAGTCTATCCTCCTATGCCACTCACTTGCTTAAAGCCCTGCAATAACCCAGCATCCTTTCTGAGAGCAGAATTTCTCAACCTCAATACTACGACATGTGGAGGCAGAAAATTCTTTGTTGTGGCTATTTTTGCACTATAAGATGTTTAGCCACACCCTTGGCCTCCACCCACTAGATGCCAGTAATACTCCCTAAGTTGTGACAATCAAAAATGTCTCCAGACATTGCCACATACTCCCTAGGGGGGTCAAAATCACCCCCTCTTGAGCATCACCAACCTAGAAAACGAAGACCAAGCTCTGTAATGTAGCCAAAATGGCCCTTCAACAGCTGGTCCCTGGCTACTAGTCCCACACCTTCTCCTCCCTCTACCTGTGGTGTGCCTGATGCCCTATAAAACTCTTTATGATTATGTCTAACATATTGCAGCATAATTAATTCTGTATATATCTGCTTTTCCCATGAACCATGAGCTCCTTGAGTGTGGAGGACCCTCAGGTATTCCTCTGTATATGCAAACTGCATAACAAGTGTAGTGCCTGCCAATTAGTAGGCACTTAATGTCTGTTGCATAGGTGAACAAATCAATTGAAGAGGACTTAGAAACAAACAAACAAAAACTCTAGCTTTGGTGTCTATTATTGCCACATCTCTGAAAAATTACAACCATATACTTTCCGTTTCAACTTTTGAGCACTTAACCAAGATAATTTTTCTGTTACTCTGTTTCATGATGTACACCTAATTTTCCCAGTTAGAGAGTAAGATCCTTTAAAACAAAGATTTTTGTTTTAAACTTCTTTCCTAAATCTCATATCCTTCAATACAGTGCTGACCCATAATGTAGCTTAACATAGACTTTGAGAAACAGTGACTCTCTGTAAAAACTTCACCCATGGAAGAGAAGCCTGGGTAGGATGGTAACTAAACACATGGATTCCAGAGTCCCACAACCTAAATTCCAATCCAGCCTTTTTCCACCTCTTACTAGCTCTATAATCACTCACTTAATATATCTAAGCTTGTGTTTCCTCATGGGGAAAAATGAATAAAGTAATAGTATTTACTTCATTTATTCAAAATAATTTATTGATTATGTATTACATGCCAAGCAGTGTTTTTAGCATTGGAGGTGCAATCGAGATCAAAACAGTTTCTTCGCCAGGGCCTGGTGGCTCACGCCTGTAATCCCAGCACTTTGGGAGCCAGAGGCAGGTGGATCACCTGAGGTCAGGAGTTCAAGACCAGCCTGGCCAACATGATGAAACCCCAGCTCTACTAAAAATACAAAAATTAGCTGGGCATGGTGGCACACACCTGTAGTCCCAGCTGAGGCTGAGGCAGGAGGATCACTTGAACCTGGGATGCGGAGGTTGCAGTGAGCCGAGACTGCACCACTGCACTGCAGCCTGGGCAATAAAGCAAGACTCCATCTCAAAACAAACAAAAAAACAAAAAGTTTATTTCCTCATTTGAACTAATATTTTAACAGACAGAGACAGAAAATGAATATGTAGTAGTTACATAATATAACTCCAGACAATGATAAGTGCTCCAAAGAAAACATCCTAGGGCATTGAGTGGGATAATCTTAGAAAAAAATTTCAAGAAAAATGTCATTGAGGAAATGAAATTTGGTCTCCTAAACACAGAAGGTTGCCATGAAGATAAAATGAAATAAATGCATGTAAAATGCTGAATACAGTGAATATTCATAAAATTGGAAATATCCTATAAATATTTAGTATTGCTATTACAGGGAACACCCACTAGAGAGAACTATCATTTGTTGAGTACTTGCTGTGTGCTAGGCATTTGGCCATCATTTTATGTGTAATTTTCACTTAATCTTCCCAAGAAAAACAACCTTGAAGAACAGGTATTGTTGGCTCCATTTTACAAGACCAAGGCTCAGAGAGCAACCGGCCCTGGGGTCACACAGCTTGTGAGTGGTGGAGCCATGCAGGCCCCTCCAACCTCAAATCCGTGGGTTTTTTGTCTTTTTTTTTTTTTTTTCTGTTAAACGATGCTGCCACTTTCTTCATACTGACTTCCCTCAAAGACGAGGAAAGAAGGGCTCAGTAGTTGAAGATCAATATGTAGGAGGAGGGAAGGAGAAGGATCCATACGAAGTTCGAAGTTCGTGGTTCACAATTTGGAGTCAAAAGCGCTGGCAGGCTACAGAATGAGCAGGCACCTCACATCAAGGGGAAATTCTTCAGAACTGTTTTCAGGGACAGCCTGGCTTTCTGCTCCATCGTGGGGATTCCAGCCTCTGAGATTCTCATGAAATCATGGGGATTCCAGCCTCTGAGATTCCCGTGAAATCAAAGCTCAAAGCGACACCTCATAGCTGTGAAACAGAACTGGCAGAAACACTTCCTCAAGGTCCCTTCAGGGCAGAACTAGGTAGAAAAATTTACTCTGTGAACACAACAGAAGATTTTGTTTTCTGTAAACACCATTCTTGTTTCTCCCACCTGACATCCGAAATACTCTGCCCAGATAATCAGGTAAAGGATCCCACAAGCCTCTTTCGGGAATCTGGCACATGGGAATGTGCAGAGAATTCAATCAATGTCATATCTTACGGAGCTGGCAGCAATAGAGACCCCCAGGGCAAGAAACCCTGACTGAAAATGGAAAGAAAATGGAAGGCAAGGTCTATTCTGCGGATAAATTAACAACCTGCATGGTGAACACAACCAGTCCACACTAACTTTGGAAACAAGAAAACCTGGAGAATGAACTCCAAATGGTTCATTCTGTCACCCACCAAACATTCATTAAGCATTAATATTGTGTCAAGATAAGAAGGAAGACATCACACTCAGTATTTTTGCTCACACTTTTAACTTACTTATCTCTATTTGCTATGTGGCCAAGAGTAAACACAATTTTATAATATTTATTGTAAGAATACATCCCTGCATATTTCAAATTAAAATAAACAGTGATGTGCCGGTAAAGGTTTACCAGTTCTCCAGGAAGGATTATCGATGGAAGGCCTGATATATATATATAGCATTTGCCAATTTCCATGGTGTAAATATTTCCACCATGGCCAGTTTTGAGCTCCCAGTGTAAAGTCACTAAAATGAGGCGATGGGAAGTGTTGCCCATAGTCAGCTCTCAAGAGCTAGTGCGAGTCAGCTCTAGCACATCACTGAGAAAAGTTTTTTACTGTTGAAGTGCCCTTCGTACAAGCTTGCAAAGAAGTAAAACTTTGTCAGCAAATTCCAAATTAGGAAGAAAGCATAGTGCAATAGAAAAAGCACAAAATGAAATTTAGGAATCCCTGAGTTCTAGTCTTAGCTCTGCCTCTAATATGATCTTGGGTTAGTCATTTTTCCCACTCCGAGCCCAAGTGTCTTATGTCTAAAAGGAGAGATTTGGCTGGATGCAGTGGCTCGTGCCATAATCCCAGTGCTTTGGGACGCCAAAGCAGGAGGCTTGCTTAAGACCAGGAATTGGAGGCCAGCCTGGGCAATATAGCCCCCATCTCCACTAAAAAACAAAAAATTCTCCAGGTGGTGGTGTAGACCTGAAGTCCCAACTAGTCAAGAGGCTGATATGGAAGGATTGCTTGAGCCCAGGAGGTCAAGACTGCAGTGAGCCATGACTGGACCACTACACAACAGCGTGGGCAACAGAGTGAGACCCTGTCTTTAAGAAGGGATTTGGACTAGATCAGTAGTTTTCAATCATGGCTATACATCCAAATTACTATGGAATTTTCTTTTTAAACTACAGCTGCCTAGACTCCACCTTCCAAGAGGAATTATTCTGAGGATTTGGAGCAGACTCAAGATCTCCCTTAAAAAAAAAAATCCGCAGGTAATTTTTATGTATAAAGAAAGCTGAAGAAGCACTGAGCTACTTTAAGGCCCCACCTGAACTTAACCTAGTGCAGCAGACAGACTGTAGGTGACCCCAGTGATCCCTAGCTCCTGGTGGTGGAGTCCTTGTGTAATCTCCCCTTGGAGGTAGGTGGGACCTGTGACTTGCTTCCAAAGGGTAGAATATGGTAAACATAATATGATTGTCATATCATATGAGACCCCATCTTGCAGGCAGACTTGCTCTACAGATTCACTCTCCTGCCAGCCTTGGAGAAGCAGCTCCCAAGCTGTGAACTGTGGGAGACCCTAGATGCTGAGAGCAGCCTCCAGCCAACAGCCAGCAAAAAGCTGGAGTTCCCAGTCCTGCAACCACAAAGAAATGAGCACCGCCAACAACATGAGTGAATTTGGAAGAAGATTCCTCTCTGGCTCAGCCCCTGGAAGAGAATGTAGCCCAGCTGACATCTCAATTGCAGTTTCTTAAGACCCTGGATTAGAGAACCCAGCTCAGTCCCACCTGGGTTCCTGACCCATAGACACTGGGAGATAAAAATTATGTTTTCATCTGCTAAATGTGTGATAATTTGTCACGCAGCCTGAAAAACCAATACTTTCAGAAACACTAGAACCTAACTCAACTAGAAGTGCTGGGGCACCTGAGGACACAGATTCACAACTCTTTTTTCAGGCTTTCTCCAGGGTGTCAGTTCATTGCATGGAATGACCGGCATGATTGCTCACACTTTTTTAATTGTTTTATTTTTTTTTCTTGACCTCTAGGGTTACATTTTATTGAGTTAAATGTGTAGATGGTGTGACTTTACTATAAAATTATACTCTAGAGTTCATAAAGCTTATTTCTTAATGTTTACCATATCCCTCTGTGGTATTATTGTTGTATTAGTTTTCTGTTGATAAATAGCAAATTACCACAAACTTGGAGGCTTAAAAAAACACATTTACTGAAAAGAGCCAAGAGGTGGAAGCAACCCGAATGTCCAAAGATGGATGAATGGGCAAACCAAATGTGGTCTATATACCGTCAATGGAATGTTATTCAGTCCTAAAAAGGAAAGAAAGTATGGCACATGCTACAGCTTGGATGAATCTTGAAGACATTATTCTCAGTGAAATAAGCCAGTCACAGAAAAATACCACATGATTCCACTTTTATGAAGCACCTCAGTTAGTCAAGTTCATAGGAACAGAAAGCAGGATGGTGGTGGCCAGCAGCGATGGGGAGGGACAGTGGGAAGTTGTTTAATGGGTACAAACTTTCAGTTTGGAAAGATAAAAATGTTCCAGAGATTGGTTGGCCAGCAATGTGAAATATTTAACACTATTGAACAGTACACTTAAAAATAGTTAAGATCGTAATTTTAAAATTATGTGTGTTTACCACTGATATGGTTTGGCTGTGTCCCCACCCAAATCTCATCTTGAACTGTAATTCCCACAATTCCCATATGTCGTGGGAGGGACCCAGTGGGAGGTAATTCAGTAATGGGGGTGGGTCTTTCCCGTGCTGTTCTCGTGATAGTGACAAGTCTCAGGAGATCTGATGGTTTTATAAAGGGGAGTTATCCTGCACACACTTTCTTGCCTGCCACCATGTTAGATGTGACTTTGCTCCTCATTCACCTTCCACCATGCTTGTGAAGCCTCCCCAATCATGTGGAACTGTGAGTCAATTAAACCTCTCTTCTTTATAAATTACCCAGTCTCAGGTATGTATTTATTAGCAGCTTGAGAAAAGACTAATACAACCACAATTAATTTTTTAAATTTAATTACCAAAAACCCACACATTTACCATCTCATAGCTTCCATGGGTCAGGATTCCAGGCCTAGTTTAGTTCAGAGTCTCATAAGACTGAAATTGAGGTGGGAGTCAAGCTACCTTTGCATCTGGAGGCTCAGCCAGGGAAGAATCCGCCTCCAAGTTCATTCAGGTTGTTGGCAGAATTCATTTACCTGGGGCTCTGTGAGTGTGGCCTCTGTTTTCCTGATAGCTGTCGGATGGGCTGCTCTCAGCTCCTAGGGCCTGCCCTCAGGTCCCTGCCATGTGGCCCTCTCCACAGGACTCTCATAACATAGCAGTTTACTTCTTCAAAGCCAGTAAGGACAGCCATCTCTTTTCAAGCTGCTAAGAAACAGTCTTCTATACTGTAACCTCTACAGTCATCTTTGCCAGATTCTGTTGATTAGAAGCAATTCACAGGCTCCTTCCACATTTAAGCAGAGGGAATTATGCAGGGTTGTGACTCACTGGGAGTCACTTTAAGGTGTGTCAGCCACCATTGCCAACCTCATGTTTTAGATGAGAAAACTGATGCTGAGCAAGGTTGTGTGACATATCCAAGGTCACACAGTCAGTGGCAGGCTGAACTAAGACCTCTAGCTATGGAGTTCTGAATGTAATTTTCAGGATCCATTCATTCCATGTGCTCAGAAACCTTAAAAGATAAACTTAGAGAGAGGACCAAAACACCACCTATTGGGTACTCTGCTTATTAACTGAGTGGCAAAATAATCTGTACACCAAACCCCCATGCATGCAATTTACCTCTATAACAAACCAGCATGTGTACCCCTGAACCTAAGATAAAAGTTAAAAAAAAAAAAAAATAAACTTAGGCACAATAAAATTTTAATCAGTTTGTCTACTTGTGTTTTGTTCCGCTCGTATAATCCCTGCCCTTTGGGAGGCCAAGGCAGGCGGGATCACCTGGGGTTGGGAGTTCAGGATCGGCCTGACAAAAAGGAAAAACCCCCGATCCTAAAAAAAAAAAAAAAAAAAAAAAAAATTAGCCAGGCATGGTGGCACATGCCTGTAATCCCAGCTACACGGGAGTCTGAGGCAGGGGAGTTGTTTGAACCCAGGAGGTGGAGGTTGCAGTGAGCCGAGATCGCACCATTACACCCCAGCCTGGACAACAAGAGCGAAACTCCATCTCAAAAAAAAAAAAAAAAATTTAATGAGTTTATTTGAACATTCAGCAATTCATAAACTGGGCAGCTCCAGACCCCAAGTGGTTCAATGCTCCAAAGGAGAGGGGAAGAGTGAGAGAGAAACTTTTAGAAGGTGTTCATGGAAGCCTGACAAAGAAAATATATTTGATCAGTTAAAGTGGAAAGTCCCTACATAGAGATTAGTTGGCATTTTCTGATTGTTGAAGACTAGCTAGAGTTTAGTTAGTGGTTTCTAACTGGTTAAGCTTAAGTTTAGTTTTACTGTTAACATTGGTCTTTGTGTTTGCTTACCCAGAAACCAGAAGCACTAGAGGTGCCTCAGCCTAATGGCTTCTCAATTAAATGTGTTTTACCAGGGTTAATAGGCACTCCTGGAATGGGATTGGAGCAGCCAATCTCCTTTTGCTAGTGGCAGCAAAGATGCCCAAACTTTAAGAACTACTCAAACCTCAGCAGCAAACTGGCTAGATTACATGGTTTCTGTGCTTCTCTTATTTATCCCTGAGTTCTATGTCGGTAATCAGGACTTCGAGAACCTAAGATGAAGTCCAATCAGCAATCTTATCCATAAAACACATTGACAAATGTAAGTTATATTTTACCTCCAAAGAAAAAGACACTTTTAAAATGAATGCACGTTTAGTCAATTTTTTAAAAGGAACTACTGCACTCTGATGTGTTAAAAATCATTTCTCTTAGACCAAGATCGTGCCACTGCACTCCAGCCTGGGCAACAAGAGCGAAACTCCGTCTCAAAAAAAAAAAAAAAAAAAATTTTCTCTTGGAAGTGCAGTTTATATTGTATCAGAGAATCTTAGGACACACCAAGAATATATAGTACTGACTACCAGCTCAGCCTCCAAGAAAGGCAGGCTTCCAGCAAAGTCAATGAAGTTGAAAACATATACATATACAAAATAAAGTTAGCAAAGGAAGATGAAAACAAATTTTAATCAGGTCAATTTAAAATTTTTTTTTAATTTGCACTCAACACTCATTTTCTAATGTGAGAAATCTTATGTAAAGGTATCCACCTTCCAAACCTGCCTGAGATCACCCCTGAGGGCTGCTGGAAAAGATTCAGGTGCCTTTCCTTATCATTGTCATAATGTTGAAACGATAAACAAGGTAATATATTTCTTACACCTATAAAGCTAAAAATTCGCCTATATTGTTATTTTTCATATTTATTTTCAATAATGATGCCAAGGTATTTGAAAGTCATGAATATCTCAGTGAACCTAAAAGAGATTAGCTTTTTTCCAAACGTTTTTCAGTAGATAGGAAGTCTAAAAACAGAAATGAAGGAAAGAGTGGACGGCTGGCACCCTTCCTTAGTAAAAAGGAAAGATCAAATAATAACTCACAGAGGAAAATGTCGCCAGGGAAAATCATGAGCCTTTGTAAATTAGATATAGGATCCTCCCCTCTCAAGTCTATTTCCTATTCACACCTATCGGAACATGCTAGGGTCAATGAAAGTTCATTTTATTGAAGTCAAGATCAAAAAGCAGGCGGCTCCAAGATATATACAGCCCTTTAGCCACAAAGGCCAGTGTTAGGGGCAGCTTGTGGGCTAGTATGAGTATCTCCATGTCTTTATTGAAAAGCAGGCTACTTTCTTCACTGCTTTCATTTTGAAGCAGCTTCCGTAAGCCTTCATCTCTTGTGAGCATTCCCATCGCAGTAAGAAGAGAGAATTCTAGCCATCTCATCACACCCAGAAAGTAACAAGGGGCACAGCTATGGTAAGTGTTGGAGCTGTCACTTATCATGGGGAAGAATTGCAGAGTGATATTAAGTGGGATGGTTGTAGAAACAGAATGTGTGGGTTTCAATCCCACTTAGCAGCTGTAGGATTTTCAAGCAACTTACTAACCACTCTGCCTCAGTTCTCCTATCTGAAAGATGGGATGATAATCCTCACCTGATGGCTTACTGTGACTATTAAAATAGCTTGATTTATCCAAAGCACTTGGAACAGTGTTTGACCCTACAAGAGCATGTACTATCATGATTATTTTTCTCCTATGTAAAAGAGGCTAAATGTTTGCTGATTGACTAATTAACAAGATAAATGACTGAGTAAATTATTAAACTAAAAAACTAAGGTCTTCATGGTCTGTTTCCTTCTTACAACTCTAATTCATATCCCCTTCCAAAATCGCACACCTCACAGCCTCCAGGAAGTTTTCTGTGACCCAAGTCTCAGTTAAGCAGGCTTCTATGTGTTCCCATGGACCCCAGAATCACTGTGTCTTGTCACTTCTTATTCTGTGTTGCAATGACTTTTTTGCCTCTCCCATTGTCAAGTAAGATCCTTGAAAGGAGAGCCTGTGCCATGTTTTCCAGCTTCCCTCTGCCTGGAATATAGTAGGTGTTCAATATGCACATTCATTTGTTGAATGAATGAACAAATGAATAAACGGAAGGCCTATTGATATCTGCTGTTTGCAAGGGTCACTACTATGGGCGAAATTGGAAGGCCTGATAAAAGTATCTTACAACCCAATTAGGAGATAATCTTAAATAAATGAAAAGTTAAATAATTATAAAAGATCCAAATACACAGATAGTCACCAAAAATATTAAACCTTCTCGCACATATCACCAGCCATGAGGTCAGGGTGCCAAGACAACTAGTAAATAGCATTTACTATGGAAAACACAACCTTTTACATGGGCTCAAAATTATATATCTATATTTCAGTGATTACAACACATTTCTTCAAATTTTAACAACTCAATCTTATGAATAATGGCATGTCATAGTTTAAGCAGAAACATCTTTCTTTCTTAGTAGTACATAAACAATGGTGTATCTTATAATCCATGGTGTTCTAGGTTTGATGAAATAAGGTCAAAAGATCAAAAAAAAACCTGAATTATTACATATGCATATTTTTCTGTAGAGGAAATAACAGCAAATGTAAGGGCTAGTTGTCTGAGGACTTTGCTAATCTCTTCTGTGGCATGTAATTAAAAATAAAAGGTTGCAAGGATCCTAGAAGGTAACTCTTGCTTCTTAATGCACAAGGTGAATATCCAATAATGTCTGAGTGCAGACAGCCTTAGCTTAGCAGCCTGGAGGATATAGCCTAAGAGATTAAGGGGGAAGGATGCAATAGCTACATTCAAACATTTAGTATAATTATTCACTACCACTTTAATGTTCTTCTAAAAGCAGATAATCTTGCACTTCTTCTACTCTCTTTTATGACTTTTATAAAAAATTAAAAGTAATTTGGCTATCTTAAAAAGCCCCTTATAACTAACTCCTTCCTCTGCCCAGTGACCACTCATATGAGTATGTGTGTGTGTGTTTGTGTACGTGTGTGTGTGGTGAAAAACAGTTTATCATTTCCACTAAAGACAACTACTCACTAAGTGAGATTGTTCATTCAAGTGACAGGGTTCCTGCTAGAATCATACTTTTTATTACAAGTGACACAGAAATTGAGGAGTTGTAATACTCACCAGCACACTACATGTCACATGGCTATTGTTTAATTTATTTGATTTCTTAATTGATTTCACACTCACAAGAATTTCACACTATAGTCACATTAATTTTTTAATTTCCTAGTAATACCATAACACAGGGGAAAACAGATTTTTGTCAGAGTGCCTTTTTCAAAATTGCAAAATAGATATTAACTTATCACACCACTTTTGCCTCCCTCTCTGTCTCTCTCTCTCTCTCCCTCTCACACACACACACACAGAGACACACACAGAGAGAGAGCAAAGTAATACTCTCCTGTCAAGCTAAAATCATCTTATTTTGATATATCAACACATATCACATAATTCATATCTTTAATCAACACATCTAATTTGGATAATGCACATGGGGTGATTGGGTGTCTATCTGCTAATAACAGGGTCTGAATGCTAATGGCTGAGAAAAGCTAAATGCCCAAGAATAGACATGGATTAACTATGAGCATCTGCCTCTTGGCTTTCCTAGCACTGTTTGATTTCCCCTTCATTTAACCTTGACATTTATAAACCTAATCAAAAGGTTTAATAAATAGGAACCCAACTTAAACACAAAGCAAAATGCCAAAAATCCTATATATATTGCCCTAAGGGGAAAAAAGTTGAAGATGAATGAGAGCCTCTTCTTTTAACACCTTGTACTTTGACCTCATTGAGTAAAGAGGACCTAAGAATCAAGTAGCTTATTATTAAAAAGAATTCTTGGTGAGTAAAAGAAAAAATATAGTTAGGAGTATTTAATTACCCATGAAAATATTCGAGGACCTCTGCTTTGAAAAAATGATAGTGTTACATTTACGTAATTCTGGGTGAGTACAGAACTTTATTTTCAAGTAAGTTTCAATACAGTATACCTCCACCCACCTTAGAGTTTCATATTATGAATCTCTTATCTTAAAGGCTCAAAGAACTCTTGCAATATAGAAACCTATTTAAACTTGGTTAACTCATTGTTGCCTAAATGTATTTGGCCAGGAAATCCTTTTGTGAGCAACGACATTTTAAGAAGATTGTTAAATGAAAAGACAACCAGAGACAAATCAGGAAAGCTAGAGCCCAAGGTTAGCTCTGTTTTAATTAACTGTACAACACAGAGTAAGTTATCTCCCTTTAGTTCATGCTTTTAGAAAATGAAAGGGTTGGGCTAGATGAGTTCTGACGTCTCTTCCAGCTCATAAATTAAATGATCCTGAGAAAATCTAATGAAAATGAAGGTGAGAGGCTAAAGAAAATATTGGACAGCACCCGAAGGACTTGAATAAATGTGGTGAGAATAATGGCCACTAGGTAAAGGCATATGAAGATATGGATAATTCATTCCCAAAAAAAGACATTCCCAAGCAGCTTAACTCAGTGGGCCCAGCAGCAGGACCATATCCTTGTCAAGAGAAATCCAGTTCAGACTCAGAAAGACAAGACCTTGCAAAAGCAAATAGGCAAGAAAAAGAAACGAAAACAAAGCCAGGAGGTCCCAGGAATAGCTCATGGTGAGTGGTTCAAGAATGAGACCAAGAACAGAGACTTGGCAAAATGGCATCCTTTGTACATAGTGTGCAACATTCTGGAAGTTAAGAGTAGCCTAGACAAAAGAATCCATGATAGACTGGACAAAGATTAAAATTATGGGTTACCTTTTCTGCAATATTCAGTTGGCTCTTTACATCTTTTAATAAACTTTGAAATTTGCCTTACAACTCAGTAAACAGAAATAAAAAATGATATAGTTGAATAAGACCAAAGCTTTCCAGCCTAGAATCCTTGGGCTGCCAAGGCTTGCACAAGTCATAAAGGGTGTCCAAGACACCCCTCTGTTAAAAGAAGTGGGACTGTTTCAGTTGTTTTCTCAAGATGATTGTCAAGAGGCTATTGCCTAGAACTGGAGTCCACAGGGCTACAGGTAGGGCAAAGAGTTAGCATTGCTTAGGAAAAGGCAAAAATGCAAGTGCTAAGACCAGAAGAGCAGAGGGAGAATAAAAGCCAGGGTTCCTGTACCAAGACAAAACTATGAGCAGCAGGCTCCCAATGTCATTTTATTTTGCACCCCATTACAATGTCTTTAGTGCAATATATAACTGCATGGTCTGCAAATTGCGTATGTATAGAACTATGTTTGTAAATTATACACATCATGCAATTTGCACAAAAGAAGGACATGTTAACCAATAAGAAAATAAATACAAAGCTTCTAATGCTGCATAACTCCTAGAGTCGAAAGCACTCCATTTTGGAGAGGACTGATACAGAAATCAGATCAGAGCAAGAAAAGATGCGACACAGCAAGAAGGGAACCAGCCAAAGAGATGTCTGCAAGCAACAGTGGGAGTTCACCTTTTGGGTCACAGTGCATGATCAGCCTGTGTTAAAGAACTAGAAAGAGGAAAGGCAGTAAGGATCAAGATGTATAATGGAAAATATACCTTTATATGTGATAAGGCCACCCAAACTAAAAAATAATAAAATTTTTAAAAATTTTTGGCTACTATCATGTCAGCTCAATGACATCATATCTACTTCCTAATAGATGGCATTGCAATTGTTCATGCCTGCAATGAACAAGTGGAAGAAGACATCCATTATTTAATAAAAACTTTGCAAAGCAGAACCTTTTTTAACAGGAAAAATACAAACAAGTTCTCAGACGTGAAAATATTAGGAATTACTAAAGAAGGGTATCTCTGACTATGATTTGAGGTCACCAACGTGACCTTCTCCAAAGCTACTCTTCAAACTGGAAAACTTTCTAGACTGGCACAGCCCAGAATAACTTTCTTCAATGATGAAAATATTCCATGTCTGTGCTAGCCAATTGAAATTTGCCTTACAACTCCGTAAACAAAAATAAAAAATAATATAGTTGAATAAGACCAAAGCTTTCCAACTATCTTGCAGACCGTGCAATATAGTAGCCCCTAGCCACACGTGACCATTGAGCACTTGAAATGTGGCTAGTGTGACTGAAAAAAACTGAGTTTTTAAATTTTATTTTAGTTTAGTTTTAAATATTCACGTGGCTAGTGGCTACTGTATTGGATAGTGCAGTTCTAGAACAAAGTGTCAAGCAAATCTATGACAATAAGCTACTAGTAGTAATCAATATAGCTTATGAAGACGTGGGCAAACTTGCTAAAAATACACAATATAATGTGTCAAGTTGACTTTGAATTCAACAAACCACACAAAGGGTGCAATTTAATAGGCTTTAAGTATAAGCTATTAGACTATAACCAAAACAAACAAAACCCACAGATACAAGAGGATCGATGACCTGCTAAGAAATATAAAGAGAATAAAAGCCCATGGGAACCACAATGGACAACAAGTAGAACGAGTCAAGAGCTTGTCTAGAATTAAGACAAGGGGGACTAAGCTGAGAGATAAGGATATAAAACTGCCAATGAAAAATCCTTTTTTCTCTAGACTTGGCTTGCATTTTTGGCCTCCACATCTAAAGAGGAATGAGAAGGAATTGGAAAAGGTCCAAAGAAGAACAGAGTGATTTCAATTGTTGAATCACAGAATCACAGTGGGGAAATATTGACTGTGTTGTGGCTTTTTAATCCAGAGAAATAGAATTTGAGGGTAACAATATCTGCCTTCAGGTTCCAGAAGAGGCACAATAAGTGGCATTTGCCAGAGTCTCCAAGCACCTGGAGGAGAAAATGACACTCAATGTACAGTAAGGAAATGTGTTTCATTCAGCCAGAAGGGAGACTTGTCTATTCACAGGCAATGATTTCACAGGGAAGGAGTTTTATTTAATAAAGCAGAAATGTGGAGCATCAGGACCTGCCAGGACTAGATCTTAAAAGATAAACAAAGCAGAAACCCTGAGCTTCGTGAGCTTCACCTGGAAAATGAGAAAAGGACAACTCCACGCTTCCCAACCAACCACCAAACCTGGGATATGCTTGTTAGGGAGAGAGGTTTTGGCAATTCTGCCCTCACTCCTCCCTCCCTTCCCTACAGAGGAAGCTGTCCACACAAGCTACAAGGAGGAAGCCAAGGGCCAAATTACAAAGAGAAGAAAAAGCACCTGGAAACACATACCACATGCTCAGGTAAATGCTGGATTTAATATATGGAAAGACTCAAAGTCTAAAGAAGTCAGTTGCCCTGAACCTCGTATGGCAGATCTGTGGGGCATAGCATCCCTCTAACTTAGCGTCTAAGTTAGATGTTAAGCATCTAAGTTAGCATCTAAGTTAGCGTCTAAGTTAGACACTTTGGTGTGGGAACCAAAGCAGAATCAAAAAGAGGCAGGCCTGCCTAGGTACTCTTGCCACCTGGAAGCCGGATGCACAAAGAGAGCAATTCCACTATGGGATGCTGCTGCCAATGAGTCCTGGCCAAGGGTGACTGTATTAGTCTGTTCTCACACTGCTAATAAAGACATACGCAAGACTGGGTAATTTATAAAGGAAAGAGGTTTAATGGACTCACAGTTCCATATGGCTAGGGAAGCCTCACAATCATGGTAGAAAATGAAGGAAAAGCAAAGGGGTGCCTCACATGGCAGCAGGCAAGAGAGCTTGTGCCAGGGAACTCCCATTTATATAACCATCAGATCTCGTAAGACTTATTCTGAGAACAATATGCAGGAAACTGTCCCCATGATTCAGCTATCTCCCATGGCCCCACCCTTGACATGTGAAGATTATTACAATTCAAGATGAGATTTGAGTGGGAACACAGCCAAACCCTATCAGTGGCCTCATGGTAGACAATGGATCAATCAGAGCTGTCCTCAGAGAGTGGACACGGTCCCCCTTCCTTTCAGGCACTATACTCTTACCAGTCAGACATTAACTTTGCCCAATTGAGCACTCAGGCTCTACCCAATTAGAACAGCAACTCCATTCTTAGAGAAAATGAGTGAAGGTTTCTGCTGCAACTATTGCAATTATTATGACAAATATAATCAAGCACTAATGAGAAATCAGAGGACGTAGTATAATGAAGGGCAATTACATATTATGCAACATTGAATTAATGTGAAAGTATATGGTATAAAAATATTAATGAAGTCCCCATCTATGCACAAAATTCAAAATTAGGCAATTTCCAAAACATTGTTTAGTTCATCAGGAACTATTTATTTTCAGTGCTGTTATGCAAAGCGAACTGTAAGCAGTGTTGATGTTACTACCACTTGAGCCGGTAAACAGAAACCCACCATCAGAAATACTTTCATTGGGACTGTGAGAAAACTCATCTTCAATTATGTTAGCTTTGAATTATGTAAATTCTTTAAAAATCTATCCTGGTCCATGAGTGCAGGGGAAAGGCATTTCAGGAAAAGGTAAGTATCATTCATAAACACATAGAAGCAAGAAAGAATTAAAGAAAGCAAGAAAGAAGGAGGGAAGGAGAAAGGAAAGGAAAACAGAAAAGAAGAAAGGAAGGAAGAGGGTTTAAAATAGTCAAGAAACAGTAGGAAGTGGAGGAGCGGGGAATGAAGCTAAAAAACACTGGTTGTAAACCAATAATGCCCAAAAGCCTAGCCTCAATTCAGTATCAGGCCATGATGGAATCTTCATAAATCCACAGTGAAATGAGAAAAATAAGCATGGCATTTTCCACAAAGCTAAATATGTAAGATATTTATATAATTGTTTCAAATGATCTTTTATTATGAGACCACATCCTCTGTAATTTGTTAGCAATAAAATTTCCTATCTGTACACCTACTATGTACCCACAAAAATTTAAAATTTAAAACTTGTTTTAAAAATAAAATATAGTATCTGTTATGAAATGGTGGCAATGGCATATGACAGATGTCATATAGAGTTATTTTTATATATTGTTTTTTGACAAAATTAAAATTGACAATCTTATATAGATCTACAATTTATTTTTAGGAAATATTACTGCTCCATCAAATGAAAGAGACTGGGAACCACAGCCCTATGGGAAGAAATCTGCATAATTGAATAAGGTGCCAGATTAAGCACCATGGAAATAATTCTAGATGTTGATTATTAAGTATGTTTAAATGTACATCAATAATTTAAAAGAAGGCACAAGAACATAAATAGTATGCAAGTGTTTCAAACTACTAGAGGGAAAAAAATGTAACAAAAAGCCTTATAAATTCAACAAAGAGCAAAATAGAAAAATACAAATAAAACATGAAATAAATAAGATGGCAAGAATAAGTCCAAACATACCATTAATCATGACAAATACATCTGGGTTATATTTTCCACACAGAAACTCCCAGATTGGTCATGAAAACCAAACCAAATCAAACAAATAAAAACTGTCTGCATGATGTTCATGGGAATCACATTAGAATAACAAATTTAAATAAGGTGACAGTGGAAGATAAATCGGACAAATGTTAGCTATTATTCCCCAATCTGTCCTCCTCAAAGAAAACAGTGACTCAATATTAATTTCAAATGAAATAAAATTCAAAGGAGTGGAATATTAAATGAGATGCAAGAAATTTTTATGTTGACAAAATGTAAAACCTACCAAAAACCTAGAACAGCAGTTAACAACAGTTTCAAAATATACAAAGCAAAAATTGTTAGAAAGCAAACAGAAACTCACTAATCCATAGAAATAGTGGGATGAATTAATAGACACCTGAAAAAATGATTGTATTTCTATATGGAAATAAGAACTTGAATTTCATTATTGACAAGCTTAATAACAGCTATAAAAAGAAATTGTACACAACAGAAAACATACTTTTTTGTGTCATTTCAACTTTTATTTTAGATTTGGGGGGCATGTGCTGATTTGTTAAATGGGTATATTGTATGATGCTGAGGTTTGAGGTACAATTGATCCATCACGAAGGTACTAAGCATAATACTCAGTTTTTCGACCTTTGCCTCCCCAAACTCCCTCTCCCTCTAGTGGTCCCTAGTTTCTATTGTTGCCCTCTGTATATCCATGAGTACTCAGTGTTAAGCTCCCACTTAAATATGAGAACATGCAGTATTTGGTTTTCTGTTCCTGCATTAATTTGCTTAGGATAATGGCCTCTAGCTGTATTCATGTTGCTGCAAAGTACATAATTTTGTTTTTATAGCTGTGTAGTAGTCCATAGAATGTATGTACCACATTTTCGTTATGCCCCAAAGCTAGTCCCCAATTCAGTATCAGGCCATCCACCTTTGATGGGTACCAGGTTGATGCCATGTCTTTGCTCTTGTGAATAGTACTGCATTGAACATACGAGTGTATGTATCTTTTGGTAGAATGGTGTATTTTCTGTTGGATATATATACCCAATAATAGAATTGCTGGGTCAAATGATAATTCTGTTTTAAGTTCTTTGAGAAATCTCCAAATGGCTTCCCACAGTGGCTGAATTAATTTATGTTCCCACCAACAGCGCATAAGCGTTCCCATTTCTCCATAGCCCTGCCAGAGTCTGCTGTTTTTTGACTTTTTAATAATAGCCAAAAAATACATTTTTAAATATTCATGAAAGATTTAAAAATAAAATTTCAGGAAGCTCCAAAAGTAGAAATTATTGCACAATCCAAAGGCATTAGAAATTTACGACAAAAGATAACCAGCATCATCCTATCCCAAAATAACTATTTGGAAATTTTAAAGAGCTATTTTAAATAACTTCTAAGTAAAAGCTGAAATTAAAACCAAAATTATAGAATCTGTCAAAATTAATGCTAATGACAGCATTATATAAGAAAAACTTTAAGATTCAGCCTCAGTGGTATTCAGAGATCTTTGATACATTTATTAGGTTAATTATCTAACTATCCAATTCAAGAAATTACAAAGTAAAAAACAAATATAAAGAAAAGGAAAAGACAAGCACTAATACATAAAAGTATAAGTTAATTAAGTGTAAAATAAACAGTAAATATAAAATAAAATTTTTAAATAATCTTGATCAATAAAATGACAACCAGTCATTTAGATGGAGAAATAACAACAGCAATAATAAGACTGACAATTCTTTAGTAAGTTTGGCTATGAGGAAAAGAGAGAGAACAAAAATTAACTCAAGAGGCCAGGTACGGTGGCTCACACCTGTAATCTCAGCACTTCGGGAAACTGAAGCGGGTGGATCACCTGAGGTCAAGAGTTTGAGACCAGCCTGGCCAACATGGTGAAATCCTGTCTCTACTAAAAATACAAAAAATTAGCCAGGCGTAGTGTTGGGCACCTGTAATCCCAGCTACTGGGGAGGCTGAGGCAGGAGAATCGCTTAAACCCAGGAGGCAGAGGTTGCCGTGAGCCAAGATCATGCCACTGTACTCCATCCTGGGCAACAAGAGTGAAACTCCATCTCAAAAATTAAAATAATAATGATAATAAAATTAAGGAAAGGAAGACAAAAAGGGTAAAAGGGAGAAAGAAAAGGAAGACAGGTATAACTACAAATACAGAGGGACTGAAATAATTGTAGCAGTTTCTGGAGCCAGATTACATGGGCTTAAATCCCAGCTCCATCTCTTGCTGGAAAAGCTACTAAACCACTCTTCTGTGCCTCCATTTCCACATCTACAAAATGAGTTTAATAACAGTACCCACCTCAAGGAGGATTAACTACTTTATATAAGAAAGTACTTAACACTATTCCTGACACTGTAGTAAGCAAAGTATACATGTCAGCTATTATTGTAAGAGTACAATTTCAACTTTCATCTACATAAAATGTATGATTTCCTAAAAACATGTAAATGAAAAAATTGACTCAAGAAGAACTTTAAAACTGAGTAGGTTAATACTTAAGGAAGAAATTAGAAAAGATGGTGAAAAATTTAGAACTAAAAAAAGGCATTGGGCCTACTTTATAAAATTGTTTTATAAGAAGAATACTAAGCTTTATGTCGACTAAATATTTCAGAGCATGGAAAAGCATGATAAAATGTTTAATTCATCCTCTTGGGCTAGCATAATCCTGATATTAAAATCACATGAAACAATATAGCATGCACATGCACACAAACACACACCCTTTGGCTGAGTTTACGTATGAAAATAAACAGAAAAATCCTAAATATAATCTTAGTAAATCAAATCTTGCAATGTCTTTTTTTTTTTTTTAGTAGAGACAGAGTTTTACCATGTGGGCCTGGCCGGTCTCGAATGCCTGACCTCAGGTCATCCACCTGCCTTGGCCTCCCAAAGTGCTGGGATTACAGGAGTGAGCCACCATGTCTGGCCGCAATGTCATTTTTTTAATATTAGGAAAAAAATCTTAGGAATGGGTTAACATTAGGGAAAATACATTAATGAAATTTGCTATTGTAATAAGTTAAGAAAAAAGAAATATAAATATACATTTAATGACACTGATAGATGCTAAAATGTATTTTTAAATTTCACACTCAGCTTAATTAAAAAACAAACAAACCAACAAACAAAAATCTTAAGTTAACAGAGAGTATCTATGAACAGTAAACATCACACTTAATGGTGAAACACTAGAAAGATCCCCAGTCATCAGGAACAACACAGGAAAATCTGCAATCTTCCTACAAATCAGTATTATGCTAAAGATTCTAATAATCTCAATAACAGAAGGCAAAAAAGAAATAACATTTTTTGAAAAGCAAGGGACAAAACATTCCATATTGATAGGTAATACTATAACCCATTTAGAAATTCTAAGAAAACCGATTTTACCAACTACTGGAACTAATAGTAAAATTCAGTAACATGAGCAGACATAAGATCAACATGGAGGACACAATAGCTTCCTAAACACCAACAATAACCAATGAATAGTCAAAAAGGATACCATCACATTTAGGACTCCACTGCAGACAAAAGAAATCTTTCTAGACAGTTTCCATTGCAAGGAATTTTTTTCCCATGTATTACAAAATTACTGGAACGGCTGGAGAAACAGGCCTCGCCTAGGCTGCACTTCCAAGAACTACTCTCCAGAATCATACTCCTCCACTGTTGGGGCCTATTTCTCCCTTTAGGAATGGAAATGTCTACCCTACGTCTGTCCCAGCATTGTATCTTGGAAGTAAATAACTTGTGTCTTATTTTACAGGCTAATAGCTGGACTTCAGACTTTTAAATGGGTGCTGGAACAAGTTAAGACTTTGGGACTATTGAGATGGAATGATTGCATTTTGCATGTGAGAAAGACATGAGTCTTAGGGGTGCAGGGATGGAATGCTATGGTTTGAATGTGATTTGTACCCACCAAAATTCATGTTAAAGTCTGATCCTCAGTGTGGCAACGCAGGACCCTACTGGAAGGTGTTGGGTCATGAGGGCAGATCCCTCATGAGTAGATTGATGCCCTCCTGTGGGGATGAGTGAGTTCTCACTCTTGCAGTAATGTATTAAATTCTATAAGAGGGAGTGGTCAATAATAATCTGGTTTAAGGCCAGGCACGGTGGCTCACGTCTGTAATCCCAGCACTTTGGGAGGCTGAGGCCGGCGGATCACTAGGTCAGGAGATCGAGACCATCCTGGCTAACACGGTGAAACCCCGTCTCTACTAAAAATACAAACAAATTAGCCGGGCGTGGTGGTGGGCGCCTGTAGTCCCAGTGACTTGGGAGGCTGAGGCAGGGGAATGGCATGAACCCAGGAGGCGGAGCTTGCAGTGAGCCGAGATTGGACCACTGCACTCCAGCCTGGGTGACAGAGTGGGACTCTATCTCAGAAAAACAAAACAAAACAAAAAAAAAATCTGACTTCTTTGCTTTCTCTCTTGCTTCCTCTTTT
>NW_026652292.1:68357587-68359584 GCF_009828535.3 Hylobates moloch | reverse complement strand
TCTATCTCAGAAAAACAAAACAAAACAAAAAAAAAAATCTGACTTCTTTGCTTTCTCTCTTGCTTCCTCTTTTGCCATAGGACCTCTCTGCACCCGCCTGCTCCCTTTCTGCCTTCTGCCTTAAGTTGAAGTAGCATGAGGCTCTCACCAGATACAGCTGCCTAATCTTGAACCTTCTAGCCACTAGAATCAGGAGCCAAATAAAACTCTTTTCTTTGGGTTTGTTTATTTTTTTATTTTGGGGGGGGTGTGCGGGATGAGATCTCATTCTGACACCCAGGCTGGAGTGCAGTGGTGCCATCACAGCTCACGGCAGCCTCAACTTCTAGGGCTCAAGTGATCACCCCACCTCAGCCTCCTGAGTAACTGGGACCACATGTGCACTCCACTAAGCCCAGTTGATTTTTTTTTTTTTTTGTGGAGACAAGGTCTCACTATGTTACCAAGGCTGGTCTCAAACTCCTGGGCTCAAGCAATCCTCCCACCTCGCCCTCCCAAAGTGCTGGGATTACAGGCTTGAGCCACCACAACTGGCCTCAAACTCTTTTCTTTATTAAAGTACATACCCTTGGACCCAAAAATTCCACTACAAAATTTATCTACAGAAATGCTCACACAAGGATAGAAAATTTTGCTTAAATTTAAGTATTGATAGGAGGAATGAGTTAAAGAGCACTATTGTACACATAGTGATTATAGTTAATAACAGTATATTGTATTCTTGAAAATTGAGAGGAAAATAGATTTTAAGTGTTTTCACCACAAAAATGGTAAGTATGTGAGGTATTGCACATGTTCATTAGCTTGATTTAGCCATTCCATAATGTATACATATTTCCAAACCACACAGTGTATATGATACATACTTTTTGTCCATTAAAAATAACCCCAAAATGCTCACATATTTACACAAAGATATACAAACAGTGATGTCCCCTGAAGTGTAATTTTAATGGGAAATACTTGTAGCTGTTATTTGCTGCATACCAAATAAGCCCAAAATTTAATGACTGAAAATAACAGCTATTTAATTAGTTTATAATTCTTCATGTTAAGAATTTTGACTGGGTTAAACTGGACAGTTCTGGCCTTCACTGTGTTCATTCGTATAAATGTGGTCAGCTGCTAGGTCACAATTGGGTGATAGCGCATGCGGAGGCTGCTTCTGCTCAACGTGGTCTTTCCTTTTCTACAAGGAACACTGGGGTTTGTTCACACACTTGACAGCAGCCCCCCAAAAAAGAAATTGAAAGCTAGGCCTCAAGAGGTCAAGGCTTAAACTGATACACGTGGTTTCTGCCACAGTCTGTTGGTCAAAGCAAGTCACAAGGCCACTCCTGATTCAGGGTTTAAAGAAATAATCTCAACCTCTTGATTCAAGAAGCTACAATATCACATTGCAAGGGTACATGCACATAGGGTCAAGTAAAGAATTATGGCCATTTTTTCAATCTACCATATTACCTAAATACTCACCAGTAAAAAAATGATAAACTTAAGGGAATAGTTGAATTTTGGCATCTATACAATAGAATATTATGCAGTTTTTAAATAGGATGAGGTCAATTTATACATTGACATAAAAAGTTTCCCAAGTCAAATTGTTGAAGCAAAAAATAATAATAATGTAAGTTATATAAGAATACATGTTTATCTATTAAAGGATTAAATATAATAACTGAAGTGCCTGGAACACAGAGTAGAATGCTGTATTAGTCAGTTATCGCACTGCTATAAGGAACTACCTGAGACTGTGTAATTTATGAAGAATAGAGGTTTAATTGACTCACAGTTCCACAAGCTGTACAGGAAGCAGGGCTGGGGAGCCCTCAGGAAACTTAAAATGATGGCAGAAGGGGAAGGGGAAGGAGGCATATCTCACATGGCCAGAGAAGGAGGAAGAGAGAGCAAAGGTGGAGGTGCTACACACTTTTAAACAACCAGATCTCATGAGAACTCACTCACTATCACGGGAACAGCAAGGGGGAAGTCCACTC
>NW_026652292.1:68351321-68357487 GCF_009828535.3 Hylobates moloch | reverse complement strand
CGAGTAGCTGGGACTACAGGCGCCCGCCACCACGCCCGACTAATTTTTTTGTATTTTTAGTAGAGACGGGGTTTCACCTGGTCTCCATCTCCTGACCTCGTGATCCACCCACCTCAGCCTCCCAAAGTGCTGGGATTACAAGCGTGAGCCACCGCGCCCGGCCCTGTTGAAGTTTTTTAAACAGGAAAGCAATCAGATTGGATTTATGTTTAAGAAAGACTGCTCCAATGTCCAAAAGGAAGATGAATGATAATAAAAGCTAGCACTTACTGAGTGCTTACTGTATCCTTAACATTGTTCTAAGTGCATTACATATATTATTTCCTTTGATGTTTACAATAATCCAAGAAGGTTGTTACTATTATTTTCCCTCATTTAACAGAAGAAGACCTTAAGGCAAGGAAGTCTGTCCAGGGAAATTTGTCTAGAGAGTCTAGTCAGTTACTGGCAAAAACATGACTTAAATACAAGCAGTCTGTCATAGACTCCACGACTTGACATTACTCCTTTGTATTGAAAGAGAATGCAGACCAAGGACACCTAACTCTATACAGGTGAGAGAACTACTGAATTAATATTAGTCTATATGACACATGATGATCATCTGGACAGAGTAACAATAAGGCTCGATAAGAATTTTGGTACAAGAAAAAAATGAAGTTTCAAATAGAGGGAGGAGGAGCTTGGCATGGTGGTTCACACCTGTAATCCCAGCACTTTGGGAGGCTGAGGCGGGTGGATCACCTTAGGTCAGGAATTGGAGACCAGCCTGGCCAACATGGTGAAACTCCATCTCTACTAAAAATACAAAAAAAAAAATTAGCTGGGCATGGTGGCATGTGCCTGTAGTCCCAGCTGCTTGGGAGGCTGAGGTGGGCGGACCACCTGAGGTCAGGAGTTCGAGACCAGCCTGATTAACATAGTGAAATCTCATCTCTACTAAAAGTAGAAAAATAAAAATTGGCTGGGCATGGTGGTACATGCCTGTAGTCCCAGCTACTCAGGAGGCTGAGGCAGGAGAATCGCTTGAACCAGGGAGGCAGAGGTTTCAGTGAGCCGTGATCATGCCACTGCACTCCAGCCTGAGCAACAGAGCAAGATTTTGTCTCCAAAAACTAAATAAATAAATAAATAGAGGGAGGAGGAATTAAGGATGCTAGTAGAAAGGTAAAAAAGATTCAAGACTGTTTGGGGTTTCCAGCTTAGATAACTGAATGAACATTTGCATAATTAACTCAGATGAGGGAAACAGAATGAACATTAGATCTGGTTTTAGACATGCTGATAAGTTCTAGATGAAGGTGCTTTTGTTGATAAGCAACAATAGCTTGAGTGAACATGGTACAGGATGGCTCATAAAGAATATTCAGTTGACTACATCACCTCCCAGCAGTTAGGAGGTGGAGACAAAGGATTAGTTTTTGAGTGTGGACTCTTCTCTAGCTGTGGAGGGGCACTTTAATCTTTCTGAGTCCCAGTTTCCTTGCCTATAAAATAGGAATACTAAAACCCACCTGCCAGTTTTGGGCGACTCTCAAGTGAGATAATAAATAGAAAAATATGTTTGTATTAATCTCTTCTCACACTGCTAATAAAGACATATCCGAGACTGGGTAATTTATAAAGAAAAAGAAGTTTAAGGGACTCACAGTTCCATGTGTCTGAGAAGGCCTCAAATCATGGCAGAAGCTGAAGGAGGGGCAAAGGCACGTCTTACATGGCAGTAGGCAAGAGAGCATGTGCAGGGGAACTGCCCTTTATAAAACCACCAGATCTCATGAGACTTATTCACTATCATGAGAACAGCATGGGAAAAAAAAAACCCCCATGATTCAATTACCTCCCACCAGGTCCCTCCCATGACAGTGGGGATTATGGGAGCAATAATCCAAGCTGAGATTTAGGTGGGGACACAGGCAAACCATATCAGTGTTGTTGGCTATTAAATACATATATAGAAGATGGCATTTAAACAAACATAAAACAATTCATTTTTAAAAACTTCAGTGCTTTTAGTAAGAGAATTCAACCTCATGTAGATAAAGTATTTCAATAATATCACCCCTTCCTAAACTTAGTTAGCATTTGGTGTTCAGTAGGATTCAGCAGTTAGAATACAATCATGAGAAATCAAAATGACTTTATGGATTTTAGTTTTTAACAAAATCTATATTTTCATAGTGTTAAAAAAACTGACTTAGATTATCTTTCTGGAATCAATATCTGCACTTACAGAGACACTTTAGGAAAAAAGAACAGTGGCTTTTTTAGGATCAATAGTAAATGACTTGATTCTTCCCCAGGCAATGAACACATCCAGATTAATAAGAAGTGACAGAAGTCATCCTCAAAACCCAGGCTTGCCCAAGGCTTGGTGAGCCTTCAAGGCCCAGCATACTTACCACCTCTGAGTAGGATAGCATAGGGTAATATTTAAGATAACATGCTTTAAAGTCAGTTAGAAATGAGTTCATGTCCCAGTTTCATTGTTTACTAGCTCACAAGTTAGTCAGCCTCATTATGTCTTATGTCAGTGCTATGGTTTCAATGTGTTCCCCAAAAAAAGCATATGTTGGAAATTTCACCCCCAATGCAATAGGTTTGGGAGATGGGGCCTAAGGAAAGGTTATTAGGCCATAAAGTCTCTCCCTTCATTAATAAATTGATGTCATTATCATGGAAGTGAGTTCTTTATTGCTGGAGTAGATTTGTCAAAAAAGGACAAGTTTGGCCTTCTCTTTCTCTCTCGCCCTTTCACCTTCTTCCATGAAATGACACACTAAGAAGGCTTTTGCCAAGGCATCCCCTTGACCTTAGACTTCTCAGCCTCCAGAACCATAAGCCGACAAATTTCCGTTCCTTATAAATTACCCAGTCTCAGAAATTCCGTTCTAGCAGCACAAAACAAAGACAGTCAGGTTTACCAGGAAATAGGCTCTGAGATAAAGATTGTACCCAGAAAGTTTCTTGCAGAGTATGATTCAAAACGCCACTTTTGGCGTAGGGAGGGACACAGGATTGGGCAGGGGTATGTGTTGCAACATGATACAGTCACAAGAAGGACTAACGGGCTCTTGTGAATACAACCACAAGAGGGACTCAGAAAAAGGAGTTTGTAGGCAGCAAAATCTCCATGCAGTGAAAGAACACGGTATGTAATGAAGCATTCAGCTAGGAAATGTTTCCTTACTTTTCAGGGCTGTTTATCTCCTATAACCTATAGAAGCATCAGCATTTAAGAATCTTTGCCAGACACAATGACTCATGCCTAAAATCTCAGCACTTTGGGAGGCCAAGGCGGGTGGATCACCTGAGGTCAGGAGTTCAAGACCAGCCAACATGGTGAAACACCATCTCTACTAAAAACACACACACACACACACACACAAAAATAGCCGGGCATGGTGGCGCATGTCTGTAGTCCCAGCTACTCGGGAGGCTGAGGCAGGAGAATCACTTGAACCCAGGAGGCAGAGGTTGCAGTAAGCCAAGATCATGCCACTGCACTCCAGCCTGGGCAACAGAGCGAGACTTTGTCTCAAAAAAAAAAAAAAAAAGAGTATTCTTCTCCCACCATCTTCTCAATATCAGCCTACAAATTCTTTTTTCTGCTAAAATGTTTCATGCAGTAAAAAAGCACTGTACATAATGATGAACCATTCAGTCTGGAATGGTTCCTCAGCCACCAGTCACCCAGTCACCAAGGCTCGCCAAGGCCAACAGAAAGAGGAGTAAGTGCCTGCTTCCTAAATGGGGATCTCGGTGGGGCAAGGCAGTGGCCACTATAATGTGCAAAAGTAGTTTGTTAGGCTTTAAAAACCATAAAAGTGACCACCTTCCCTGCTATTTGATGTCTATTCTCAATGTCTAGAATAGTTTCCAGCACACAATATGTCCTTAATAAATATTGGTTGAATGAAGAGAAGATGCTCAATAAATGTTAGCTACTGTTATGATCGATAAGACTTCCCTGATACTTCTAAATAGAAGGTATCTATGTACCTTCATGACTTTGGTTCTGTCATTTTTTTCTCTTCTTCAGCTTTTAAGTTCAGGGGTGCATGTGCAGGATGTGCAGGTTTGTTACACAGGTACACGTGTGCCATGGTGGTTTACGGCACAGATTATCCCATCACCTAGGTATTAAGCCCAGCTTCCATTAGCTATGCTTCCTGATGCTCTCCCTCCTCCTCACTCCCCTCAGACCGGCCCCATTGTATGTTGTTCCCCCCGCCCCCCAATGTGTCCATGTGTTCTCATCATTCAACTCCCACTTATAAGTGAGAACATGCGTTGTTTGGTTTTCTGTTCCTGCACTAGTTTGCTGAGGATAATGGCTTCCAACTCCATCCATGTCCCTGCAAAGAACATGATCTCATTATCTCATTCCTTTTTATGGCTTCATAGTATTCCATGGTGTATATGTACCACATTTTCTTTATCCAGTCTATCATTGATGGGCATTTGGGCTGATTCCATGTATTTGCTATTGTGAATAGTGCTGCAATGAACATATGCATGCATATATCTTTATAATAGAATGATTTGTATTCCTTTGGGTATATATCCAGTAATGGGATTGCTGGGTCAAATGGTATCTCTGCCTCTCCGTCTTTGAGGAATTGCCACACTGTCTTCCACAGTGGTTGAACTAATTTACACTCCCACCAAGGGTGTAAAAGCATTCCTTTTTCTCCACAACCTTGCCAGCATCTGTCATTTTTTTGACTTTTTAATAATAGCCAGTCTGACTAGTGTGAGATGCTATTTCATTGGGGTTTTGATTTGCATTTCTCTAATGATCAGTGATGTTGAGCTTTTTTACATATGTTTGTTAGCTGCATGTATGTCTTCTTTTGAGAAGTGTCTGTTCATGTCCTTTGTCCACTTTTTAATGGGGTTTCTTCTTTTTTCCTTGTAAATTTGCTTAAGTTCCTTGTAGACTCCGAATATTATACCTTTGTCAGATGGATAGATTGCAAAACTTTCCCCCCATTCTGTAGGTTATCTGTTCACCCTGAGGATAGTTTCTTTTGCTGGGCAAAAGCTCTTTAGTTTAATTAGATCGCATTTGTCAATGCATGCTTTTGTTCCAATTGCTGTTGGTGTTTTCACCTTTAAATCTTTGCCCGTGTCTATGTCTTAAATGGTATTGCCTAGATTTGCTTCTTGGGTTTTTATACTTTTGGGTTTTATATTTAAGTCTTTAATCCATCTTGAGTTAATTTTTGTATATGGTGTAAGGAATGGGTCCAGTTTCAATTTTCAGCCAGTTCTCTCAGCACCATTTATTAAATAGGGAATCCCTTCCCCATGGTCCCATCATTCTTATTGCCTTGTCTTATTCCACCTTGCTATACCACCATTTGCTTATTTGTTAATATCCCACATATTCCACAAAACATAAGAGAATCCCCAAATTCAATCTTCCCAGGTAATATCTGTCATTCTTCAGCTGAAAGATTGACAAGGTTTTATGGGCTGAATGGTAAAATTCATCTGCTGAAGCTCTAACCCCCAGCAGCTCAGAACATAAGTGTGTTTGCAGATAGGGCCTTTAAAGAGGTGATTAGGTTAAAGTGAGTTCAGTAGGGTGGACTCTAATCTAAACTTACTGTCGTTATTATGAGAAGAGGAGATTAGGACACAAGGAGAGACACCGGGGATGTTTGCAATAGAAGAAAGGCCACATGAAGATACTACAAGTAGGAAGCCATCTGCAAGCCAAGGAGAGAGGCCTCAGAAGAAACTAAACCTGCTGGCACCTTGATCTTGGACTTCCAGAACGGTGCAAAATAAATTTCTATTGCTGAAGCCTCCCAGTCTGTAGTATTTTGCTATGGCAGCCCTAGGAAATGAATACAAGGGCTGGGTGCAGTGGCTCACTAACCCTTTGGAAGCTCAAGGTGGGAGGACTGCTTGAAACCAGGAGTTTGAGATCAGCCTGAGAAACAAACTAAGACCATGTCTCTACCCAAATTTTTTAAATTAGCTAGGTGTGATGGCACATATCTGTAGTCCCAGTTACTCAGGAGGCTAAGGTGGGAGGATTGCTGGAGCCCAGGAGTTTCAGGCAGTAGAGAGCTATGATCATGCCACTGCACTCCAACCTGGGTGGCAGAGTGAGACAGACAGACAGACAAAGGAAGGAAGGGAGGAAGGAAGG
>NW_026652292.1:68271470-68350921 GCF_009828535.3 Hylobates moloch | reverse complement strand
AACTTTGGCCAGGAGTAGAAGCATTTTCTCAGAGAATGGCTCCCTACCCTGACCCTCACAAATACTCACTGGGTTAAGCCTCCCATTATATCTCCATAGCAACCTAACTCAATCCTTCCAACACCAACACACTTAGAATTACTCGTTCATTGTTAGGTCTCTCACTGAACAACAAATTCCACGAGGCCTGGGACCAAAAAATCCTGTGTCTGGGGTCAAGATTAAGCCAGTGTGCACGCGCGCGCGCACACACACACACACACACGCATATATACACCAATTATTGACAACAGGCATCCTTTCCAATTGGTCCAGGTCAGTCCTGCATGATCACTATCCATGCCATCTAGTTGTGAAGAATTTTGAAAGACTTTCAGAGACTAGCACAGGTCCCAAAAAAACAGTAGGTGTCTGATAAATATCTGCTGATTGGTGGATTTGTTGCTTAGGTCTCAGGATGGTAAAGGGAAGAATAGATTATTCGCCAGTTGACTATTAACCAACTGCGGCAATATGCCAGGCCCCTGGGCTAGGTGCTACGTAACAAGCATGAGTAAAATGCGGCCCCATGACCTCAATGAACTGATAGCAATAGTCCAAAAGGAGTAAACGGAGGATGTAAAACCTCTGGGACCCAGGGCAAGAGCGGGAAGCCAGCTGAGGAAAGATATGGTTGCATAAAGAATCTCATGCTGCTGGGATACAGACAAGATACTTGATACAGGCAACATGATGCTTGAGGTCAGGTGCATTTTCTCCAGGCCGTGAGAAACAAAGGGAAGTTGCCCTTGCTCAAGTCTGTTTCTTTGGACCCCCTTGTCCTTGGGCTTGCAGTGACTGATCATCCTGGAAATAATGAAAACATCTGTCGTGTCCTGGCTCATTTAAAGCTTAAAAAGGGTCACATAGCACAGAAACAATGCCCCATGAAGGATCAAGCAAATTGAGCAGAGATCCAGTGGGCACTGAAAGAACACAGACCACAAATCCAGTTGCCTTAGTAAAGAAGCCCTTCCTCAGCCTATGATACGATCATTTTTATTTTATTTTTATTCTATTTTATTTTATTATTATACTTTAGGTTTTAGGGTACATGTGCACAATGTGCAGGTTTGTTACATATGTATCCATGTGCCGTGTTGGTTTGCTGTACCCATTAACTCGTCATTTAGCATTAGGTATATCTCCTAATGCTGTCCCTCCCCCCTCCCCCCGATACGATCATTTTTAAAAAGCCACAGAAAAATGAAGGCAATTGGACAAGAAAGCAACATTTAGCTTAATTAGCTCCATCTTAGGAAAGGGTCTTGGAAAAAACTGGGGAGAGTAAGTGCAGGGGCAAAAGGTGGGATCATGAGGAGACCATCCTGATCATACATAGGGACTGCATCTAAACCCAGGAGCTTGAGAATTTCTTGGTTCTGCAGTGTCTCATCCATGAACTGTTTGAGGTCTACATAAATAACGTAAATGCCTGCAAACCCTGCGTGCCTCATCTATTTTACTCTACTGCAAGACAGAAAACCCTGGAGCCAGAGACAGGAGAGCGCCTGACCCCTTGGACTGTTCAAAACAGTGGCTTGAGGGGCTGGGCACTGTGGCTCACGCCTGTAATCCCAGCACTTTGGGAGGCCAAGGGGGGGGGGGTGGATCACCTGAGGTCGAGAGTTCAAGACCAGCCTGACCAACATGGAGAAATCCCGTTTCTACTAAAAGTACAAAATTAGCCGGGCGTGGTGGTACATGCCTGTAATCCCAGCTACTCAGGAGGCTGAGGCAGGAGAATCGCTTGAACCTGGGAGGCGGAGGTTGTGGTGAGCCGAGATTGTGCCATTGCTCTCCAGCCTGGGCAACAAGAGCAAAACTCTGTCTCATTAAAAAAAAAAAATTGGCTTGAGTCACTAGCTTTCTGCATTTGTTAAATTCCTACTGCCTTGTACCCATCCAAAAGAACTGAGATCACCAAAAGGACTTAGGGTATATATGAGAATCTAAGAGCTCTCTCAACTTAGAAAACATATTGCCCAGACTTCATTAGAATCAAGAGACGCTTACAGGCTAAGATTTCCATTCCAATTTTAAATAATTCTTTCTTCTCTAATCAGAGAAGTATTTTATTTTAATGTAATGTTTTTTAAAAAATAAGAACTAAAACCAGAGCAAACACCAGTTTATATGTTCCCCTCAAACATCTTTCTGATTGAATCTCCCCTTCTCTTTTCAGCCTGTGACAGAATGACACTTTCCTTTACCTTAATCGAATGTTTCTGTTATAAAGCCAATGAATGTGAACAGGCCAAGCTCCTGAACATGTCAAGAAGCAATGAGAAATCAGTGGAAAATAGCCCATAGAAAAATTTTATGAGCTGCAAATGTTACATTTCATCCTACAATGGAATCTGCCTCCCTTCATAATCCTCCAGGGTTCCAGCCCACCCCCAGGCACCTTTATTTCCCACAGAACCTCTGATATCAGTAATCCAGCAGAAGAGTTAAAACAAAGAAACCGTGAGCACTTTCTGGAGGTTCTTGGTGTGTTTTGATTTGGGTTATTTTGCCTTGTTTTGTTTTACTTTCCTGGTCATTGATTCTTGTGAAGTCTTAGGAGCTGAAAATCTCCCCAACCCCTCCCTTTCTTGAAGTCAAGAAAATTAATGAAAAACAGTCATGCATGGGAATACTCCATTATGAAGAAGGAAAACTCAGTGCAAACATATCATTTGAAGGGGCTTGCAGGTGGACCTGCAAAGGTCAAAGCCACACAAAATCAAAGAGCAAGGTCAAGTTCTAAAATATTTGTATTCCACTGACTGTGATGAAGGCTAATGTTTGCCCTAATTAAATTGCTAAATACTTCATATCTGTAATGAGCTTAGGGAAAGGAATCTATTGTTTCATTTTAGCATTCAGTTTTAAGAAAGTTTTTATTTAATCCAGCTTTACCAATTCTACTGATTTGGGGCACGACAAAACCTCTATTTAGAAAAATGGTTAGCTAAATCTTTACGAGAGGCAGCATCATATGGTATTGAGGACATAGACTTTAAAATCAAACAGCTCTATATGCACATCTTGTGGCCTCTCACCCATTTTGTAACCTGGTGTAAGAGGCTTAGTCACTCTGAGCCACAGTTGCCTTGCTACCAGATGGGAATAGTAATACCTAATTTGCAGTGTTGTTGTAAGAGTCAAATAAATAGTACTTCTGAGGTGTACAGCACTGGACAGAGAAGACTCTTAATTCATGTTAGGAATGATGGTCATTGACGATGACAATGATGATGAGGATGGTGATGTTGATGGAAGAGGATCAAGGCCAACACTGCATCTCCACAAGCTACTGATTTCCATCTTTGAGTGTTGAACACTAATCAGCTACTACTCATCTGTAGACTCCTACTCTGCAGACCATCCTCAGCCCATAGAGTTAAAAAATAACACCTGAGTGCCAAACGCCTACCAATTCTAGCCCAGAGACAGGATAGAACAAAGGTTCAAAGGTAGAGATTTGACACACACATATATACGCAGACATACATGAGAACCCCACCTCCAATAAATCCATCCTCTCAGGGCAATGATTCCCCAGCATGATGCATTCATCAGTCAAAGCATCTATCATGGGTTCACGCCACAAACCTGTCTACACCACAGAGGTCGCATTACAGACTTGGGATCCCATCTTGCTTTAGCCAAGATGCTTACTGGGACCTGATACTGTCTGTGATTTCTCACAAGTCTGAGACATGGAAAACTATCACAATACAGTATCGTAAAAATGAATCTTTGTCACCTGATCATTTTCATGTTAACAATTGGAAACAAGACTGGTGCTCTTTTTGAACATAAGATTTAGTAGGGGATGGGAGACTGAAGACAGGGTGAGCTTTGCTATGAGGTGTGGTGGTAATAAATGTCACCAAGTGGGAAATATTCTAGCCCTATTTCCAGGAACCAGAGGCAGCAGCTGAAGGCAGAAAAATGACAATAATTAGATTACTCAGAAGCCAACAGAATGTATAAATCTGATGTGTTAAGCCCTGCTTGTGGATTTGCTTTCCAAATCTTATTCTGGCAGTTCCTTCCTGGGAGCTGAAGTCCCCTCTTTCTGCCTAGAGACCTAAGGTAAATTCTGCCTTTGCAAAGAGTAATTACTATTAGAATTTTTCTTTATCTTTTGTTTAGGCAGCGCAAAGTCCCACAATCTTTTCATTTCTACCTGGTGAATTACCAGTCACAGGAAGGAGGACGGCAGACGAGTGCTTGGGTCAGAGTCCCTCTGCTTCATATGGCCATTGTATGGCAGATTTCTCCCAGTTCCCTCCCAGACGAGTCAGACTTGAACCTGAGCTTCTGTAATAAACCTCTGAAAACCACTGCTCAAGCAGTTTCCAAGTGACTAAGCTGCCGTCCTCAGTCAAGCTGGATTTAAGACTTTATCGGGAGATCATGCTGGTATATATGTGTGTCTAGAAAAATACATTCAAAATTCATCACACTGAAGGAAGGGATTGGATGTGTCAGGGCAAAGCTCAGTTTTAGGGTGCAAATGCTGCAGAGATATGAAGGACTTTTAAAGCCACATGCTTTCCAAATACAAAGACAAATTAGAAACATTCCTTTTAGTGGCAAATTTTACACTTTAGAGTGAATTTTGAACTTCTGGATCTGGTATCAATCAAAGCATTAGAATATGAGATTCTGTATTTGAAGGGTCTCAGTGTTTGCAAGTCTTAAGCCTAAAAAAAAAATTATTAACAGGGACCTTCTCTGCTCAGAGGAATTCTCTGAGAATTACCACCATCTGACTTTCCAAGCTGAAAGCCAGTAACTGGACAGGGGCTGGTAGGGGGAAGAGCAGTGGAGAGCCCAGACAGAAGAGAGGCCTGGGATGGGGAAGGGGGGGCAGGCCCATCCCTCCCCACTTGAGGATCTGCCCCTCTCAAAGACCTGGTACAACTCACCAACATCCCAAAAAGGTATGAAAACATTCATAAACTTGAGAGAACACAGACTAGAATAAGTGAATCAAGATGGGTAAATTGTGGAACAGGTCTGGGTTAGGCCATTCTTTTCTTGCCATAAAGGAATACCTAAGACTGGATAATTTATTCTGGGGAGGCCTCAGGGAGCTTTTACTCACGGCAAAAAGCAAAGTAGGAGCGGGCAAGTCACATGGTAAAAGCAGGAGCAAGGGGAGATGTCACAGATCTCATGAGAACTCACTCACTAACACGAGGACGGCACCAATCCATGAGGGATCCGCCCAATGACCCAGACCCCTCTCACCAGGCCCCACCTCCAACATTGGGAATTGCATCTCAACATGAGATTTGGAGCAAACATGCAAACTATGTCAATGTCCAATTCCATTTATTCTAAAGTGGTGGTAATATCACAACTCCCACAAAATTGAGATCAAAAATAAACATAAAGCATGTTATAGAGAGATCTACCTCCATAAGTATACACGTGTACTTAACATACATGTGAGGGAGGTACATTTAATCTCCACCCTTTATGTCTCCATGGAAGGGAGAGAACTTCCACTGTTCCTACCCAATGTGGAAATTGCAGGAGGGTTATTGTGACCTTCTTTCTCCTCCCTCACTATCTGGTCCAGAAGACAAGGAGAAATGACTTATCTGATTGGACAGTCTGGAGACAGAGGGAGGACTGAGTATGTCTAGCAGGGCCTCTGTAAAGGGGCTGTGCCTAAGATACAGGAGGACTCTCACATTCTCTGCTCATCCAATGAGGGTAACCTTCTGAGACCTGCTCTTCTCTTGCAAGCAGGAGGCCAGATGTTGAGCAGGCTGCAGACAGGTTATTCAGTTCAAGAAAGAGTACTGAGGCTGGGCATGGTGACTCATGCCTGCAATCCCAGCACTCTGGGAGGCTGAGGCCGGCCGATCACCCGAGCCCAGGTGTTTGAGACCAGCCTGGGCAACATGGTGAAACCCCATTTCTACAAAAAATACAAAAATTAGCCAGGCATGGTGGCACATACCTGTAGACCCAACTACTCGGGAAGCTAAGGTAGGAGAATCACCTGAGCCCAGGGAAGGTTGAAGCTGCAGTGAGCCATGATCATTCCACTGCACTCCACCCTGGGTGACAGAGTGAGACCCTGTCTCAAAAGAAAAAAAAGAAGGGGTGGTGCAAAGTTCTTTGCGGCCACACATCTAGGTATCATTACCTAATCTAACTTATACTGAAATAAAGCAGAAATATTTGTTTACTAGCTTTCCTTTTCTTTCCTTATTCTATGTAATTGTGGTAAAATGTACATAAAATAAAATTTGCTATTTCAACCACTTCTAACTGCAGAGTTCAGTGGAATTAAGTAGCTTTGCATTATTGTGCAGCTGTCACCACCATCCATCTCCAGAGCTTCTCATCTTGCCAGCTGAAACATTCATAAACTTGAGAGAACACGGACTAGAATAAGTGAATCAAGATGGGTAAATTGTGGAACAGGTCTGGGTTAGGCCATTCTTTTCTTGCCATAAAGGAATACCATACCCATCAAACAATCACTCCCCATTCTGCCCTCTCCCACCCTCTGGTAGCTACCATCCTACTTTCTGTCTCTATAAATTTAACTACTCTAGACGCCTCCTATAAGCGGACATATGTGTCCTTTCGTGTGTCCATTTGTGACTGGCTTATTTCATTAAGCATAATGTCCTCAAGGTTCATCCATGTTGTAGCACGTGTTGGAATTTCCTTCCTTTTTAAGGCTGAATCATATTCCATTATACATATAGACCACATTTTGTTTGTTTATTTACTCATCTGTCAATGGACACTCAAGTAGCCTCCACATTTTGGCTACTATGAATAATGCTGCTGTGTGCAAATACCTACTTGAGTCCCTGTTTTCAATTATCTGGGATGAATACTCAGAAGTGGAATTTCTAGCTCTATTTTTCTGACTTCTCCATTCATCTCTCAAATGATCCTTATCTCACGACTGGAGAGGAGTGTTATTTATGACTTTCTGAACCCCCAAGAGACAAAGCCAACATGTCTAACTCTGCATGTTGGGCCCTACCCAAAGGCTCCCTGGGACCAGAAGTGGAGAGACTAAAACCACCCATGTTCCTTGCCTCCATGCACCTGGCCCAAAGGTGCCCTGGCTGCGGCCCTGCCCACAGAACTCATGTCCTTCCATGTTTCTAACGCACATCTCAGACCAATCATCTCTATTACCAAAGGCCTTACTCCAGGGTTTCTTTGGAAGAATTCTATGTCTTCCGCCTCTCTTGATCCTAGTTTCTTCCAAAGGTTCCTGTGGTCATTTGTGCACAGACAAATGAGACTACACCTTCTCAAACAAGATCTTCCCCTTCCTATGTGAAATTACCCATCTAGCCCAGGCAGTTTGTCTTTGAGAAAAATGCTGAACTACTCCAATCATACAAAAATATGGTGCTAATAGCCCATAAGCAGGGATGCGAGTATTCTACAGGAATTATTATCCCTTAATACTTTTCTAGGATCAAAAGGGTCATTTGCTTGTGTAGCTGAAAGTCCTTTAAAAATACCAACACATGTGCTTCCAATCAGAGACAGCAAGCATTCTTATTGGTCTGCATTTTCCAGTAGGGAAGCCAGGGAGCTTCTGCAACTCTGTTGGGCTTTGCGTGTTTGCCAAGATGACTAAGTGCATCAATAGAATTACATTAAAAACATGAAGATTAATAACAGGCAAAAATATTCTTATCCTATAGGAATAAAGAAGTGTTAACAGTTTTTATTGCTGCTATAGCAAGTTATCACAAATTTCATGATTTAAACAACAAATGTATGACGTTACAGTTCTGTAGGTTAGAAGTCCAACACAGATCCCACTGAACTAAAATCAAGATGTTGGCAGGGTTGCATCTCCACTAGGGGGTAAAGGGGAGAGTCCATTTCTTTGCCTTTTCCAGCTTCTAGAGGACAGAAGCATGTTTTGGTTTATGGCCCCTTCCTCCATCTTTGAAGCCAGCAATGTTGCATCTCTCTCATCATTCTTCCCTAAGCAACTTCCCTCTGACTCTCTTCTTCTTCCCCCCTCTTCTACTGATAAAGACCTTTGTGATTACATTGGGCCCACCCAGAAAATCCAGGATAATCTATTTTAAGGTCAGATGAATAGCAACCTTAATTCCATCTACAACCTTAATTTCCCTCTGTCATATAACCTAAGAGATTCACACCTTTCGGGAATTAGGACATGGACATCTTCAGGGGATCATTATTCTGCCTATTACAGACAGGTAACATAAAAGAATAAAACAGGCCAGACCCAAGCCCAGAAGGAAATGCTAATTTTTATGTGAAATCAGCTGGTTCTTAAACGTCAGCAACTAAATCAAGTTGAAAACAAAATAAATACTGTCCAAGTCAAACAAAACTTCTCTGGAGGCCACGTTTACAGTTTAAAATCTCTACATTATGGTACAAGAAGGTAACTTCTTTTCTCACCACCAAAATCCCCAGTGTGATTTCTCCTACTTAGACCCCAGGTTTTGATGGATTCAAACTGATAAATAAATGCTATTTATTAAGTAATAATTCATTTCCCAAAGTTTTATTTTAAAAGGCATAGGTTAGCATCTATTCCCCCAGGAATAGCATAAAATAGAGCTTATTGATAATAAAAGCCAAGATACATACAACTTACATTAATAACTAATAATAAAAGCCAGTGTGAATTGAGCACTTATTAAATGCCAGATTCTATGCTAAGTGTTTTCTATGCACTAATTCATTCAATTCTCACAACAGTTCTATGTGATCAGAACCATCATTTCTCCCATTTTATAGATGAGAAAACTCAGGCTCAAAGAGCTATGTCCCTAATGTTGCACAGACAGCGAATGGCCAAGCTGTAATGCAAACCTAGGCCTGATATGAGAAGCCAATTTTTTAACCATTATGTTATCCTGCCAATACATTCCTATCAAAATAAAATAGATGTCATGGTTTCACATGTCTGTGCCACCTAATGGTGGGTGATGAGGGATGTGAATCTCTTTACGGTGTTTAGAAAAACATGGTTTTGTGCTTCCTTTGATGACCCCAGATGACCATCCAGGAGTGGGATTTGAAATAATTCAAGCAATTGAGGAGTGATACACAAATCCTATTCTATCAGATGACTACGTCACCATGATACTCTAGAAAAGTATTATTTCAAAGCATCAAAATGCATAGTTGATTGGGAATTACACACAGGAGACCCCAACCTTGCAAAAAGTCCTAGAAAAACAATTCTATTTTCTGGCCAGGTGCGGTGGCTCAACCCTGTAATCTCAGCACTTTGGGAGGCCGAGGCGAATGCATTATCTGAGGTCAGGAGTTCGAGACCAGCCTGGCTAACATGGTGAAACCTCGTCTCTACTAAAAATACAAAATTAGCCGGGTGTGGTGGCATACACCTGCACTCCCAGCTACTCCAGAGGCTGAGACAGGAGAATGGCTTGAACCCAGGAGGTGGAGGTTGCAGTGAACCAAGATCGTGCCACTGCACTCCAGCCTGGGCAAGACAGAGGGAGACTCCATCTAAAGAGCTTCTACACAGCAAAAGAAACTATCATCAGAGTGAACAGGCAACCTAAAGAATGGGAGAAAATTTTTGCAATCTATCTGTCTGACAAAGGGCTAACATCCAGAATCTACAAAGAACTTAAGCAAATTTACAAGAGAAAAACAACCCCATCAAAAAGTGGGCGAAGGATATGAACAGACACTTCTCAAAAGAAGACATTTATGCAGCCAACAAACAGGAAAAAAAGCTCATTATCACTGGTCATTGGAAAAATGCAAATCAAAACCACAATGAGATACCATCTCACGCCAGTTAGAATGGTGATCATTAAAAAGTCAGGAAACAACAGATGCTGGAGAGGATGTAGAGAAATAGGAATGCTTTTACACTGTTGGTGGGACTGTAAATTAGTTCAACCATTGTGGAAGATAGTGTGGTTATTCTAGAACAAGATCTAGGATCTAGAACCAGAAATACCATTTGACCCAGCAATCCCATTACTTGGTATATACCCAAAGGATTATAAATCATTCTACTACAAAGACACATGCAGATGTATGTTTATTGTGGCACTATTCACAATAACAAAGACTTGGAACCAACCCAAATGCCCATCAATGATAGACTGGATAAAGAAAATGTGGCATATATACATCATGGAATACTATGTAGTCATAAAAAAGGATGAGTTCATGTCCTTTACAGGGACATGGATGAAGCTGGAAACCATCATTCTCAGGAAACTAACACAAGAACAGAAAACCAAACACTGCATGTTCTCACTCATAAGAGGGAGTTGAACAATGAGAACACATGGACACAGGGAGGGGAACATCACACACTGGGGCCTGTCAGGCAGTGATGGGCTAGGGGAGGGATAGCATTAGGAGAAATACCTAATGTAGATGATGGGTTGATGGGTGCAGCAAACCACCGTGTCATGTGTATACCTAAGTAACAAACCTGCATGCTCTGCACATGTACCCCAGAACTTAATGTATAATAATTGTTTTAAAAAATTTGTTTTCTGGGATACTTTCCACACAACTTGAACTTCATAATTGGACAATGGCTACTGTACCCCTGTGCAATTACTGGGTACCTCCCTTGTTGGGGTGAGATCTTGAAAGCCTGTTCTTGTCATTTCCTAGAGCCATTGCACTCCCACTCTCAATCAATCTTCCTTATCAGACTATCATTCCATTTCAGTTTTCCTTCTTGTTCATGGGCAGGTGATCTTAGGCCTCTGGCCATTGTGACTTTTCATACAACCCTTGGTTTGCCTCCATTATTCAATGAGAAAATAGGTTTTCTTTCAACACTGGGCAAGCATGTGGAGTACCAGAAACCTGTCTGCAGAAAAGAAACAGCAACGTGAGGTCTCCTAACCTCACATAACAAGTTTAAGGGAAGTAAATCTATCCCATTTACCTTAAAGTCTCATCACCTAGCATGGTGCCTACAATTTAGTGCTTTAAAAAGGGAAGGAAGGAGAAAGGGAGAGAAGGAGGAGGAGAGAGAGAGTACAAAAAACCACTATATTAACAGGTGTATCATAAGCTCAGAGTGGCAGAATAAATGCACACAGACACTACTTGGGTAAAACACACAAAATTTCTTATCTCAAAGGTACAGGGTTGGGAGTGGTCATTCAGGCTTGTAATTCCAGGACTCTGAGAGGCCAAGGCAGGAGGATCGCTTGAGTCCAGGAGTTTGAGACCAGCCTGGGCAACATAGCAGGACTCCATTTTCACACACACACACAAAAAAAACTACTAGTAGGGTATAGTGGGATGTGCCTGTGGTTCCAGCTACTTGGGAGGCTGAGATGGGAGGATGGCTTGAGCACAGGAAGTTGAAGCTATAGTGAGCCATGATTGCACCACTGCTCTCAGCCTGGGCAACAGAGTGAGACCCTGTCTCCACCAATAATGTTAAAAATCAAAGGCACAGAGGAAACGCAGCTGCATCAGTACTCACTAAAAAGAGATCACCAACACTTTTCAGGAAGATGCCCTTGTCCTAGAACCCAGGCCTTAACCAGCCAGCTCCCTGTTACTAAGTCATCCATTGCTAGGGAAGTCTGACCTGGCCATGCAGCTGCCCCTGCCCCAGACTGGAGCAGTTCTGGATGTCTCCTCACTGCACCAGGAGCAGGTGCATCTCATCAATCTTAAAGCACACTGTGACAAAGCAATACACATTCTGATTGAAAATATGGTACGACGTTGTATAGTCAAACATGAGCATGGTCATTAATCATCCTCAGTCCCCCAGGCTAATGCGGCCTGACCTAGTTGTTACACTTTCCGAATTTAGAGCTGAGGAACTAAAACAAAGTTCAGCCACACAGATGTTTCTGGAAGTCACGTTCAAGGCTGAACATGAGCCAACCATGAAGACAAATGACAGGGAAAAGAATAAGAAGGAAGAAATGAAGGAAGTGGGGGAGAGAAGGAGGAAGAGGAAGAAGAGGAAAAGAAGAGGAAGGAAGGAAGGAAGGAAGGAAGGAAGGAAGGAAGGAAGGAAGGAAGGAAGGAAGGAAGGAAGGAAAGAAGGAAGGAAGGATAACCAGGTATCTCAAGTATCTTACTCCAGAAATAAAATGGAGAACATAGTGTGCATTCATACCCAAGTTTCCTCTCGCTCAAGCTTACAGAAGGATTACTCTTCCTTACTATCTTTGTAATTAGGTGGGATCATGTGACAAGTTTGGTTTAAACCCTTCATGTTCTCTTCCCCTGCTGAGATGATCACATGGGACTCGGAGGCTTTGTGATGAGATGGACATGCCATGATTTTGACAATTTGTCCTGGAGAGGTGCTCAGAATCTCAACCACCGAAATAAACTTTAGTTAATTACACCACTGAGATTTTGGGGGTGTTATATTAATGCAGCATCACTCATGTTAACCTGATTCACATAGGAAATTAAAGGCAAAGCTTGCCAAAACCAATTTACAAGAGAATTATTTAAAAATTTATAAAGCAAAGTTGCACAGTGGCTGAGATCTTATCATGGGCTCAATAAATACTTGCTTGATGTTGTAAGAATGTGCCAGGTGTGGTGGCTCACACCTGTAATCCCAGCGCTTGGGGAGGCCAAGGCAGGCGGATCGCCTGAGGTCAGGAGTTCATGACCAGCCTGGGCAACATAGAGAAACCCCATCTCTACTAAATACAAAAATTAGTCGGGCATGGTGGCGCATGCCTGTAATCCCAGCTACTCGGGAGGCTAAGGCACAAAAATTGCTTGAACCCAAGAGGCAGAGGTTGCAGTGAGCCAAGATCACGCCACTGCACTCCAGCCTGGGTGACAGTGCAAGATTCTGTCTCAAAAAAAAAAAAAAAAAGGCTTTAAGAATGGTTTTCCTCAATGACTAATAGCATGCCTCAGCTCCTATGTGAAATATGTTTCCTTTGGCTCTCCAACTTGCACCTTCCATCTTCCTTTGCCCTCATGACTGTCTCAGAGAGTGTTTGGGAGGACCCTGTGAGATGATACAATCTTTCAATAGTATCAGTCAGTAAATGCTAGCTGTTGATGTTGCTTTTGTTTTTGTTAGTGATTTCTTATTCCTCCAAACTCCATTCTTAAATTTTATCCATTTCTCTCCCTTGCCCAAAGCCCTGTTTCTTCTCCTCTCTACATCCAAATCTCATTCCCCTTTGCAACCAGCTCAAGTTTTACCTTCTCAAAATTTGACTATTTCATTTAGCTTGATCTCTCCAATCAAAATAACTAATACATTGAGTCAATACCACCCAACTCAATCAATTGGGTGTTTTTTTATTTTTTAATGTGTAAAGTGAGCAGCGGTTCTCCCCATCAACATTTCTCTATCATCTGGGAAACGTTCTACTTTTCTTTCAGTGAACAGTTACAGCCCCCAGTGCCAACCCCTTGGGTCAGTAGATCATAGAAGCTTGAGCCCCCGGCCACAGAGGTCGGTATTGTACCCATTCTGAGGTCTTAGAACTTTAACCTGATCGAGCATAGTGACTGGTCCATGAACTAGCCATATGACCTATGCCTAGCCAACTAGAATTCTTATCCTGGTCTTCTCAAATTGGAGTTGGGGTAAGAGTCCTTTCTTCTCAGGCTACTCTGGGAAGATTTGAGTCTGGAAGCTACTAATCATCGCTCTGTCTCCTCCAAATAAGGCCAGATGCCATAAGGACACTGAGGCTGACATTCAAAAGTCAAGCCCAAGGAAAACAAGTCCCTGGCTTCAGTTTTCCCAAGTCATACCCTCTCTTCCCACCTCCCCAAGAAAATTAATTTCCCCATTGACCTAAACTAGTTTAGGTAGAATTTCATCATTTGCAAATAACAATCCCAAATAATTCAAAAGGTAAGCCCTTTGAGGAAAATTCAATTCACAAATCTGACCAACCTGTCTGAGCACCCAGTATGTGCAGTTATAGCTTCCATTATCAATAGTATAATTTTAAACACAGAATAGATGAGAAACAAATGTGATGAATGTGAAATTTCTTTTATAAAAAAATATATATATATATCACCTAGGGGGCCTTCTAAGATCCTCATATTGCCATTCTGAAACTAGATCTTGCAATAAAAACCTGCTAGGCAAGAATACAGAACCTAGCTAGACACAGACATCTGGGCTGCCAGTCTAATGAGCCTCCAACTCCCAATTGCACCTCATATATGCACCCAGCATCCCAAACTATGCAGATTAAAACAGCTTTTGCAACAGAATGTTCATCACCTCATATGTTGACCATAAGGACAGATTTGGGCTCCTAGTAGGCTTGGGGAAAGAAAGTAGGATAAACTGGGGGTGATATTCTAAATATTTAATAAGACCTGCATGGGCACAGAGCAGTCAGAACAGAGGCTAGCTAACAACAGCTCTATATTTGAATATCAGCCTCAAGGTGGAGTGGGTGAAAAGCTAGGACTTCAGATTCCAGAGCAAGCTTAGGTTTGGGGATTGAGAGAACCCCAATAGGTTGACACTGAGAGGCCTCCAAAGAGACTTACATCACTCATTCATCTGCCAGTTGTGAGAACAGAGGATATGGGGGTAAATGAGACATGGGCCTCTCTGTCTCTATTTTTATAATTTTCTGATTACTGCCACTTTAAGCTAACACATTGCTTTGTTACATGTGCTAATTCCTTCAGTAGGGTGGTAGCCAAGGTCCCCACCCTAGGTACCTTCCTATCTTCTTTTGGTCACTATGCAACAGTATTTCAAACACAGTTAAAGGTTGTGTACATTGTAACTTCTATGTTTCAAAGAATCAGAGTTCAGTAACCCAAAAAAGTGTCCTAAGCCAATTTAAATCTTTACTCAGATTCTTGAGAAAAATGGCAAAGGACACTGCATTCTCAATGCACCATAAAACATTTTAAATATCCTTTGGGGACAGTTTTATTACTGCCATTCTCTCTCTCCATGCCATCGCTCTCCTTCACCCAGCAGTAGACTCCAGAAAAACTTTCTAACAGTGATGCCTAAAAAATCTCCTCTCCAGCTTTAAATGTTCCCCAAACTCTCCCTACTAATATTCTTTTGCCCGAGTTTCCCAATCATCATAGAGGCTCCCAGACCTTTCTTGCCTTTTCCTCCCATCACACTGCCCTTCTGTTTTCACCTACTCCTATCTACCAGCTTCCCAGCAAGCAGAAGCCATTGCTGGAGGGCTGCTTCTTCCAGCAAGGAGAAACGGTGACTCAATACTGCCCAACTCACTCTCGCTCCCCACAGAAGGGAGCTTGTGAAGCCCTTGCTTTTGCAAATAAAAAAAAAAAATTCTACTGGAGACTTTCTGGAGAATGGAATGCTCCATCCTGCTTGCACGTGTCTCCAGTTCACATGAGTTTTCATTGTTTTCCTAGCTTTTCCATTGCCAGTTCTTGGAGGTGTCCTATTTATACTGTGGAAGAACCCTTAAAATAGCCCCTGCCAGGAGCCTGCCTCCCCACAACACTGACCAGGGATTGCTATGTGACCCTTAACTAAATCACACTCCCTGCTCAGTTAGGAAGAAATCATCAAGGTACCAGATGAATCTCCTTCTTCTTTTTCCTTGTCTGAGCTCTAGAAGGAAAAAAGGCCCCAGAACAGCAGGCCATGTCTTATCTGGATTAAGGAGTCTTGACCAAATAATTGGAAAACGTGAGTTCTGGCCCCATCCCCACCCTAGCACAAGCTGGGTGAATCTCAATACATCAGTTCTTTCTCTTGGCCTTAGTTTTAGAATGTTGAACTAGATAGAGGGTTTCTTAGCAGAAGGAGGAGAGAAGTTTAAGCAGATTTTTTTTATTTTGATTTACTTATTGGGACTGGTCATATGATTAATTGCACTTGGATGAAAAAAATCCAGTTACTAAAATAGTCTGAAAAACACCAACCCAGATGATATCACTAAGGTCCTTCCAGATCTAATAGTCCAATAGTCAATGATTTTCTCCACTAACATGCCTTTACAGAAGAAGTCGGCTACGAGCAATTTTCTTTCATTTTTGAAATCAATCAGAAAATAGTGAGCAGTCACAATTGAACTTCCTTATACAACACTAATAGGGAGATGTCTTCAAGAAAAATCATTGCCCTCCATCATGGGTTACATAATTAATGTCATTTCCTCTCTGGAAATGCTGATCTTCCTGCTTGACAGCTCAAGGAGTGGATACTATTGAGTAGCCTTCGTCCTCTGGGATCCAGCGAAACCACTGGCACCACTCAGATGACCAACGGCCTGCACTATGGCCATAAAATAATCATGAGAGAATAAAACTCCAAAACCACCAGTAAATCAGGGATGGGCAGTAACAAAAGGAGAAAGCTGAGGGATAGGAAGGGACATGGCTCTCACCAAATGATATCAAAGAGACTTAAAGACATGCAGCCAACCCATAACACCTTCCCCCTCCATCCCTCTGCTCACCATTGGACCTTCCTGGTCTCTGATCCTCCTGCTTTCCTCAGCTGAGCCACATTGACTCCCCAGAAGCTCAGGTGTTAGAAAACACCAAAATTCAGGCAATGTTGGTGGACTTTTATAATAATATTTTAAAGACAAAAATAGATAAGCACCTTGGAGATCCAAAATTAAACAACTTTAAAGATAACTTTGGCTCCTCCTTTAAAACTATGAAGGGTTTAAAATAATTTTGAGCTTAAAATATACACTTCATACAAAAATTAACCCAAAAGGGATCAAAAACATGAATAAAAGAACTAAAACTATAAAACTCTTAGAAGAAAATGTAGGGCAAAAGCTTCATGACATTGAATTTGGGAATGATTTCTTGAATATGGGAACAAAAGTAAATGTAGAGCAATTGGACTTCATCAAAATTAAAAACTTTTATGCATCAGAGGACACTACCACCAGAGTGAATAGACAACCCACAGAATGGGAATAAGTATCTGCAAATTATAAATATCATAAGGGATTAATATACAGAACATATAAAGAACTCCCACAACTCAATAACCAAAAAATGCCTGATTTTTTAAAATGATCAAAACTTGTATGATGTTTTCACACAGAAGATATACAAATAGCCAATAAGCACATGAAAATTTGCTTGACATCACTAATCATTTGGGAAATGCAAATAAAAACAAAAATGAAGTACCACTTTACCCTGATTAGGATAGCTATTACCAAAATAAATAAATAACAAGTGTTAACAATGATGAGGAACAATTGGAACCCTTGTGTGTAAATGGTGGGAATTTAGACTGATGCACACACTATGGAAAATAGGAAGGCAATTTCTCAAAATATTAAAAAAAGAATTATCATATGATCTAGCAATTCCCCTTCTAGGTATAAATCCAATAGACTCGAAAAATAGAGACTCAGATATTTCTATACCAATATTCATGCAGCATTACTCACAATAGGCAAAAGGTAAAGCAACCAAAACATAAACAAAATGTGGTATGTACATACAATGAAATATTAATTTTAGCTTTAAAAAGGAATAAATTTCTGGTACATGCTATAACATAGATGAACCTTGAAAACATTATGCTAAATAAAATAAGCCAAGCATAAAAGGAAAAACATTACATACTTATATGAGGTAACTAATCAAATTCATAGAAGGCAGAAAGTAAAATGGTGAATACCAGGAGTCATGGGGAGGAAAGAATGAGGCGTTATCATCTAATGGGTACAGAGTTTCAGTTTGTGATGATTAAAACTTCTGGAGATGGACAGTGGTGATGGTTGCATAACAATGTGAATGTACTTAAGGTCACTGATTTATATACTTAAAATGGTTAAAATGGTAAATTTTACCTTATGTATATTTACTACAATGAAAAAGTTACAGAAATAAAAAATAATAATTATACAAGAGTGACAGTGTTCATAGGTAGGGTCAGCACAGGTGGCGCCATAGGTGGGTGTCTGAGCCCAGGATGAGTGAGGAAGGCTTCTATGCAGGGTGGGGACAGAAGCAGCAGCAGCCTGATGCAGGTGTCTGAGCTCCTGCAGAGCAAAGAAGGCACCTGCACAGCAGAAGGATCAGCTACAGCAGTGGAGGTTGGTTACATACTGAGTGATTGATCCCATCAGTAAACATACTAAATATAATGAGCAGCAAGTTTCTCACTGCCACAGAAGACACTTAAAAATGTAAGAAAAGAGGAAACAAGAATGAACTTTGTGTTGTTAGATTGTAACTGGAGGCATCAATGTGAACTCATGGCTTGCGACAGGTAAGTAAGTAGACGATAGATGAAGAAAGGAAAGAGAAAGAGGGAGGGGAGGGGAGGGGAGGAGAGGGAAGGAGGGAAGGGGAGGGGAGGGAAGGAGGGAAGGGGAGGGGAGGGGACACATGTGAAATGGGAGGAGCTTTCCCTTAGCCCCATTGCAGGGCATGCAATGGGGGTGTAGCTCGCTTCTTCAGTGCCCCACAGCTCAAACCAAACCCTTAGGGGGAGCATGCAGACAGGCAGGTCGTGGGGAGTGTGGGCTCCAACCCCATGGCAGCATCTAGAGTTGAGTGTTTACAACTCCCAAAGCCCCAGTGGGCATGTGTCACAGTGCGCTCTTTCAGCTTAGCCGTCCACAGGCAGCTTGTGTTAGTCAGCTCAGTTAGACCCTCTGCCTTATTGCAAGAACAGAGGGCTTTCTGTATCCTAGGGTTCTTGCCCTTATGTACCAGAAAAATCAGATCACACATGAGCTTGGAGAATGAGTGCAAGGTTTCATTGAGTGGTGATGTCACTGGATAGGGAGCCAGGAGATGAATGAGTAGTTGGGCCACTCAGCAGCCAGACTCTTCTCTAACCACCCTCAGCCAAATTGCCCTTGGCATCCACATCGTTCCACCATCAATGCACTGCCAGTGTCTTCCGGTGTGTTCTTCTGCTGGTGTGTTACTCTCCATGTCCAGCTGCTTGTGTATATGCCTGCTAGGGTCTTAGGATTTTTATAGGCACAGGATGGGGGGCATGGCAGGCCAGGGCGGTCTTGGAAAATACAGTATTTGGGTGCAAAAACAGGACTGCCTGACCTCACTTAGGTCCATAGGCACAGGCCTGAGGGTTGAGCCCTTGCCAGGGACCCTACCCTTCTCTACTCTGCATTTCCCTGACCCCCTCCATATCAGATGGATGATCCATACATATATACATACGTATATACACAGAATGCAAATGTGACTTAGAGAGAATGTGTATACATATTTCACCTTGCTCTCTCCACTGAGTACCTGAGAACAGCACTATCCCAAAAGCAATGAGAACACCTACCATCCATATCTAGTTTCTAAATGTCATTTTCCAGTCAAAGGAATCAGCATTCCTTGAAGAAGTGTCTGATTCCAGGACTGAAACAAGAAAAGTACAAGATGAGCCAAGAATATCTTGTTCTAAAAAGAAAATGCTCAAATAATGGGGGCATGTCAAAGGATATGGGGGCCAGCTTTAAGAGGTGTCACCTGGGGAAATTTGACCATCAAAAACATAATGATAGTAACAAAATATAGCCATTAAATAAATAGGAAAACATGAGTCCATCTGATAAAAATAGATATAAAACTGGCCAAACAGTCCCATAGACAGTTGTTTTTGGATAAACATAGAATAGAAATTGACCCTTCTGCTGTTAAAGCGTGAAACCTGTATTTGTTTTATCCTAGATCCTTCCTCAGGAAAGGACTTTCAGGCCTCTCAAAAAAAAGTACTGAAGAACTGAAACTCACCAGATCACCAAACCGATGCCTCCTTGCCCCCTCCCTAGTTCCTATTTTCTTACACATTGTTTCATTTCTTCCCTGCTATCTAAACCCCCAGTTTTAGTAACAGGGAGATGAACTCAAGACAGCTCCCATCCTCTCAGCTGCAGCACCCGATTAAAGTCTTCTTCTTTGGCAGTATCTGTCATCTCAGTGATTGGCTTTCTGTGCAGCAGCAACAGGATCTAGACTGAACCCCTGGTGTTTGGGTAACAAAGCTCTAGAGAGAGACTTTGGTGATGAATGAACTTATATGGATTCAAAGTATCTCTCCATCAAATGCTTATTAAGTACAAAGGAAAATAAGTAGTGCTATTGTGGAGAAGCCCTGCAGACACCACACTGTGTCCAGAATTGGTGGGTTCTTGGTCTTGCTGACTTCAAGAATGAAGCTGCGGACCCTTGCGTTGAGTGTTACAGTTCTTAAAGGCAGTGCGCCTGGAGTTGTTCATTCCTTCTGATGTTTGGACTTGTCCGGAGTTTCTTCCTTCTCTCCTGGTGGGTTCATGGTCTCGTTGGCATCAGGAGTGAAGCTGCAGACCTTTGCTGTGAGTGTTGCAGCTCTCAAGGGAGTACGGACCCAAAGAGTGAGCAGCAGCAAGATTTATTGCAAAGAGTGAAAGAACAAAGCTTTCACCACGTGGAAGCAAACCCAAGCAGGGTGCCACTGCTGGCTGGGGCAGCCTGCTTTTATTCCCTTATCTGACCCCACCCACATCCTGCTGATTGGTCCATTTTACAGAGAACTGAATGGTCTGTTTTACAGAGAGCTAATTGGTCCATTTTGACAGGGTTCTGATGAGTGCGTTTACAAACCTTGAGGTAGACACAGAGTTCTGACTGGTGCACTTACAATCCTCCAGCTAGACATAAAAGTTCTCCAAGTCTCCACTAGACTAGCTAGATACAGAGCACTGATTGGTGTGCTTACAAACCTTGAGCTAGATACAGGGTGCTGATGCGTGCATTTACAATCCTTTAGCTAGACATAAAAGTTCTCCAAGTCCCCACCCAACTCAGGAGCCCAGCTGGCTTCGCCTAGTGGATCCCGCACCAGGGCTGCGGAGGGGAGCTGCCCGCCAGTCCCACAGGCATGCCCGCACTCCTCAGTCCTTGGGCGGTTGATGGGACCAGGTGCCGCAGAGCAGGGGGTGGTGCCCCTAGGGGAGGCTGGGGGGGCGGGTGGAGCTCGGGCATGGTGGGCTGCTGATCGCAAGCCCTGCCCCACGGGGAGGCCGCTGAGGCCCGGCAAGAATTTGAGCACAGCGCAGGCAGGCTGGCAGTGCTGGAGGACCCAGTGCACCCTCCGCAGCTGCTGACCCAGGTGCTAAGCCCCTCACTGCCCAGGCCGGCAGCGCTGGCAGGCCACCCCCAGGAGCCCACGTCCACCCAGAACTCGCCGGCCCACACAGCCCAGGTTCCTGCCCACGCCTCTCCCTCCACACCTCCCTGCAAGCAGAGGGAGCCAGCTCTGGCCTCGGCCAGCCCAGAGAGGGGCTCCCACAGTACAGCAGCAGGCTGAAGGGCTCCTCAAGCACAGCCAGAGTGGACGCCCAGGTTGAGGAGGCACTGAGAGCAAGCGAGGGCTGCTAGCATGTTGTCACCTCTCAACATTACTGAAGTGGTCAAAGTGAGCAACCTCAGTTATTAGACAAAATGAAATGCTAGAGTGCAATCGCAACATTGTATCACTTCTGTGATATTCCTGCCAAAAAATTATAACTTGAAAGTAATGACGATGAAGTATCAGGAAAATCCAACCGGAGGGATATCATGCCTCAAATCTTCAAAAGTGTGAAGGTCATGAAAGTCAAGACAAGACTGAGGACTGTCACAGATGAGAAGAGACTAAGGAGACATGGCAACAAAATACGATGCATGATTCTGAACTAGATCCATTTGCTATAAAGGACATTATTGGAATATTTGTCAAAACTTGTGGGGTCTGTGGATTAAACATAATACATTAATATAGACTTTCTGCCTTTCATTATTATGTTGTGGTTATGTGAGAAAATGCCCTTATTTGTAGGAAATAAAACAGTGAAGTATTTAGAAGCAATGGAGCATTAATGACAAATTGGTCAAGTATCTCAGCGGGGGTATTCTTTTTACCGTACTTGCAATATTTCTGTAAGTTTGAAATTTTTCTATATTAAATATTATTTTTAAAAATAATACAGGACCTCTCATTATACATTAAATGTTAAAAGGACATGAAATTGTGCAAACCTGAAGAGTTAAGCTTTCTTAAAAAGACATATGCATCCCCAAAAAAGTACATCAAAATATAGTCATTGACTATAATTATGTGCAACAGTTGTCTCTACATTTTTCAAATTTTCTATAAAAAGCATGCATATAATAATAATTAGTGATTACATCTTTTTTCTTTTATACAATTTCATATTCTGCCTCTTTGATGTTCTGCAATTTTTCTGTTATGGCTACAAATTAACTTGTTTTTATTAATTTTTTTTAACTACGCGCTCCTTTAATTAGACCTTATAGCTTTCTTTAAAAATGAAAAATTTTCCACCATTTTACCTTGAAGTGGTTCCTTTTCTCCATTATATCCAAGCTAATTTTCAGACGCTCTTATTAGGTATTTTTAATCCTCTTTATCTCTCTTATAATTTCTCTTTTATATTCATGGTTCATTAACTTAGCTTTGTTTCCACATTATTAATTCTCTCTTCAGCTATTTCTAGTCTGCCATTTCAATAAGTACCTTTTTTTTTTTTAAACTTCAATGACTTCGTGGTTTTTTATTTCTTGAATTTCTACTTGGTCTTTGTCAAATCCACCTTTTCTTTTCCTATAACTTTCCCTTCTTACCTAATGATTTCTATTTCTTTCCTTATCTCTTTGAATATTATAAATATACTTATTTGAAAATCTTTCTTAGATTATTGTATTACCTACTGTTATTAGAGTCTAAAGTTTAACATTTCTTGCATCTCTAACTTACACAGAATTCATTTGTAATTGTTCATTTGCAAGTGTGATTCATCACACTTCTTTGTGCTGCCATTTTCATTGTAGAGTCTCATCTTTCCCAGCCCTAGCTTTCTTCCCAAAGCAGTGCTTTCTCCCCATATGCACCTGGCCCAGAGGATCACCTGCTGCTTGGATTCCTGACCTACACTCCTGGAGAGCAGCTTCTGGCCTCTGCCATGACTCCACCACTGAGCACTGTACACATCACACTTGGGATTCCCATGACCTTTAATCAACATATCTGAAGCTCCCAGCTACTCCTCTCTGGATCCTACAGTAGAACAAGAGTCTCACAGCCAATGCCTGGCACCATCTTCTCCCTGCCATAAGAGAGCATTTATACCTTCTCTTGAACCTCTTCTTGGGTGCTGAGTTTTTCCTGCATGCCTGTTTGTGCTTCCTTTCTTGCCTGAAAACTACACCTAGGAAGGTGGAAGAGCTAGAGTCAGGTGTGGCCCCCTCCCACTCTGCCAGTGCCTCTACAGCAAGCCCCCCTACCACTGCAGCATCAGGCATGGGGCTCATGGCTGCAGCTGCCTGGCCACAGTTATCTATCTAAGCAGTGCCCTTTATCCTGTATACCAGGCCACCCTCATTTCCCTCTCTTGGCTCCAATTTACTTGAAGTTAAAAACTTTGTATCAAAGGCACTAGGCTAAGCACTTTATATACTTCCCTTCAGTGAATGTTCACTGTTCTAGAAGGTCGATATTATTATACCCATTTTGCAGATAAGGAAAATAAGACTTAGAGAGGTGAAGCCCCTCAAGAGAGGTCACATAGACCAAAAGTGAAAGCTTGAACTCCAACCCAGGCCAGTGACTCTAAGTCCTTCACTGCTCTCTTTGCCCACATGGCCTTCTCCTTTGAAACATAAGCCAGGCACATCTCCCTCTCTAGAAAATGGGAAGTAAATCTCTAGCTTTCTTCTAAACTACTCTGCCGAGCATTTCAGGCACTGACTTCTCAAATTTCTTTCAGCCACCAGGAATATGCAATCTTTATTAAATTAGCAAATGGCCCACAGAATAAAGACTGCATTAAAGTAGATCACGATGGGGCTTCAGCTTTTCCTAATGAAGTTTCATGTGTCCCTTCCTGAAGAAGCCAGTGTCAGGGTAAGAGATGGCCAGATTCACTCGCATTTTTCCCAGGAAGAGCCACTTAATACAATAAAATCTCAGACCTATCAGAGTTTGTCTGAGCACTGTTTCCTGGAAGGATGATTTTAAAGTTCCATTTACATTAAAATAACCTCCATCTCCACTCTCAGGGCTGCTTTCTATTGCAATTGACCAGGGAGGTAGAGATGCATTCCAACAGAAAGAAAGAAAATCAGAATGAAATTGACTGATGCTTAATCTCCTACTTTTACCCTTTCCCATAAGGGAGAAAAAAACACAAAACTGCTTTTTAAATTCTGCCAGGGCCAAGTTTGAATATGTGCACTGTCATCTCAGCCTCATGCATATGAACTAAGAATCCTGGAAGACACATCTCAGATCCTCTGTGCCCACCATCTTCCTGGCATAAAGATAAACCCACTTAAACTGAGTAGTATTAATTGGATGTTAGAATCATCTCACACATTAAAAACATAAAACCCCCATGCTCAAACACTTCTCACTCCTCCTCCGCATCCAATTTCCTAGTTTCACTGCATATTTTACCACTTAGACTTGAATAAAAGCATATATTACTTTTTCAACTCTACCTCTGTCTTTGGTCCGTGAGAAAGTTCAGGACAGGTCCATGTGTGACCAGAAGTCACCCGTCAATGGTCCCGCTCACTGGAGCCAGGCTGAATCTCATGCAGGTCCTCAGATGTGCTAGGCTTTCTCTTGCCTGCGGTCTTCATTTCTGCTACCCCTCTGCCTAAAGCAAGACTTCCTGCTTTCTTCCCTCTAATTGTAATAGGCTCGTTAGCTAATGCCTACTCACCATGCAAATTTCAACTCAAGAAGCCCTTCCAGAGCCTCCTCTCTGCTCCAGGGTAGGTCAATTGTATTCCCATACCACCTGTGCTTTCCACCCTGCTGGCACCATGAGGACACAGCACATAAGCCTACAGCCTCTAAGATGGCCACTTTGGGTTCAACAAATATAAATTATCTTCTATCTGATTCTCTGGTTGGAAAAGTGGCGTTGGATGAAACCATGCTCTGCAGGACAGTTACAAATGGGGCTTACAAAGGATAGAAAGAAGGTGAGTCTCTCATCCAGGTCTAAGACTACGTTACAGAGCACTTGCTGCGTGTCTTAAGCATGTGTTAATGCTTACGACAGTACTTATTAAATCATCAAACAGTTATAGAGGGTAGGTGTGGTTATGTCCTTTCTAGATGGGAAAACTGAGGGTCAGAGAGGTTGGGAATCTGTCCCCAGAGGTCAGCAGTGGAGCTGGGTTCAAACCCAAGACTGGCTCCGAACTCTCACATACCCCTCACATACTGACTGTCTCTGAGTGAGTATCCATTAGTCCAGAAGTTTCCCACCACTCTGGTCAACCCAACGACTCTTGCACAGGGTTCCTGACAGAGTTCCCCTTTTGGAATGTGTTTGTTATATTATTTAAGATACTCAATTCTGCTACAGAAAATCAGAAATAACAAGAAGAATAAATGAAACAAGTATAGAAGCAAATAGCTTATGAGACAGAATTAAGCTTATGAGGCAGAATTCATTAGATGGGTTAAGTGTACATAAAGTAGTAATACAGGGTGACATGTTAGCATAGATTAAACAGCATGTGTCTGCTGAGCTTAGAAAGAGATTGAAAGACTAAGAGGTAGCAAATATTTGAGACTCACCAAATATACATGAGGCACAGGAGTTTCCAAATAGTCATAATATATTCAATACACATGAGGCACTCAATATTTATGAGATCTGAAATCAGCCATCCATTGCTGACACCCGTTCCAGCCCCACAAGTCCTCTGCCAAAGGAAATCCAGGGCTGCTGGCAGGGTAAAGGGTGAGTTACCACCATGGGCCAGGTGTGACTGCCCCTGCATCTCCCAATAGAACAAGTTCACTGTGTTGGCCCAGGCACTTTTCATCTGCCAAGCTCCTTGTTCAACCTCAGCTTTGATCCTGTAACCTAATCATCAGCAGGGAAGGCTGATCTAGCAGAGAGGTGAGGCTCTGCATTGCCCAACTGCACTTTCTCTCTCTGAGCCCACATGGCAGCTCATGGTCCTTCTCTTACTACTATCAATTAATTGGAGTTAGCATCTGAAATGACATCTATTTGCCATCCTAAAATCTAAATTTTTGGTTCTCACCTCTGGCTATAAATCAGAATGATTGAAGAGCTTTTACAAAATACAGGTGTCTGAACTCTACCCATATGGATTCTGATTTCATTGTTCTGGGATAAGAACGAGGCATTTATATAGCTTAAAAGCTCTCCAGGTGATTCTAATGCGTAGGCAGGATTGAGGGCCACTGGATGAGATGATCACTATAGAGGCCTAATAGGGACCACCTATTGACATGAAGATGGAAGAAATGATTGGGCCGGTTGAGCCAAGCTCTGGTGGCAAGAATATTAGATGGGCTTCTGCATAATCCAGGGTTCGGGAAGTGTGGCCATTCTTCCCTCTTTGCACCCTCTCCTATGCCCATTAACTACCCACCTCACTCTTCTGCCTTCAAACGGTGTGTTTTAAGTTAATAAACTATGTGATTCAAGCATCTTGGTCCTTGAGCTTTTCGGTTACATGAGCTTTATGATAGCTGGTCTTGGAGATAGCATTGTATGAAGATAATTTCCCACGGGATACCTTTGGGCAATTCTTTTCCCCTCAGAGGATGCCCTCGACACCAGATTTAGGAAAGCAAGCAACAGATTTGGAGTCAAGTCTCCTGTATTTCACAATTATCTCAGCTACCAACCTCTTCAAGCTTTCATTGGCTCTAGATCTGTCGACTGAGAATGCTAATCCTTCACCCACAGGATTGTTGTCAAGGTTAAATAATGACAGAGGTAAAAATATTTTGCAAAACCATTGTCACTTGTATGACTTGTTGTGACACGCAGACATATTTTTCTTAATTTGTATTTCAGCATTGAAAAAAATCCTAATTCTAGTCTTTTGGTGACAGGCTTACTCTGACTTGGAAAAATGAAAGTCCCAAGGATTAGCAGGACTGGGGATGTGCCGCAGGTCCTCATTCCCTCAGGGAGGCCACAGAGATGCAGTTCACAGCATTGGCACCATTGGGAGGAAAGCCCACTCAGATCAAGGTACAGACCATTTCCATCTCTCTGGAAAGTTCCCTGGAGAGACTCCCATTCCCAGCCAACACTCCACCCACCCAGATAACACTATGCTGACTTGTATCAGCACCCATTCATTTTGCCTCTTCTTCAATTCAACATCAGTGGGACTAGAAGGGATCCCACTCTTTTCTCCAGACTTCCTTGCTCGTGGCTCAACCAGGCAGGACCAGAATGGACTCAGAAGCTGCAGCACAGCTGAGCTGCAGCGGCTAAGAGACAACTGCTGGAACCCCATCTGTGATCAATAATTGATTGCAAGGATGATGTGCGGACACGAATCCCGGTGCCCTTCATCAGGCCGGGCAGCCTCAGGCAGTGGGCCTAGTGCAAACTGTTAATAATTTTAACACATTTCACGTGCACAGTTTGTTTCACCTCTCAAATAAATTAATTATGGAGACTTTAAAGGATTTTCAGAGGGAATCTCATTACTAACTGCACATTCTGCCCTCCCAATAGTCTTTTCATTTTTACATAGCAAGTGGAAGAGAAAAAGGGGCTTAAAAAAAAAAAAAACTTCTTCCATTTCATCATCTCCAGCCTTATAAGTGCTCTGAAACATGCTCAAAATCTCAATTCCCACTGTGAGACTGGGCAAGTTAATTAACCTCTCTGAGCATTACCTTTAGAATACCTCCACCTTGAATGTCCATCACCCTTATTGTCCACATGAGAAACTCCTATTCATTCTACAAAATCCTACTGCATGCATAAAAGGCAGAAGTTTGACAGGGTTATATCATACTTTAGAGTCAGACAGTCCTCCTAGATTCAGATGTTGCTTCAACTTCCTATCTAAGGTGACTATGGCCAAGTTACTTAAGCCTCAGTCTCTTCATCTACAAAATGGTATCAATATACATGAGTCACATGTAGTTATGAGGAATAAGTGAGAAAATGCATGGGAAGCTGCTTAGCACAGGCAGGGCTGGACATACAATATGTGCTCAATACCTATTGGTTATTATTATTATTCATTTATTCCACAACTATGTAAGACAGACACCATGCTTAGGTAGAAGCCTTCCATGACCCATTAACCCAATCCAAACCACCTCTCTTGACTGCATTGCCTCTCTGCTTTGTGCTCCTTCTAATAACATTTGGGTCACATTCTGTTTTATATTTGGTGGAGTGGACTGTCTCCCTCTGTAAATGCTGAGCTTGGAGTGGGTAGGTACCAGTCTCATTTGGTTTTGCATCCACAGAGCTTAGTAGGGTATGTGGCCCACAGCAGACACTAATGTTGGCTGAACAGTTGGCATTTAAAGCCTCATAATACAGACTGGTGCAAGTTGCTACAGAAGCATGGAAGAAAAAGAGCCTAGGATATATCAGGAGTCATGCAAAAGTGCTACAGAAGGTGTCATCTAAGCCAAATCTTGAAGGATGAGTTGGAATTAGCCAAGATACAGAAGGGGAGCTGCACGGCTGGAGAGGTCCCTGAAAAATGCTGCCAAAGGTCCTGAGTCCCGGCTCTCAGTGCCTGGGAGAACAAAGCTGCAGAAGAGGCCTCCAACATGCAGGTGCCTGTAGTCACAGCACCTAGGGGTGCCCCTGGCAGCAGACACTCCATGAGCCTTCAGACTACAGATGAAGGTGGGAGCCAGATCTTAGGGAATCTCGGTGTATGCTAAGGAGCAATGAGGTTACAGATGCTCCTCAACTTACAGTGGGATTACATCTCAATAAACTCATCACCAAGTGAAAATACCCAAGCTTAACCTAGCCTACCTAAAACATGCTTAGAACACTTACAGTAGCCTACAGCTGGGCAAAATCATGAAACACAAAGCCCATTTTTATAATAAATTGTTGAATATCTCATATAATAACTAAATACTACACTGAAAGGGAAAAACAGAATGATTGTATGGGTACTCCAAGCATGGTTTCTACTGAATGCATATTGCTTTCACACCATCATAAAGACAAAAAAATTTAAGTTAAACCATCACAAGTTGGGGACCATCTATATTTTGTGGGGGACAAAGGTGCTCCTGGAGGATTCCTGTGCTCCAGATGCTCCTGGAGAAACACATTCAGACTTGTATTTTAAAACAAATCCCTCAGGAAACTAGTAGACTATGGCCTGTAGGGGAGGTGTTGAGACTGGAGACTGCAGGAACAGTGAGGGTGGCCCCTGCCTGCTCTGCCCATTGTCCTATCTCCCAATGGCTAACATGTGGCAGATGTGCTAAATATCTACGGAATGACCAAAGGCGGCATATCTAAGAGCCTGGCCTGGAGATCACTTAGGAGAAGTCCCTGTCACTGAGAAGCAATAAGAACCTGGACCAGGGTTGTCCAAAAGAACTTTCTGTGATAGGCCGGGCACGGTGGCTCACGCTTGTAATCCCAGCACTTTGGGAGGCCGAGGTGGGCGGATCACGAGGTCAGGAGATCGAGACCACGGTGAAACCCCGTCTCTACTAAAAATACAAAAAATTAGCCGGGCGTGGTGGCGGGCGCCTGTAGTCCCAGCTACTCAGAGAGGCTGAGGCAGGAGAATGGCATGAACCCGGGAGGTGGAGCTTGCAGTGAGCCAAGATTGTGCCACTGCACTCCAGCCTGGGCGACAGAGCGAGACTCTGTCTCAAAGAAAAAAAAAAAAAAAAGAACTTTCTGTGATAATGGAAATGATCTGTGTCTGAGCCAATTAATGTGGTAGCCACTAGCCACATGTGGTTACTGAGCTCTTGAAATGGGACTAGTGCCACTGAGGAACTGAATTTAATTTAATTTCTAGCAATGCCCCACTTCTCTGGTATGAATTTTCTGTATTAGTTCAATTTTCATTCTGCTTTAAAGAACTACCTGAGACTGGGAAATCTATGAAGAAAAGAGGTTTAATTGACTCAGTTCCACAGGCTGTCCAGGAAGCACGGTTGGGGAGGGGTCAGGAAACTTACAATCATGGCAGAAGGTGAAGGGGAAGGCAGCATGTCTTACATGACCAGAGCAGGAGGAAGAGAGAGCAAAGGGGGAAGTGCTATACACTTTTTAACAACCAGATCTCATGAGAACTCACTCACAATCATGAGAACAACAAGGGGGAAGTCCGCCTCCATGATCCAATCACCTCCCATCAGGCCCCTCCTCCAACATTGAGGATTAAATTTAAGTACTGATTTCCCCCTCTTGGAATGGGTCTATTTACCGAGTATCTGTACCCCATTGTATCTCAGAAGTAATTAACTTGTTTTTTATTTTACAGGCTCATAGGCAGAAGGGACTTGCCTTGTCTCAGATGAGACTTTCGACTTTTGAGTTAAGGCTGAATGAGTTAAGACTTTGTGGGACTGTTGAGAAGCCATGATTGTGTTTTGAAATGTGAGAAAGACATGAGATTTGCAAAGGGCCAGGGGCAAAACGATATGGTTTGGCTCTGTGTCCCCACCCAAATCTCATGTCAATTGTAATTCCCAATATTGAGAAAGAGACCTGGTGAGAGGAGATTGGATCATGGGGGCAGATTTCCCCCTTGCTATTCTCATGATAGTGAATTCTCATGAGATCTGATTGTTTAAAGTGTGTAGCATCTCCCCCTTCACTCTCTCCTGCCACCATGTGAAGGTGCTTGCTTCCCCTTCACTTTCCACCATGACTGTAAGTTTCCTGAGGCCTCCCAACCATGCTTCCTGTGCAGCCTGCAGAATTGTAAGTCATTTACAGCACTTTTCTTCATAAATTACCCAGTCTCGGGTAGTTCTTTTTTTTTTTTTTTTTGAGATGGAGTCTCGCTCTGTCACTACACTGGAGTGCAGTGGCACGATCTTGGCTCACACCAACCTCCACCTCCCAGGTTCACGCAAGTCTCCTGCCTCAGCCTCCTGAGTAGCTGGGATTACAGGCACATGCCACCACACCCAGCTAATTTTTTTGTATTTTTAGTACAGATGGGGTTTCACCATGTTGGCCAGGCTGGTTTCGAACTCCTGACCTCAAGTGATCCACCCATCTCAGCCTCCCGAAGTGCTAGGATTACAGGTGTGCCCAGCCAGTTCTTTATGGCAGTGTGAAAACGAACTAATACACTAACCATTTATCATTTTATTTTAAAGAGCTTTTTAGACTCATCTAAATACTTTTATGTATCATTCTTGTGCATAAAAAGTAATATATATGTAAAATATTTATGGTATTAATTAAAATGCTTTAAATCAGTGTTAAACTCTGCTAAATCTCTTTTTGACTCAGACTGGGTAATGTCTATTTTTTCTTTTCTCATAAAATATCACACTCTGTGCCATCAAATGCAGTGATAATACAGCAATTTTTGAAAGAGTGCTGCGCTATCATCTCTGAAGGTATTCTTCGGAACCACTGACACCCATCTGCAAGTCTTGGTGCTGAAACTACCTTTACCAAAAGGTATCAGTGGAAAGTTTTCAAACACAAACCTGGATTTATACTGATTCCTTGAAAGACCTTGGAATAAAGACCAAGTCCACTGCTTTATGAGCAATGACAACTACATCTCAACAGCTATTTGGCTGACATTTTAACATTCCATTGACTGTGAGACATATCCCGAAATTAAAATATGAAAAAGTATTCTCAGAGTCAGTGAAATTTAGTACATGCCAGGCAGTTCCATTCACATTCAATTGATATCCATTATACTCCTCTGATGTAACAGACACTACATTAGGCACCAAATTACATCAAGAAATAAGTTGTAGAATGCCCCGAAGAGACTACAGTATCTTATAACCCTCACAAGAACCCGGCAAAGTTGACAGAGATACCCCCACTTTACTGATGATTTTTTACCACCTTTTACTATAATCCCCATTGTACAAACAATTCCAAGTACGATTTTGCTTTGTAGGTTTTATAATTTAGTGGTGGAGCTTAGATAGCAAACCTGGTATTCCCTACTTTTAAATATACATGAAACCCACTAAAAAAGTAAAAGTAATAATAACACAATCCAGAACTGAACTGAACAGAGATTTAGCTGCTTCTACATAAAGGTTTTTACCAATTCTTTTAAAAATAAATTGTAGATAAATATCAAAGGCCCACTGTATCATATCTCTTGCACGAAAGTATGCTTATACTAGCTGTATCCAGTTATTATTCCAATGTGTGAGTATAAACATTCTCAACTGAACTATTTTATAGTCACCAAAGGACGCCTTACAAGTTACTGTAGACAGAAAAGAATATTTTTAATAGCCACACTATAGAGTAGCAGTTAGGAGCACAGACTCTAAAGCTAGGTTGCCTGGGTCCAAATCCTGTGCTGCTTACCAGATGAGCAAGCTGGGCAAGTTATTTATCTTGTCTATACCTCAGTTTCCTCTTCTGTAAAGTGGAGATGATGATGACTGTATCTAATAACCTGTTGAGTATTAAACGAGTTAATGTGTACAAAGCATTCCAAACAATATATTGTACATAGTCAGCACTATATGAGCATTAGCCAAAATTATTCTTATACCCAGATAATTTTTAGATCTCATTTGGTGCCCTACCAGTATTACAGTCAAGATCTCAGTGCCCAGGAGTGATTGAATCAATCAATAAATGAATGAATGGAGGTTGCTTTTACAAGGGACATTTCTGGGTAAGGGAGCAGCACATTATCTTTGCACCAATTGGACAAATACTCTGACCACCCCAGACATGCACATCAGCAAGTGAGTTACTGAACCATGAGATCTAAAGAGAACTCAGAAATCATTTTGTCCCTTACCAGTTTCAATTTTAAAATATCCTGTTTATAAGAGCTCGACTCTGAGTTCACTTAACTCTGAATGAATATTTTAAACATTATTTTCTATAGTGCCTCCAAAGAATTTAAGTGTCTTCAGAAGAATAACTTTCAATTAACACTAAACAAGTAAAAGAGAACTAGTTAAAGATCAATACCCATTTTTCCCCTTACTTTATAATTAATTGAGTGATTGCTTTGACAACTACAACTTACTATGAAGAAAAAAAAACACAAGCTTCAGGGTTGGAGACTGGGAGAAGTGTGTGAAATATACAGTTCTACTTACATATTCAGTATTCTACAGTCTCTTCTCATTTTTCCTGAGGCTTTGTTTGAAAGCTTCTGCCTTTGCTCCGTTTTCACCCAATTTGCTGAGAACAATGATTTCAGCCTTCTGAATTTGTTTTGCAGGGAACTGAGACATGAGCATGTTGCAGCTTTTAGAAATGTTTAAAAAAGAACTGTCTCTCAGCTGCTATCAGGGGATTAAGCGAAGCTGGGAAGCTGTGCTGTTCGGAGCTGCATGGAGGAGCTGGTGAACCAAGGGGCAAGGGGAAGGAATGTTGTAACTTAAAAGATCAGGGAGAATGGAAAATGAAATTCGGTATTGGAGCATCACGGGCAGGTCAGAAAACCCCAGTTCTGATCTGGTACTTGGGTACCAGTAGACACAGTTGGTCTTGCCTGCCCAGCATCCATTCCGTCATCTTTGCTTCCCTTTGCAAAGTTCCTCATCCCTCACTGTCAGCTTGTAGATATCCAGTGGAACTGATCACTCTCATCCCTAGAATGACCACATAATTTATCTTCAAAATTATGGCATTGTGAGAATAAAAGTTTTAAAAATTGTAATTATGTAGTTCTTGAACTATGTATTTAGTGACCAACAAATTTATTTTATTAAATGGGTGGGCCTATGAAATAGTACTATTCAAAAACTGTTTTCAAAAATACATTTTTTTCCAAAAAATAAAACATATGTACAACCATTAAAGCAAAATGTGAGGTGGGGAAGAGGGACATCGAATTTTATTTATATTGATTTTCTGAACATTAAAAATAACAAGAAAAATAATTATTCTTCATACATCATTAAGTATTTCAATCAATTTTTTTTTTTTTGATACAGGATCTCACTCTGTCACCCAGGCTGGACTGCAAAGATCTGATCATGGCTCACTGCAGCCTCAATCTCAGTCTCAAGCATTCCTCCCACCTCAGCCTCCTGAATAGCTGAGACTGCAGGTGCATGCCACCACACTCGGCTAACTTTGCATGTGTATGTAGAGATGGGATCTCACTATGTTTCCCAGGCTGGTCTAGAACTCCTCAGCTCAAGCAATCCCCCCATCTCGGACTCCCAAAGTGCTGGGATTACAGATGTGAACCACCATGCCAGGCCCAATCAATTTCTTAACCATATCTGTCTCTAGTACAATGTCAAGGGTATTTTCTGAAAAACTAACAATCATTTTTAATATTTTCATAAAACTGCATGCACTATGACACTGGTTGAAAGCTTCAACTGACTCTCTTGTCTGTAGAAACAAACATTTCCCATATCTAATTGTTAATAAGTAGTAAGGAAAAAAGTATGCCAGCCTGAAGAGGAGCTTTTTTTGTTTTTTTTTTGTTTGTTTGTTTGCTGTGGATATACTTTAGTCTTTTTTGTTTACAACTGAAACTCTCGGAATTCAAAATTAACGTCCTTGCCAGTGAGCTTCTTATAGACACCAGAAAAAGTCTCGACCCTATGTTCCACATTCTTCTGCTGTGCTTTGTCTGAATGAACCCTCATGAGCCAGCTGCCATCCAGTTTCATGCGGATTCTCTTGTGCACAATTTCACTTGGGAAAAGCAAATCCTCAAGGATGGCACTATGCATGGCTGTCAGAGTACGGCTCCTGGGACGCTTTTGCTTATTTTTGTATGGCTTTTTTGAGTTGCCTTAGGCAGAATTCTCCTCTGAACAATAAAAACAACATTCTTCCCCACTGAACTTTTCCTCCAATTCATGTACTAGCCAGATGTGGATTTTCTGGAAAGATTCAGTTGAGGAACAGAGGAACAAAGATGATGATAGCTTTCTGACCACCACCAACTTCAATTTCCTTGGCTGCCGTAATATTCAGCTCCCTGAGCTGAGCCTGAGGTCCAAGTTCATCTCCAGCTTCAGAAGTGCCTAGTAGAGCTACACTTGAACATACTCAGCTTCTCGCAGCTGGACTTCACGATCTTGGTGCTCTAACTGAACATGGCCTCCTTGCTGAGCACCAGCTTAGGAAGAGACCCCAAGTCTTACAAAAGCTTCTCAAATTCCAGCAGCCTGATAAGAGTTCTTTAAATCCAACATCAGCTTAATCACAAAAGTTTTGCAGTTTTGTAACTCAAACTGCATGTTTAAAAATTATATAAAATTTGACAGGAAAGCTCTATTTTGATTCCTAGAATACCACAGCTTATTTGGATGCATTTCTGAATTATGTGTACAATACAACCAATTCCATGTACGATTTTCCTTGATAGGTTTCAAACTTAGTTTTAAAAAGTTGTTTTACCTTGACATCATGTTGTTCCAAAAATTGTAAATGTATTTATTACCTTAAATAATTTTATCTTCAAGGTTGATCTTTTTAACTTAATCTACAACATCCATAATAATGTCAGACGTTTCACCATTAATAGAAAATAAATTTAGTTTGTTTTCAATAATTAGGTGAAAAATGCAAACCCTTATAGATATTAACTAATTCTAGAAGTTAACTTTCCTATTTGAACCATCTCAGAACATGAATATAAAGCTGGCACCCATTTAACTGTCTGCAAATTTCTTTTCAATGGAGACAACACACTAACAGCTATCGTATTACTTTTTGTATTGCACAAGAAAACTCGGTATAAAAAATGAGCAAACAATTTACAAGAGCAGTCACTTGATCTAAAAGAAGAGTCATGATTCTGCAGGGTGCAGTGGCTCACGCCTGTAATCCCAGCCCTTTGGGAAGCTGAGGGGGGTGGATTACAAGGTCAGGAGATCGAGACCATCCTGGCTAACACGGTGAAACCCCGTCTCTACTAAAAATACAAAAACAAAATTAGCTGGGTGTGGTGGTGGGCGCCTGTAGCCCCAGCTACTCGGGAGGCTGAGGCAGGAGAATGGCGTGAACCCAGGAGGCGGAGCTTGCAGTGAGCCGAGATCGCACCACTGCATTCCAGCCTGGGTGACAGAGCGAGACTCTATCTCAAAAAAAAAAAAAGAGTCACGATTCACAGAGGGACAGGCAAAAGCACCTACGGCCATGGCACATGTTACTTTATCATTATAAGTCACAATCTTAAAATAACTACCAACACTGGAAGTAGATCTTGATGCTCCCATAGACTTGTGCCTTCTGGTTTTCAAGTGGTCAGTGATCATATTATGCCCTCTCCCATGCCTATGATAAAAGTCAATAAATATCTTGCACAAGTTAACCTTTATCATCAACTTTCTTATTTTATTTATTTATTTTTTGGGGGGGGGTTTGAGACTGAGTCTCACTCGGTTCCCCAGGCTGGAGTGCAGTGGTGCCATCTCGGCTCACTGCAACCTCCGCCTTCCAGGTTCAAGCAATTCCCGTGCCTCAGCCTCCTGAGTAGCTGGGTTTATAGGCACGTGCCACCATGCCTGGCTAATTTTTGTATTTTTAGTGGAGACGGGGTTTCACCATGTTGGCCAAGCTGATCTTGAACTCCTGATCTCAAGTGATCCACCCGCCTCGGCCTCCCAAAATGCTAGAATTACAGGCATGAGCCACCGCACCCAGCCTATCATCAACTTTCTTGAGAAATTAACATTCATTCGCTAATTTTTCAACAAACAAGCACATTTCTTAACTCATTGATGTTAAAATAATATTAAAAGTCATTGCAAAATAGAAAAAATATTACTAAACAATGAAATAAATAGTTGCAGACTTCACCACACAGTAATTGACAAAACCACTGTGGCAAGAACATTCAGATTATTTTCTATTATAATGTGAGTGACATGGAGGAAATGAATGCACAGCATAGAGAATATAATGTGTACATTACAGTGCGCGCTCATTTCCTCCACATGGCTCATATACACCTGACCTCTAGTTTCCATTTTTCCAAGTGATCCTGTCAGCTGGAGACCTGGCAGTCCCAGGAGTCACACAGGCCTTGGCACAAGCCACAGCCCTCTTTCTGGTACCGTCTGTGGCCAGCCTGGGCAGCAGCATCAAATACTTACCCCACTACCACCCAAGACCAAAAGAATTTGCAAGCCCAAGCTGCTCTTCCCTAAACATCCAGCTTACTGCCCTTGAGGACAGGTATTAGTTATTTTATGCCAGGGCCCAGACAAGAGAGTCGTCATGGCTGGATGACTTTTAGATTTAACTATGGACTAAACTCAAGTGTCTTCACTACATATGTTTCTCTCATATGACCGGAGGAGTCTATGGCAAAAGGTGGAAGTACAAAGTAGAGGTCTACCAAACCCATTTCCATGTATTTTTAATGTCAATATTAATAACAATTTATTACAAATAAAGAAATCAGGGTAAATGCTAAACCACCCAGGAAAGACAACAGGCACAAACTTAGACCTTCTCCTACAAACCAGAGCACAGGATCAAAGAGACAGGCACCTCCTAGCCTGGCCTATCAGAGCGCTGCAGCCCCCTGGCCACAATGATTGGTTCCAAGTTGAACACATGACTTGCTGAACCAATGAGAATCAGCTCCAGATCTGTTGCTGGGATTCTTTTTTTTTTTTTTTTTTTTTGAGACGGAGTCTAGCTCAGTCGTCCAGGCTGGAGTGCAATGGCACAATCTCGGCTCACTGCAACCTCCACCTCTTGGGTTCATGCAATTCTCCAGCCTCAGCCTCCAGTGTACCTGGGATTACGCTCAGCTGGGATTACAGCCTGAGCAAGGCCCAAGACAGAAATGAAAAGGCGTTTGTTAAGCCATCTTACCACGTACACAATGCTTTTCATAGTGCAGCTGTCACTCCAGGCCCATTTTAAAGGCTTGAGCAGTTGAAAAGGACAAAGAGATGATCTGCTGGTCAACAAATCTCAAATATTTATCTAGCAGGGATGGTTTAACATACACGTCAATAAATGTAACACATCACATAAACATGTGATCATGTAAATAGATGCAGAGAAAACATTTGAAATCCAGCATCCCTTTGTAATAAAAACTCTCAACAAGCTAGACATAGAAGGGACCAACCTCAAAAATAATAAAAGCCATATGTAACAAACCCACAGCCAACATCATCCTGAATGGGGAAAAGTTGAAAGCATTCCCCATGAGAACAGGAACAAGATAAGGATTCCCACTTTCACCACTCCTGTTCAACATAGTTCTGGAAGTTCTAGCCAGAGTTAATTAGCCAAGAGAAAAATAAAGGGCATCCAAATTGGAAAGGAGGAAGTCAAACTATTGCTGTTTGCAGATGAGATGATTGTATATCTAGAAAATCCTAAAGACTCCCCCCAGAAAATCTTAGATTTGATGAATGAATTCAGTAAAGGATCAGGTTACAAAATCATGTATACAAATCAGTATCACTGCTATATCCCAACAACAACCAAGCTGAGAATCAAATCAAGAGCTCAATCCCTTTTTATAACAGCTGAAAAATAAAATGAAAAAGTAATGTAGGCCTGGTGCAGTGGCTCACGCCTGTAATCCTAGCACTTTGGGAGGCCGAGGTGGGTGGATCATGAGGTCAAGAGATCGAGACCATCCTGGCCAACATGGGGAAGCCCCGTCTCTACTAAAAATACAAAAATTAGCCTGGTGTGGTGGCATGCACCTGTAGTCCCAGCTACTTGGGAGGCTGAGGCAGAAGAATCGCTTGAACCTGGGAGGCAGAGGTTGCAGTGGGCTGAGATCTCACCACTCACTCCAGCCTGGGCGACAGAGCAAGACTCCATCTCAAAAAAAAAAAAAAAAAAGTAAAGTAAAATACCTGGGAATATACTTAACCAAGGAGATGAAAGATCTCTGCAAGGAAAACTACAAATCACTGCTGAAAGAAATCATGGATGACACAAACAAATGGAAATGCATCCTGTGCTCATAGATTGGAAGAGTCAATATTATGAAAATGACTGTACTGCCCAAAGCAGTCTACAGATTCAATGCAATTCCCATCAAAATACCAACATTTTTCACAGAACTAGAAAAAACAATTCTAAAATTTATATGGAATCAAGAAAGAACCCAAATAGCCATGGCAATACTAAGCAAAAAGGACAAATCTGGAGACATCACATTACCAAACTTCAAATTATACTACAACGCTATCATTATCAAAATAGCATGGTACTGGTATAAAAGTGAGCACATAGACTAATGGAACAGAATAGAGAACCCAGATATAAAGCCAAATATGTCCAACAAACTTATCTTTGACAATGCATACAAAAACAGAAATTGGGGAATTGACACCTTATTTAATAAATTGTGCTAGAAAAACTTGACGAGCCACAAGAATTAAACTGGATCCTCATCTCTCATCTTACATAAAAATCAACTCAAGATGGATCAGAGACTTAAATATAAGACCTCAAACTATAAAAATTCTAGAAGATGAAATTGAAAAAACTTGTAGACATCAGGCTAGGCACAGAATTCATGACTAAGACCCCCATAAGCAAATGTAACAAAACCAAAAATATATAAAGGGGATCTAATTAACTAAAAAGTGTCTGCACAACAAAAGAAATAACCAGCAGAGTAAACAGACAACCCACAGAGAAAATATTTGCGAACTACACATCCAGCCAAGGACTAGTATCCAGAATCTACAAGAAACTCAAATCAGCAAGAAAAAAATAATAATAATCCCATTAAAAAGTGGGCAAAGGACATGAATAGACAATTATCAAAAGAAGATATATAAATGCCCAAAAAACAATGAAAACATGTTCAACATCTCTAATCACCAGGGAAATGCAAATCAAAACCGCAATGAGATACCACCTTACTCCTGCAAGAATGGCCACTATTAGAAAGTAAGAAAACAACAGATGTTGGCGTGGATGCAGGAAAAAGGAAATGCTTATATACTGCTTGTGGGACTGTAAATTAGTACAACCTCTATGGAAAGCAGCATGGATATTCCTCAAAGAGCAAAAAGTAGATCTGCCATTTGATCCAGCAATCCTGCTACTGGGGATCTACCCAGAGGAAAAGAAGTCATTATATGAAAAAGACACTGGCACACACGTTTATAACAGCACAACTCACAGTTGCACAGGTGTGGAACCAACCTAAGTGGCCATCGACTATTAAATGGATAAAGAAAATGTGGTACAGATACACCATGGAATACTACTCAGCCAGTAAAATGAATGAAACAATGTCTTTTGCAGCAACTTAGATGGAGCTAGAAGACGTTATTCTAAGTAACACAGGAGTGGAAAACCAAAAACTATGTTCTCACTTATAAGTGGAAGCTAAGCTATGAGTATGAAAAGGCATACAGAGTGACATGATGGACATTAGGGACTCAGAAGGGGGAAGTGGGAGTGGGGCTAGGAATAAAAAACTACATATTAGGTACAATGTACACTACTCGGGTGACAGGTGCACTAAAATCTCAGAATTCACCACTAGATCATCCATCCATGTAACCAAAAACCACTTGTACCCCCAAAGCTATTGAAATATAAAATAAATGAGGTAATGAGGAGAAATAAGCTAAATAAAATATTCAGAACTTTGGAGTTGTGTGTGTGTGTGTGCGTGTGTATAGCACTTATTGAGCCCAAAACACTCTCCACTCTCCTGGATGCCATGCAAAAAAAAAAAAACAAACAAACAAGAATAAAAGATCTTTGGCTCTTAAGGAATTTAAAGGCAGAAGTGAGTGCGTGAGACAGACAGAGAAAGCATGGGGGCTGGACCCGCTTTATAATAACTCACTCATGCGATAACTAGCCCGCCTCTGCAAGAAGGACATTAATACATTCATGAGGGCTCCACCCTCATGACGCAATCGCTGCTTATTAGGCCCCACCTCCCAACACTGTTGCATTGGGGATTACGTTTCCAACATATGAACTTTAGGGGGACACAGTCAAACCACAGCAATGTGATTCTGGCTTTAACTGCAGTTTCCCTCATTAGAGAACTACTGGATCTTTAAGGAAAGAAATGTTCCAGTTCTGATCCAGTTGTGTGTGTTCCTTCGAAGTCCTGTTTACTGACATGTCAGGCTACCTTGCACCATGTTTCACTGGCTAATTGAGGAAAGTTCTGTTTCTCTGCCACTGCTCAAAGGCTTCATCGTCTTCTACATTTCTAAGCTGTAGTTTTTATTACCCCTCATTTGATACCTCATAGATCTGTGCGTTGGTGGAACTTACGGAGGCTCATATTTCTCCAATTATACTCTGTAAAATTTCCTGAGGCTGCAGCCTCTTTCTCTCAACTGTGAGGTCAAGGACTACATCAACAATGGGTTCTAGTAAAAAGAGAACAATTTCCAAACTGTTCTTAAAAGTTTCCCAACATTTTGAAAAGAAAAAAGACCAAATCTATTATTATTTACTGGATTGTGCTATCAAATATCCCTTCACCATTCTGCAAAGGTCAGGGTTTTGTTTTCTAACAATATATTGCTCACTTATTACGATCATAGTAATCAAGCGTAAATGTCACTGAAATGGTATAGACAGTAAATGCCATAGAAATCTACAAAAGAGAACTCTCACTTCCCGAGCAGACTTCCATTCATTTGCTCACTTATCCATTCAACGAGTATTTATTGATAATCTACACACACCAGGCACTGAGCTAGGCACAGACATGGCCTCTGCCATCGTGGAGCTTTTGGAGACATACAGAAAATAGTCACACAGATATGGAGATAATTATAAAGTGTGGTAAGTGCAATGCAAGAAAAAAAAAGTGCAGAAAACTATGAGAAAAAAATAGCCAGCATGGGAGTGAAATTTTAGATTTAGAAGGAAAGTAAGATTTAATTGGGCTATAAACAATAAACAAGATTTATTACGATCAGAGCCTAAACAACAAAGAAAATGATTGAGGGTTGAGGCCTCTCGAGAGTCCCAAATAATTGAAGACAATTACGATGACGACTAGGTACCTGCACATGGTGACCCCTAACAGATCAGGGGACAATGATGTCCCAACATGAGCCCCTCTCAGAAACTTGGGACCTCTTCTGACACAGGTTTGATACTCACCTCCTGCTCAGATTCACTCCCATCAGTGGTGTTCCCCAAACTGTAATGCTGGCGAACCTTTTGTTTTGGTGTTGAAATGGGAAAAACTCCCTTATCCCGCTCAGGGCATGTTATAAGTGGCTCAACTTAGGTGCCCCACTGCTCAAACCCCTAGAGGGAGCATGCAGACAGGCTGGTGGTGGGGCTCCAACCCCACAGCAGTGTCTAGAAGTGAATGTTTACAGCTTCTGAGGCCCCAGTGGAGGCCTCTTGTGTTACTCAGCTCAATTAGACCCCCTGCCTTATCACAAGAACAGAGAACTTTCTGTATCCCGGGATTTCTTGCCTTGGCATGTCCAGAATCGGAGATTCTTGCTCTGACTGACTTCAAGAATGAAGCCGCCGACCCTCGCAGTGAGTGTTACAGTTCTTAAAGGCGGCGTGTCTGCAGTTTTTTTCCTTCTGGTGGGTTCGTGGTCTCCCTGGCTTCAGAAGTTAAGCTGCAGACCTTTGCGATGAGTGTTACAGCTCTGTGTCCGGAATTGATGGGTTCTTGGTCTCACTGACTTCAAGAATGCAGCCGCGGACCCTCGCGGTGAGTGCTACAGTTCTTAAAAGTGGCGTGTCCTGAGTTTGTTCCTTCTGATGTTCGGATGTGTTTGCAGTTTTTTCCTTCTGGCGGGTTCGTCGTCTCCCTGGCTTCAGGAGTGAAGGTGCAGATCTTCGCGATGAGTGTTACAGCTCATAAACGCAGTGTGGACCCCAAGAATAAGCAGCAGCAAGATTTATTGCAAAGCAAAAGAACAAAGCTCCCAAAGCATGGAGGAGAACTCAAGCACATTGCCCTGCCCCCTTGGGCAGCCTGCTTTTATTCTCTTATCTGGTTCCACCCACATCCTGCTGATTGGTCCATTTTACAGAGCGCTGATTGGTCTGTTTTACAGAGAGCTGATTGGTCTGTTTTACAGAGAGCTGATTGGTCCATTTTGACAGGGTGCTGATTGGTGCGTTTACAGTCCCTGAGCTAGACGCAAAGGTTCTCCAAGTCCCCACCAGATTAGCTAGATGCAGAGTGCTGATTGGTGTATTTACAAACCCTGAGCTAGACACAGAGTGCTGATTGGTGCATTCACAATCCCTTTGCTGGACATAAAGGTTTTCCAAGTCCCCACTAGACTCAGGAGCTTAGCTGGCTTCACCCAGTGGATCCCGCACCAGGGCTGCAGGTGGAGCTGCCTGCCAGTCCCGTGCCTTGCGCCTGCGCTGCTCAGCCCTTGGGTGATGGATGGGACCAGGCGCTGTTGAGCAGGGGGCGGCGCTCGTCGGGGAGGCTCTGGCGGCGGGGGAGGCTCAGGCATGGCAGGCTGCAGGTCCTGAGCCCTGCCCCCCCGGGAGGCAGCTAAGGCCGGGCGAGAAATCGATCGCAGCGCCGGTAGGCCGGCACTGCTGGGTCCCCCAGCGCACCCTCCACAGCTGCTGGCCCGGGTGCTAAGCCCCTCACTGCCCGAGCCGCCCTGAGTGCGGGCCTGCTAAGCCCACGCCCATCCGGAACTCTAGCTGGCCCGCAAGCGCTGCGCGCAGCCCCGGTTCCCGCCCACGCCTCTCCCTCCACACCTCCCGGCAGGCTGAGGGAGCTGTCTGCGGCCTCAAGCAGCCCGGAAAGGGGCCCCCACAGCGCAGTGGCGGGCTGAGGGGCTCCCGGAGCATGGCCAGAGCGGACGCCCAGGCCGGGGAGGCGCCAAGAGCAAGTGAGGGCTGCCACCATGCTGTCACCTCTCGTGGGTGTACAGGAAGAACGGGAGGGCACATGGGCTTGGAGAATGAGTGCAAGGTTTTATTGAGTGGAAGTAGCTCTCAGCAAATGGGGAAGCCAGAAGGGTGATGGAGTGGGAAACTGGTTTTATTCCCGGAGTCAGGCAGCTCAGTGGCCCAGGCTCTTCTCCAACCATCCCATCCAAACTCTGAGCCATTCCACTGGTCCATAGCCAGCCCGTGTGCTCCCCTCAATTCCCTCTCAACGTCCAGCCACTTGTGTGTTCTTCCGCCAATGTGTTCCTCTTTACTTCCAGCCACATGTGTCTCTGCCTGCTAGGGTCTCAGGGGGATTATAGGCACCAGATGGGGGTGTGGCGGCCCAGGGTGGTCTTGGGAAATGCAACATTTGGGCAGGAAAACAGAAATGCCTGTCGTCTTCTAGGTCCGTGGGCACAGGCCCAGGAGTGAAGCCCTAGCCAGGACCACACCCTTCCTTTCCCAGCACTTCCCTTCCCCGCTTCTATATCAGTAACAGTCTCTGAGTACACAAGCGGTACCATCCAGCGTCCTTGTGCACCAGCACAGAAGCGGGTAATAATAAGGGAAGTCTTGAAGACAGCCTCATTTAGTCAGTCACTGAGCCCAACTGGCCAGTTACTAAGTAATGAGCCCAGTGTTCTTTAACCTGTTGTTGAGTACATGGGAAAGGATTGGTCAAGGCTGCCTTTTTCTCTGCCCAGGACCAGCAAAGGGTCAAACAGGAAGAGGACAATGAGCATCAGATCTTAAATCTAAATTTCCTCTCAGCAACCCTACCCTCAATTAAACCAAGTGCACAGTTTCCTTACTGCGGGATTTCTCCATGTCTTTTTATGCCTTTGTGTATTGTGAATTTCTAGGAAAGGAGTGTTTTATGCAGTGTTTTCTAATCTTTTTTTTTTTTTTTTTTGAGACGGAGTCTTGCTCTGTCACCCAGGCTGGAGTGCAATGGCGCAATCTCGGCTCACTGCAACCTCCGTCTCCCGGGTTCAAGTGACTCTCCTGCCTCAGCCTCCTGAGTAGCTGGGATTACAGGTGTGTGTCACCGCACCCGGCTAATTTTTGTATTTTTAGTAGAAACAGGGTTTCACCATGTTGGTCAGGCTAGTCTCGAGCTCCTGACCTCGTGATCCACCCGCCTCGGCCTCCCAAAGTGCTGGGATTACAGGCATGAGCCACCGCACCTGGCCGTTTTCTAATCTTTTATGACCACTGCGTTGTGTTGTAAACTGTTTGCCATGCTTCCAGTTTCTCTTGCTAAAAGAATATACATCTCTATACTGATGCAAGTGAAACCGGCAGAAGTGATACATATCACTTCCTGTTGTCATGTCTGGGCAAAGCTTTAGCCAGCTCATGTCTTCTCTTCTCTCTTTCCCCTGCCATGGCAGTCATCAATATTGCAGAAGCAGCCTAGTCCACATAAGAGTCCTGGAGTAAAGATGATGTAGAACAAACTTGCAGTCATGGCACCACGGACAGGTTGTATGCACAAGAAATAGGTCCTTGTAGTTTAAGCCACTGAAGTTCCACAGTCATTTGTCATCACAGTATAACTAGCCTGGCAATTCTCAAAGTGAAGTCTTCAAACTCCTGTGAGTCCTCAGACCCTTTCATGGTATCCATTAAGTCAAAACTGGTTGTCGTTTTGTTTTGTTTAATAGGAGTCTCGCTCGGTGGCCCAGGCTGGAGTGCAATGGTGCAATCTCTGCTCACTGCAACCTCCACCTCCTGGGTTCAAGCGATTCCCCTGCCTCAGCCTCCCAAGTAACTGGAATTACAGGTATGCACAACCATACCCGGCTAATTTTTGTATTTTCAGTTTTTGTATCTTTAGTTTTGTATTTTAGTTTCACCATGTTGGCCAGGCTGGTCTTGAACTACTGACCTCAGTTGATCCACCCACCTCGGCCTCCCAAAGTACTGGGATTATAGGCATGAGCCACTGTGCCCAGCCAAAACTATTTTTGCAATAATACTGAGACATTGTTTGCCTTTTTCATCATGTTGACATTTACATTAGTGGTGTAAAAGTAATGGCGGGTCTCCATCCATTTGTGTTGCTATAAAAGAATATCTGAGACTGGGTAATTTATAAAGAAAAAAAGGTATATTTGGCTCTTGGTTCTTCAGGCTGTACAAGAAGCATGACACCAGCATCTGCTTCTGGTGAGGGTCTCAGGCTGTTTCTACTCATGGTGGAAGGTGAAGGGGAGCTGGCTTGTGCAGAGATCACGTGGCCAGGAAGCAAAAGAGAGGGGAGGTGCCAAGCTTTTTATAAATAACCAGCTCTCTCAGGAGCTAACAGAGTGGGAACTCATTCATCTCCCACCCAAGGAATGCCTTAACTTATTCATGAGGGGTCCTCCCTTGTGACCCAAACACCTCGACTGCACCCCACCTGTAACACTGGGGATCGAATTTCATTATGAGGGTTGGAGGGTCAAATATCCAAACTATAACAATGGGTAAAATGGCTGGTCCTTATCACAAATCACAGTAGAATATCAAACTGTACTTAGTAGCCATTGTAGTTTCACCCCCATGCAGTCATAGGTTTTTTAAATGCATTTTCTTGCCAGGAACTGTGGTTCATGCCTGTAATTCCAGCACTTTGGAAGGCCACAGCAGAAAGATAGCTTGAGCCCAGGAGTTTGAGACCAGCCTGGGCAACATAGCAAGATCCCATCTCTTCAATAAATAAAACATTAGGCGTGGTGGTGCATGACTGCAGTCACAGCTACTTGGGACACTGAGGTGGGAGGATCACTTGAGCCTGGGAAGTTGAGGCTGCAGTGAAACATGATTATGCCACTGCACTCCAGCCTGGGTGACAGAGCAAAACCTTGTCTCCAAAAATTAAAAAATAAAATCAATAATAAATAAATAAAATATAAGTTTTGCCTTATCGATGCAACAGAAAAGACTTTTTTTAAATCTCACTTTTGAGTACACATCTCCTTAATATTCTTTATGATGAAATATAATGTAGACTAAAGCTCTTTCACTGCATACCAAAATACTGTGGTTTGTATGAGAAAAAATACTTATGATTGTTTGAGCTACAAACTGAATTAGCTACTTTTCCATTTTTAAAAAATTTCATATTTATGAGGATGACTGACAGACAAATTACAGTTATTCAGACTTATTTGGCAAACATATTCTTGCCAATGATAAACTTCAGATTTTCAAGTGAATCTTAGCATTTGGGAAAACTTTTATCTGACATTGTGAGCTTGATAGTTGCTAATACTTAAATATTTTTTTCCTAATGAGATCAGTGGTAATGTGAATGATCGTGGATTTTTTCATATTATATAAGAAAATGTGGGCCAAGCATGGTGGCTCACACATGTAATCCCAGAACTTTGGGAGGCCGAGGTGGATGGATCACTTGAGGTCAGGAGTTCGAGACCAGCTTGGCCAACATGGCAAAACCCTGTCTCTACTAAAAATACAAAAATTAGCTTGGTGTGGTAGCACACACCTGTAATCCCAGCTACAGGGAGGCTGAGGTAGGGAAATCACTTGAACCTGGGAGGCAGAGGTTGCACTAAGCCAAGATTGTGCCACTGCACTCCAGCCTCCAGCCTGGACAACAGAGCGAGACTCCATCTCAAAAAAAAAAAAAAATGGAAAAGAAAAGAACATGTGCCGCGACAAATTAGGCTTCAAAGAAGCATATCTCAAAATAATAAAAGCCATCTATGGCAAGCTGACAGCCAACATCATACTGAATGGGCAAAAGCTGGAAGTATTCCCCTTAAGAACAGGAATAAGATAAGAATGCCCACTCTCACCACTCCTATTCAGCATATTACTGAAAGTCTTAGCAAGAGCAATCAGGCAAAAAAAGGAAAGAAAAAGCATCCAAATAGAAAAAGAAGAAGTCACATTATCTTTCTTCTCCAACAATACGATTCTATACCCAGAAAACCTAAGAGCTCCACAAAAAGGCCCCTAGAACGGAAAAAGACATTTCAGTAAAGTTTCAGGATACAAAATCCGTGTACAAAAATCAGTAGCATTTCTATACACCAATAATGTTCAAGCTGAGAGCCAAACAAGAACACAATCTCATTTACAATAGTCACTAATAAAATAATAAAATTAAAAAAATACCCGGGAATACATCCAACCAAGGAGATGAAAGATCTCCACAAGGAGAAATACAAAACACTGCTGAAAGAAATTATAGATGGTACAAACAAATGGAAAAACATTCCATACTCATGCATTGGAAGACTCAGTATCATTAAAATGGTAATACTACCCAAAGCAATCTATAGATTCAACACTATCCCTATCAAACTACCAACATCATTTTTCACAGAATTAGAAAAAAAAAAAACTATTCTAAAATTCATGTGGAACCAGAAAAGAGTCCAAACAGCCAAACAAAAAAAAAAAAACAAAGCTGGAGGCCTCACATTACCTGTTGCTAAACTATGCTATACAACTACAGTAATCAAAAGAGCATGATACTGCAGTGTACAAAAACAGACACATAAACAAATGGAGCAGAATAGAGAACCCAGAAATAAAGCCACGTGCCTACAACCATCTGATCTTCTACAAAGTCAACAAAAATAAACAATGGGGAAAGGACTCCCTGTCCAACAAGTGATGCTGAGATAACTAGGTAGCCATATTCAGAAAAATGAAATTGAACCCCTACCTTTCACCACATACAAAAAAATTAACTCAAGAAGATTAAAAATTTAAATAGAAGACCTCAAACTATAAAAATCCCAGACAAAAACCTGGGAAATACTCTTCTCAACATTAGCCTTGGCAAAGAATTTATGGCTAAGTCCTCAAAAGCAACTGCAACACAAACAAAAATTGACAAGTGGGACTTAATTAGACTAAGGAGCTTCTGCACAGCAAGAGAAACTATCAACAGAGTAAACAGACAACCTACAGAATGGGATAAAATGTTTGCAAACTGTGTACCCAACCAAGGTTTAATGTCCAGAATCTGTAAAGAAATTAATTCAACAAGCAAAAAAAAACCAAATAGCCACATTAAAAAGTGGGCAAAATCAGCCTGGGCAATATAGTGAGACCCTATCTCTACAAAAAAAAAAAAAAAAACAGAAAACAAAAGAAAGACAATTTTTTTAATTAGTCAGGTGTGGTGGCATGTGCCTGTACTCTCAGCTATTTAGGAGGCTGAGGTGGGAGAATTGCTTCAGCCCAGGAGGCTGAAGCTGCAGTGAGCCCTGATCACACCACTGCACTGCAGCCTGGGTGACAGAGTGAGACCCTATGTCAAAAAGAAAAACAGTGGACAAAGGACATGACAGACTCTTCTCAAAAGAAGACATACAAGCAGCCAACTAGCATACAAAAATTGCTCAGCATCATTAATCATCAGAGAAATGCAAATCAAAACCACAATGAGATACCATTTCACACCAGTCAGAATGGCTATTATTAAAAAGTCAAAAAAATAACAGATGCTGGCAAAGCTGCAGAGGAAAGGAAATGCTTATATACTGTTGGTGATAATGTAACTTAGTTCAGCCACTTGGAAAGCAGTTTGGAGATTTCTCAAAGGACTTAAAACAGAATTACCATTTGACCCAGACATCTCATTATATAACCACAGGAAAATAAACTGTTCTACAAAAAAGGTACATGCACTTACATGTTCATTGCAGCACTGTTCACTATAGCAAAGATATGGGATCAGCTTAGGTGCGCATCAATGATGAATTGGGCAAAGAAAATATAGTACATAGACACGTGGACTACTACACACTCATAAAAAAGGATAAAATCATATCCTTTGCAGCAACCTGAATGAAGCTAGAGGCCATTATCCAAAATGAATTAACACAGGAAGAGAAAACCAAATACCACACCATCTCATAAGTGGGAGCTAAACATCAGCTACTCATGGACATATAGACATTGAATAATAGACTATATTAGTCAGTTTTCACACTGCTATAAAGAACTGCCTGAGACTGGCTAATTTATAAAGGAAAGAGGTTTAATTGACTCACAGTTCAGCATGGCTGGGAAAGCCTCAGGAAACTTACAATCATGGCAGAAGACAAAGGGGAAGCAAGGCACCTTCTTCACAAGGTGGCAAGAAGGAGAAGTGATGAGTAAAGGGGGAAGAGCCTCTTATAAAACCATCAGATCTCATGAGAACTCAGTATCATAAGAACAGCATGGGAGAAACCACCCCCATGATTCAATTACCTCCACCTGGCCTGTCCCTTTACACGTGGGTATAATGGGGATTACAATTCAAGATGAGATTTCAGTGGGGACACGAAGCCTAGCCATATCATTTCATCCCTGGTCCCTCCCAAATCTCATGTCCTCACATTTCAAAACACAATCATGCCTTTTCAACAGTCCCCCAAAGTCTTAACTCATTCTAGCATTAACCCAAAAGTCCAAGTTCAAAGTATCATCTGAGACAAGACAAGTAAGTTCCTTCCACCTATGAGCCTGCAAAATTAAAAGCAAGTTAGTTACTTCCTAGATACAGTGGGGGTACAGGCATTGGGTAAATACACCCATTCCAAGTGGGAGAAATTGGCCCAAATGAAGGGCTACAGGCCCCATGCAAATCCAAAATCCAGTGGGGCAGTCAAATCTTAAAGTTCCAAAATGATCTCCTTTGACTCCATGTCTCACATCCAGGTCATACTGATACAAGAGGTGGCATCCCACAGCCTTAGGCAGCTCTGCCCCTGTTGCTTGGCAGGGTGCAACCCCCCTCCCAGCTGCCTTCATGGGCTGGCATTGACTGTCTATAGCTTTTCCAGGCACACTGTGCAAGCTGTCAGTGGAACTACCATTCTGGGGTCTGGAGGATGATGGCCTTCCTCTCACAGCTCCACTAGGCAGTGCCCCAGTGGGGGCTCTGTGTGGGGACCCCAACCCCACATTTCTCTTCCACACTACTGTAGGAGAGGTTCTCCATGAGGGCTCTGCTCCTGCAGCAAATTTCTGCCTGGACATCCAGGCATTTCCATACATCCTCTGAAATCTAGATGCAAGTTTCCAAACCTCAATTATTGACTTCTGTGTACCTGCAGGCTCAACACCACATGTTAGCCTCCAAGACTTGGGGCTTTTCCCCTCTGAAGCAATAGCCTGAGCTGTTTATTGACCCCTTTTAGCCACAAGTGGGTCACAGGGCACCAAGTTCTGAGATCGCACAAAGCAGCAAGGCCCTGGGCCCACCCCACAAAACCATTTTTCCCTTCTAGGCCACTGGGCCTGTGATGGAAGGGGCTGCCATGAAGACCTCTGACATGCCCTGGAGAAATTTTCCCCATTGTCTTGGCGATTAATATTTGGCTCCTCATTACTTATGCAAATTTCTGCAGCTGACTTTCATTTCTCCTCAGAAAATGCGTTTTTATTTTCTAACACATCATTAGGCTGCAAATTTTCTAAACTTTTATGCCATGCTTCCCTTTTAAACAGAAGTTCTAATTTCAAATCATCTCTTTGTGAGTGCATAAAACTGAATGCTTTTACAAGCACCCAAGTCACCTCTGGAACACTTTGCTGCTTAGAAATTTCTTCTCCCAGATACTCTAAATCATCTCTCTTAAGTTCAAAGTTCTGCAGATCTCTAGGGCAGGGGCAAAATGCCAACAGTCTCTTTGCTGAAGCACAGCAAGAATCACCTTTATTACAGTTCCCAACAAGTTCCTGATCTTCATCTGAAACCACCTCAGCCTGGACTTCATTGTCCATATCACTATCAGCATTTTGGTCAAAGCCATTCAACAAGTCTATTAGGGAGTTCCAAACCTTCCCACATCTTCCTCTCTTCTTCTCAGCCTTCTAAACTGTTCCAACCTCAGCCTATTACCCAGTTCCAAAGTTGCTTCCACATTTTGGGGTATCTTTATAGCAGTACCCCACTCTCTGCAGTACCAATTTACTGTATTAGTCTGTTTTCGTATGGCTATAAAGAACTGCCCAAGACTGGGTAATTTATAAAGGAAAGAGGTTTAATTGGCCCACAGTTCAGCATGGCCAGGAAGGCCTCAGGAAACTTACAATCATGGCAGAACTTGAGAAGCAAGGCATCTTCTTCACAAGGCAGCAGGAAGGAAAAGTGCCAAATAAAAGGGAACGAGCCTCTTATAAAACCATTAGATCTCACAAGAACTCACTCACTTGTTTAATATAAACCCTTATTAAACATAACAGGGGGCCAGGTATGGTGGTTCATGCCTGTAATTATGCCAGCACTTTGGGAGGCCAAGGTGGGCAGATCACCTGAAGTCAGAAGTTTGAGACCAGCCTGGCCAACATGGTGAAACCCCATCTCTACTAAAAATACAAAAATTACCTGGGCATGGTGGCGGGTGCCTGTAATCCCAGCTACTCAGGAGGCTGAGGCAGGAGAATCGCTTGAACCTAGGAGGCAGAGGTTGCAGTGAGCCAAGATCACACCACTGCACTCCAGCCTGGGTGACAGAGCAAGACTCCATCTCAAACAAAAAAAATAAAATAAAATAAAAACAACAGGGGAATAACTATAGAGATGTGAAGAGTACACTGAAGAATACTCCAGGGCCAAGGAAGAGCATCCAAGGAGAAGCAAACTTGGAAGTTGGGGCCTCTCCAAGGCTGGGATTCAGACCTTGTTGGAAAAGGTGCGGTTGCAGCCGACAGGAAGAGAATCCCCCTCCTCCTGCAATGTTTCTCCAGTGTTCCTCTACTAACAAAGCTTAATACCATGCTTGCTACAAAAGAGCAATGCTTAAGGCTTCACTGTGGAGCTGGTAACAAAAGGCTGAATTTGGAGCTGAGAGGTAATAAATTGATAGTTGGCACACTGACAAAAAACACACCACATAATCCTTTTTTATACCACATTCATTAATTCATCCAAAAATAGTGTTCTAGGGACCACTTTTTTTTTTTTTTTTCAGTTGAAGTCTTGTTCTGTCACCCAAGCTGGAGTGCAATGACATGATCTTGGCTCACTGCAACCTCTGCCTCCCAGGTTCAAGCGATTCTCCTGCCTCAGCCTCTTGAGTAACTGGGACTACAAGCGGGCCACTGCGTCTGGCTAATTTTTTTTCTTTTCTTTTCTTTTTTTTTTTTTTTGTATTTTTAGTAGAGACAGGGTTTCACCATGTTGGCCAGGCTGGTCTGGAACTCCTGACCTCATCTGATCTGCCCAGCTCAGCCTCCCAAAGTGCTGGGATTACAGGCATGAGCCACCACACCCAGCCAGGACTACCTTGTAAAAAACACTGATCTTTGCATGTCATGGAGGATACATTCTCAGTCTCCTCTCCCTCTTATATGTATCCATTGTTTTGAATTTCAAAATCTACATGTCAACAACCACATGTGGAAAATACTCTCCACTTAGGAAGGCTGCCAAGGGCCAAAAACTAGGTGTGTATGTGTTTGGGCAAAATTCCTCAGCAAGATTTTTTTAGTGCAGGAAGCAAAAAAAGATTGATGAATCATTAATAAGGGCAATTGAGTAAAATATATCAACAAGTTATTGCATTTAGTGGCAATGTTATGACTATTTTCCCATTAGCCCAGATCTCTGGTTATATGGGCTTTGAAAATGCTTAAATTACACATCTCCCGAGCTGGATTTTTCTGCAGCATAGGAATAAAACTCCTAAAGCCAGAGATACAACACTGGCAGTTTTTCATACCTCACAGAAAACCATCAAGGTCTTTGTCATCCTTCAAGTACTAACTTACAATACAGCCTTCCCAGACCCCTCCCCAACAAACAGAACAGATCTCTCTCCCTCTGGACCCTGACTTTTTCTGTTGATGCCTCTACTAAAGCCCTTCCTCAGGCTAATTTGTTCCGTAGCCAGTTATGTCTGCATTGTTCCCTCCCACTAGACTGTGGGCTCCTCGAGGACAGGAGCATTCCTTCTTCATCTTGGTATCCCCACAGCCAAGCACAGTCACTTGATGTAAGCTCCCATCCTTATTTGTTGACTCAAATTTCTTCACTTCAAGTGAAGGAAGAATGATAGTTTAAAGTCATATGACTATCATTCCTTACTTGCAAAGAAACTTGGCAACAGACAGGTGCTGAGCTGGTTTCTGCTGTGAGCGATCTTCAAGGCATTTCAAAAACAATGGTCTTCAAGGAGATTCCTTTGAGATAGGCAAAGATACAGAATTTATTTGAGAATCCTGGAATGCAAGAAGGTTACAGGCTAACTCAAAACCCAGAAAAAGTGATTGATCATTATTTTAGACAGTAATTCTGTTGCAGCTTCTCCAGATTCATTGCTTTCCTTCCCCTCATTTCCCACCTCCAGTCTTGATTCCCCATCATTTACCAGTAGACTATTTGGCATAGTTTTAGGATATTTTGTTGGTAGCACAGAATACTTTCTACCCCATTTCAAACCTTCCCCATGAGGCTCAATTGGTCAGAATAAACTGGATTATGAGGCAGTAACAGCCCTCAAATTTACGTGCCTTCATACCGTAATAGTTTACTCTTCATGTTTGCCACATCTACCGTATGTCTGGGCAGCTCTCCAGGACAACTAAGGTCAATGCAGTAACTCAGCAAACTACTTGTCCCTTGCCTTGTGGCGCTAACATCTCAAGACAAGATTGAAGAGAGAGTGTGGCAGTCTCAACATCTGTATGTTCTATGCGTGGGCTCTGAAATGAAACTGGACACAAAGCTCCATCTACTGGCAAGGGAGCTAGGAAATGTAAGCCTCTGTGGACACAGGAAGGAAAGAAAAACCAGATACTGAGAAGCTCTCCTACTGTCTCTTCTAAGGGTTTCACAATAACTTTGTTGTTGTTGTTTTTTAGACACGGGTTCTCTCTCTGTTGCCCAGACTTGGATGCCCAGTGGTATGGTCATAACCAACTTTACTGAAGCCTCAACCTCTTAGGTTTCAGCAATTCACCAACGTCAGCCTCTTGAGTAGCTAACACTCCAGGTGTGTGCCACCACCCAGCTAATTTTTTTTTTCTTTTGGTAGAAACAGAGTCTCACTATATTGCCCAGGCTGGTCTCCAGCTCCTGGCCTCAAGTGATCCTCCCACTTCAGCCTCCCAGTGTTCTGGGATTACAGGCATGAGGCACTGTGCCTGGCTCACAAGGACTTTATAAGTTAAAAATGTACAAGTGCTCCACCCATCAAACCCATCCCCCTGTAAAGCAGTGCCATGAACCACTACATGCACTTGGAAGGCAGATTAGAAGAGGCAGCTTGCTGCTCCCGCCAAAGATTAACCTAAGAAGACTAAGCCAGGACCAGTCTCCTCCACATCCCCTGAAGCAGAAACCTCCCCTGCACAGATCAGAAGGGGAAAGTGCAGACTCCCTGCCTTTCTCACCTACAGTCTTATTTATGGGGTGGTGAGGGCGGGGGGCCTGTATGCCTATTTGTTTATCAGAGGCGTTTTAGCCTAATTGGTTAGGAAAGAAACAAAGCAATTAGATAAATAATTGGCCATTCCAGGACATCCACCCTTGAAGAGTTCCCTGACCAGGAAAAGAAGATTCAAGAGTAAAATTTGAAAGGTTTCAGCTTTCTTTCCAATGTTAGAAGAAAAACCTTAGCCAAAGTAAATGTAACAGTTTAATTGAGCAAAGAATGATTCATGAATCAGCCAGCCTCCAGATCCAGAGTAGGCTGAGAGAGTCCAGAGCAGCCACAGGGTGGAAGAAGATTTATGAACAGAAAAAGGAAAGTGACACACGGGAAACAGAAGTGAAGTATAGAAACAGCTGGACTGGTGACAGCTCAGGCATTTACCTTATTTGAACACGGTTTGAACAGTTGGCACCCTTTGACTGACCAAAACTCGGTCATTGGCACAAGAGTAGGTTACAGTCTGTTTATACCTCCGTTTAGGTTATAGTTCATGATGTACAGAGAAATCTTTAGGCTGAACTTAAAATATGTAAAGAGGCAGCTCTAGACTATTTAACACCAAATTCAATAACTAATTTTATTTTAATATAATACTTCTCTTTGCTTATCGATATTAGAATTCAAAACCTCCAGCAAATATTCATCGAATATTTACAATATACCTGACTTCAGGAAATAGAAACCCAAGTATTTTTCAAACAACTGTGATGTTCCAAGTTCGAAACCGTATGTTCTTTTATTTTATTTATTAAACTTTATGTATTTTATCCTTTATTAAAGGATAACTTACTTTATCCTTTTCGCATCCTTTGACATTCTTACAATGGCTCCCATTTTGCAGAAAAATAAACTGAGGCTCAAAGAGTTGAGCAGTTTAGCCAAGGTCAGGGCTAGGAATAGTGGGAAAGTGGGCATCTCAATTACGTTGGTCTGGCTCATGATAATGAAGGCCCACGTATTCATTCCAAATCAATTAAAACTTAGAGGTCGTTGGTTTAACAACCATTTTTAGACTTAGTATTACTTGAAAGTATAATCAAGGGATCATTTATTCATTAGAGTAACTACAGTTCTATTTGAATAAGCTGAATTTTTTCATGCTAATTATGTCTTTTGTGTACTATTCATTATGGCGTGATGATCTTTTCAACTTCATCAACTTCCCTTTCTCTGTAATAACTCATTGAACAGAATGCAGTTCTATAAATGGTCCAGAGATGTACTCCTATCCCAGGATTTAAAAAGATAATATTCATAAGGCACTTAACGAAATGCCCATAACTAAGTAATCAGTGTATAAAGATTATTTATTTTCTTTAGTAAAGTTTCAGAGCGTTGGTCCTTATGTCGTATGGTAAGTGAAAACCTAAAAAATAAAAACCCTAATACCTGATAAGAACTGTAAATATCACAAACCTATTAGAACTGAGATACAGATGGAGACCATTATATGTGTCTAAAATGACGGATCTTTAGCTTCAAACACACACTCATGGGGCTTAACAAGAGCAATTGCGTGTTCACTTACAGAAAGATAAAAATCAAAACAAATTTAGAGATATTCTGAAAAGTTGGGAACCTGTTATTAAAATTATGACTAAAAGGCAAGATATAAATAGAAGTTTTATAATATTTCTTAGCTTTTTTTGAATGAACCCTCCCTTATGCTAGATAAGCCTAATGTTTAGATTTTCTTCCATTTTATTTTATGCACATTTTCAGGAGCCATTTACACAAAATTAGGATACTGCCAGTGTGTACTTTTTTTACACAGTAAGTCTACTTTGTTCACTGTCTCCCCAGTATCCAAAGCAGTGTCTGGCACACAGCAGGCTCTCAGGAGGTCCTTGATGAATAAATGAATGACCAGATCTATATAGGATAATACCTGTGACAAAGAGGAAGAAAAAACTTCAAAAACTAGAGCTGAATTCCTCTTAGGGAGATAGCTGCCCTTTTGTGGATAATCCATTGTGATGATTAATTTTATGTGTCAGTTTGCCTGCGCCATTAGATGCCCAGATATCTGGTCAAACATTATACTGGGTATGTCTGTGAGGGTGTTTCTGGAGGAGATTAACATTTGAATCAGTACACTAAGAAAAGAAGATTGCCTTCCCTAAGTGGGAGGACCTCATCCCATCAAATGAAGACCTTAACAGGACAAAAAAGCTGAATAAAGGGAAACTTGAGCCAGGACATTGGTCTTTTCAGGCCTTAAGACTCATACTTAAACATCAGCTCTTTTTCTTTTTAGTTATTTATTTTTAATATTTTTAATTGACACATAATTGTACATATGTATGGCATACTTAGTGATATTGCAATACATATATAAGGCATAGTGATCAGATCAGGGCAATTAACATAACCATCACGGCAAACATTTATCTTTTTTTCTGCTGGGACTGAGATGGGATTGTTTCCTTGACCTCGACCCCCTTTGTGGGCAGGAACTGGAGTGGCGCATTTCACTCAGCCTGCAGTCCATGGATGGCTGTTAGCAGCTCAATGAAGTGTCAGGCTGATCGCCTCCTGCACCTGCCCTTTTTGACACCTGAGTTCTTGCTCGGTATCCAGGAAGAATCAGGTCACGTGAACTATTTGAAGGGTGGTGTATGTGGAGGATTTTACTGAGTTATAAAAGTGGCTCTCAGTGGGATGGGGAATTGGAAAGTGGATGGTTTGGGAAGAAGATGATCTTTCCCTGAAGCTGAACCATCTGAAGTTAGCTGCGTCTCCATAGTCTCTGACGCTCAGCTGCTTGTATCCCCAAAGTTCAGCAGCTTGTATCCCCAACCACATGCACCAGCCACTTGTGTTGCTCTGCCAGGTGAAGTCTTTTTATGGGCACAGGATGGGGGTGGGGAGGCCCAAAAAGACAATTATTTGAGCAGAAAAATGAGGTCAGCTGCTTTCACTTAGGGCCCAGGTTCCAGTCTTGAGGGTGTTTAGCCAGGAGTTCAGCCATTCTGTATCAGGAACATTCAATGCTCTCTTTCTACCTATTTGAAACTATATAAATTATTGTTAACTATAGTCATCCTACAGTGCTGTAGTAAACTAGATCTTATGCCTCCTATCTAACTGTAATTTTATAACCTTAACCAATCTCTTCCTCTCCCCCTTTCTCCTTACCCTTCCCACCTTCTAGTCTCCTCTGTTCTATTTCTTACTTCTATGAGATCAACTATTTTTTAGCTTCCACATATGACTGAGAATATGTGGTGTTCAACTTTCTGTTCCTGGCTTGTTTTACTTAACAACATAATTTCCTCCAGTTCCATCCATGTTGCCGCAAATGACAGGATTTCATTCCTTTTTATGGCTGAATAGTATTCCATTGTGTATATATGCCACATTTTCTTTATCCATTTATCTGTTGTTGAACACCTAGGTTCATTACATATCTTGGCTATTGTGAAAAGGGCTGCAATAAACATGGGACTGCAGATGTCTCTTCAATACACTGATTTTCTTTCCTTTGGATAAATGGGACTGCTGGATCATATGACAGTTTTATCTGTAGCTTTTTGATGACCCTTCATACTCTTCTCCACAGTGGCTGTGCTAGTTTACATTCCCACCAAGAGTATGTAAGAGTTCCCATTTCTCCACATCCTTGCCAGCATTTTTTTAATCTTCTTGATAATAACCATCCTAACTGGGGTGAGATGATACCTCACTGTGGTTTTGATATGCAGTTCTCTGATGATATGGTTTGGCTGTGTCTCCACCCAAATCTCATCTTGAATTGTAGCTCCCGTAATTCCCACATGTCATGGGAGGGACCCAGTCAGAGGTAACTGAATCATGGGGGTGGATCTTTTCCACACTGTTCTTGTGACAGTGGGTAAGTCTCACGAGATCTGATGGTTTTATAAATGGGACTTTCCCTGCACAAGTTTTCTCCTTCCTGCCGCCATGTGAGATGTGACCTTGCTCTTCCTTTGCCTTCTGCCATGACTGTGAGACCTCCCCAGCCATGTGGAACTGTGAGTCCATTAAACCTCTTTTTCTTTGTAAATTACCCAGTCTCAGCCTGGCGTGATGACTCTCGCCTGTAATCCCAGCACTTTGGGAGGCCGAGGCAGGTGGATCACCTGAGGTCGTGAGTTTGAGACTAGCCTGACCAACATGGAGAAAACCCGACTCTACTAAAAATACAAAGTTAGTGAGGCATGGTGGGGCACGCCTATAATCCCAGCTACTCAGGATGCTTGAGGCAGGAGAATCGCTTGAACCCAGGAGGCAGAGGTTGCAGTGAGCTGAGATCAGGCCACAATCACCTGAGGTCAGATCAAGACCATCCTGGCCAACATGGTGAAACCCCATCTCTACTAAAATACAAAAAAAAAAATTAGCTGGGTGTGGTGGTGCACGCCTGTAGTCCCAGTTACTCAGGAGGCTGAGGCAGGGGAATTGAACCCGGGAGGTGGAGGTTGCAGTGAGCCAAGATCGCGCCACTGCACTCCAGCCTGGTGACAGAGCAAGACTCCGTCTCAAAAAAAAAAAAAAAAAAATTTCTCTCATTCTGTAGGCGTTTTACTCTGTTGATTGTTTCCTTTGCTGTGCAGAAGTTTTTTTAGTTTGATATAACAAAAGCAAAAATAAACAAATGGGATTGTATCAGACATCAGCTCTTCTAGAGTCTTGAGCCTGTCAGCTCTCATACTGAAACCGCACCATTGGCTCTCCTAGGCCTCCAGCTTGCTGATTGCACATCTCAGGACTTTTCATCCTCCATAGTCACACGAACCAATTCCTTATAACAAATATCTTTCTTTAAATACGTATATAAATATGTAGTTTTATATGCTGTTCTGTTTCACTGGAGAACCCTGACTAGTACAGGCATTAAAGGGATTTTTTATTTCCAGCAGGATGGAAGACCAGGTACTTCGAACTACCCTTCTAATGGAAAATCACTAAAATACTAAATGAAATATTTTTTTAAACTATCTTTGAAATGCATCACTAAGTAAGCCGGCACAAATGTAAGGAACTTGCAGAGACAAAAACAAAGACAAAAGAATTAGGTCACCAAACTCTAAAACTAACTTTGACTATGAAGTTTTCTGTTGCACCCTAGGGACCCTGAAATTGGCCAGGTCATGCACTGCAGTGTGGGCAGGACTGGAAGACAAAACTAAAGGTCTGCACAAAGTGATCAACCCTTCTTATTTTTACCCCTTTATAAGCTTGACTTCCAGTTTTTACTAAAGGCATACCTCCTTTTATTGCACTTTGCTTTGTTGCATATTTTTGAAATTGAAGGTTTGCGGCTATCCTGTGTCAACTAAGTCTATTGGCATCATCATTTTTTCAACAGCATATGTTCGCTTCATGTCTGTGTGTCACATTTTAGTAGTTCTTGCAATATTTCAAACTTTTTCATTATTATTATATCTGTTATTGTGATCTGTGACCCATAGTCTTCAATGCTACTATTACGATTGTTTTGGGGCCCACTAACCATGCCCATATAAGAGAGTGAATTTAACTGATAAATGTTGTATGTGTTCTGACTACTCCACTTCCCTTTTGGGCTCCCTATTCCCTGAGACACAACAATATTGAAATTAGGACAATTAATAACCCTGCAATGGATTCCAAATGTTCAAAAGAAAGGAAGAGTCACAGGTCTCTCCCTTTAAATCAAAGGCTAGAAAGGATTAAGCTTAGGGAAGAAGGCAGGTCAAAAGCCTAGCTAGGCCAAAGCTAGGCCTCTTGCACTAAACTGTTAATCAAGTTGTAAATGCAAAGGAAAAGTTTTTTGAAGGAAATTAAAAGTACTACTCCAGTGAACACACGAATGATAAGAAAGTGAAACACTCTTATTGCTAATATGGAGAAAGTTTCAGTGATCTGGATAGAAGATCTAGTCAGCCACAATATTCCTTAAGCCAAAGTCTAATACAGAGCAAAGCCCTAACTCTCTTCAATTCTACGAAGGCTGAGAGAAGTGAGGAAGCTGCAGAGGCAAAGCTGGGGCCAGCAGAGATTGGTTCATGAGGTTTAAGAAAAGAAACCATCTCTGTAACAAAAATGCAAGATGAAGCAGCAAGTGCTGATGAAGAAGCCACAGCAAGTTATTCACAAGATCTAGCTAAGATCACTGATGAAGGTGATTACACTAAACAACAGATTTTCTTTTTTTTATTGTTATTATACTTTAAGTTCTAGGGTACATGTGCACAAGGTGCAGGTTTTTTACATAGGTATACATGTGCCATGTTGGTTTGCTGCACCCATCAACTGGTCATTTACATTAGGTATTTCTCCTAATGCTATCCCTCCCTCCTCCCCCCACCCCCCGACAGGCCCCGGTGTGTGATGTTCCCTGCCCTGTGTCCATGTGTTCTCGTAAACAACAGGTTTTCAATGCAAATAAAACAATCTTATTTTGGAAGAAGATGCCAAAATAGGATTTTCACAGCTAGAGAGGAGATGTCAATGCCTGTCTTCAAAGTTTCAAAGGACAGGCTGACTCTCTTGTCAGGAGCTAATGCAGCTGGTGACTTTAAGTTGAAACCAGTGCTCACTTACCATTCCAAAAATCCTGGGGTCCTTAAGAATTATGCTAAATCTACTTTGTCTGTGTTCTATAAGTAGAGGGAAAAGCCTGGATGACAGCACGTCTGTTTACGCATAATTTACTGAATATTTTAAGCCCACTGTTGAGATCTACTGCTCAAAAGAAAATATTCCTTTCAAAATATTACTGCTCATTGACAATGCACCTGGTCATCCGAGAGCTCTGATAGAGATGTACAAAGTGATTAATTCTCTTTTTATGCCTGCTGACACAACATCCATTCTGTAGCACATGGGTCAAGAATTCATTTCATAAGGCTCTAGCTGCCATCGATAGTGATTCCACTGATGGATCTGGGCAAAGTAAACTGAAAATCTTCTGGAAAGGATTCTTCTATCTAGATGGCATTAAAAACATTCACAATACATGGAAGGAGGTCAAAATATCAACAATAACAGGAATTGAAAGAAGTTGATTCCAACCCTTATGGATGACTTTGAGGGATTCAAGACTTCAGTGCAGGAAGTAACTGCAAAAGTGGTGGAAATAGCAAGAGACCACAATTCAAAATGGAGCCTGTGGATGTAACTGAATTGCTGCAATCTCATGGTAAAACTTGAATATATGAGGAGGTACTTCTTATAGATGAGCAAAGAATATGGTTTCTTGAGATGGAATCTACTCCTAGTGAAGATGCTGTGAACATTGTTGAAATGACAAGAAAGGATTTAGAATATAACATCGACTTAATTGATAAAGCAGTGGCAGAGTTTGAGAGGATTGACTCCAATTCTGAAAGAAGTTCGACTGTGGGTAAAATGCTATCAGGCAGCATCACATGCTATAGAGAAATACTTTGTAAAAAGGAGTCAATTGATGCAGCAAACTTCATTGTTGTCTTATTCTAAGAAATTGCCAGAGCAACCCCAACCTTCAGCAACCACCACCCTGATCAGTCAACAGCCATCAACATCAAGACAAGACTCTCTGCCAGCAAAAAGATTATGACTCTATGAAAGCTCACATAATCATTAGCATTTTTAGCAATAAAGTATTTGTATGTAATGCATGTACCTTGTTTTTGAGATGTAATGCTGTTGTATACTTAATACACTACAGTATAGTATGAACATAACTTTTATATGTAATGGGAAAGCAAAACATTGTTTGCTCACTTTATTGTCAACTGGCTTTATTGCAGTGGTCTGGAACCAAACCCACAATATGTCTGTGCTATGCCTAAATTAGTTTTACCTAGACTTAAAGCTGGTACCCTCAAAGAACTATAACTCATTTGTAAAGGAGGACTAGACACTAATTTGTTGTTCAGAAGTAAAGTGTCTGAAAGAGGGGTGGAAAAGATGAGTGGAGGGAAGCCAAGCTCTCTGACCCCTCTTTCCACTGGACAACAAAGCCTCCTCACTTTCAGATTTATTCAGAACACCTTCAAATTCTCAGTTCAAACAAGGCTCTTCCTGATTTATTGCTTTAGTTCAAGGATTACAAAGTAGAGCAGTGCCTTCATTTTAAGGAAACAGCTAAACTTTGTTAAAATTTTCTTTTCTTCATTAGATCATATACATACAGAAAATTATTAACTGCTTAGGATTGTCTCCACTTTATAGAAATCTGCTGCCCTTGATTTCGGTGTAAAGAGCATGTTGCTTGGAGAAGCCACTAAAGTGGCAGTGAGTGAGCATTAGGAACGCCCCCTCGGTGTCCCGACGTCTCTCCTCTTCTTTCTCTGCTGCATTGTTCCACCATCACTGGTCTGCTGGTCTGCTGGTCTGCTGGTCTCAATTTTCAGCCACTTGTGGGTGTGCCCTCTAAGGTCTCAGGTTTGTATGGACATAGGATGGGGAGTGTGGCAGGCCACAGTGGTCTTGGAAAATGCAACATTCAGGCTTGAAAACAGGAGCGCCTCTTCTCACTTAGGTCTGTGGGCACAGGCCTGAGGTTGGAGCTTTTGCTGAGGACCCTTCCCTTCTCTATCCAGCACTTCCCTGCCCCAATCCCATAACAGAGATATAATATTACATAGAGATTTGGGTACCAATCCCTTTATATATACATATGTGTTATATACATATATATTATATATACATATGTATTATATACATATATATTATATATACATATGTATTATATACATATATATTATATATACATATGTATTAGATATATTATATATACATATGTATTAGATCTAGGGGAATTACATTTTTAAATAAATTATCTCATTTAATTAAGCATTACAATAATATCTCATTTAATAATTACAACAATCCTATGAGGTAGAAATTAATTTCCATATATTATAGATGTGGAAACAGGTTGAGAATGGTGAAACAACTTTCCTGAGCAGGCAATCAGAAAGGAATCCCACTCCAGAGCACTGGCTCTTCCCACTCCTCCGTCAGGACCACCTATCTCTCACCCATACTACCCATGTAGCCAATGAAGGTCTGTAGAGTAAGAGAATAAATGACATCAACATCCATTTGTGAGTTAAAATTGATAGCATAAGAGGACAATACCATAGTCCTGAGATCATCCCAGGCATAGAATGACATCTAATCAGAGGTGCTTAGAGTCAGTCCCAATGAGAAGAGAGAGAATCCTTCCATTATGTTACTTCCTTATTCCTTATCATGGTCTTGGATGGGCCTATTTCCCTTGATATAACCCGTTTCTTGCTGGTTTTATCCAAGTTGTTCTTCAGTCTACTAAGGGAGGTATTGTAACCACCCAATGGATTCACCTTGCCAGCTGCCTAGATCGAGCCATTTTATCAAGACAGGGGAATTGCAATAGAGAGAGTAATTCACACAGAGCCAGCTGTGCAGGTGACCTGAGTTTTATTGTTACTCAGATTGGTTTCCCCAAGCATTCGGGGATCAAAGTTTTTAAGGACAACTTGATGGGTAGGGGGAAGCCAGTGAGTCAAGAGCTCTGATTGGTTGGGTCCGAGATGAAATCATAGGGAACTGAAGCTGTCCTCTTGCAGCTGAGTCAGTTCCTGGATGGGGACCAGAAGACCAGATGAGCCAGTTTATCGATCTGGGTGGTGCCAGCTATCCATCAAGTGCAGGGTCTGCAAAATGTCTCAAGCACTGATCTTAGGAGCAGTTTAGGGAGGGTCAGAATCCTGTAGCCTCCAGTTGCCTGACTCCTGAACTATTTCTTTTTTTTGAGAGAGAGAGAGTCTCCGTTTCCCAGGCTGGAGTACAGTGGTGCGATCTCAGCTGACTGCAACCTCGGCCTCCCAGGTTCAAGCGATTGTCCTGCCTCAGCCTCCAGAGTAGCTGGGATTATAGGCACATAACCATGCGTGTCTAATTTTTTTTTTTTTTTTTTTTTTAGTAGAGACGAGGTTTCCCTATGTTGGCCATGCTAGTCTCAAACTTCTAAATTCAAGTGATCCGCCCACCTCAGCCTCCCAAAATGCTAGGATTATAGGTGTAAGCCACCATGCCTGGCCCTAAACTATAATTTCTAATCTTGTGGCTAACTTGTTAGTCTCACAAAGGCAGTCTAGTCCCCAGGCAAGAAGGAGGTTTGTTTTGGGAAAGGTCTGTTACTGTCTTTGTTTTAAACCGTAAACTAAGTTCCTACCAAAGTTAGTTCAGCCTACACCCCGGAATGAACAAGGACAGCTTGGAGGTTAGAAGCAAGATGGAGTTGGTTAGGTCAAATCTCTTTCTCTGTCTCAGTTATTTCAGTGTTAAGACGAAGGTGGTTTCAGTATTAAGACAAAGGACACTAGCAGGTTACTGAGGTCTATGTGTATTCAGGACACTATACTAGATCTTTCAATGTAGTATTTCACTTCATCCTCACAATAAATCGGTGAGGTCTAGGCTAGTGCCCCCATTTTACAAATGAAAAACATGAAAATCAGATGGGTGAAATAATTTGTCCAAGATCACGTAGGTAGAAACTAAAAGATTTGAGATTTGGACTGTGCTGCCCACTCCACAATCCCATTGCAATTGTAGGTCTTCCTCATAGTTCTGAATTCTAAGAGCCTCAAAGGCAGTGACTGCCAGGGTCCAGCACATAGGAGAACTTAATAACTAGTCAATCAGTCTGTCTGGTTTTCAATGGCCACCACCGTGCCACCTCCCTACCAGCTTTATATATGAGCAACTCTGCCTTAAATTTATTTTCTATCCTAACAAGTTCTTGATACATTCATGCTCAGTACACATTTTCTTAAAACTCAAAGTTTTCTTTCCTCTTTTATCCTTCTGCCCCTTGGGAAAGGCCGCTCATTTCCCTGCTCAGACAGCTGGTTTGGGAAAGTTGCACGCAGCAAAAGGGAACAGCTTGCCCACTGAACCGCCATGCAGGAACAAGAGCTACATTTGGAATTTGCAGCCCAGAAAAATGTCCAGCCTGCTTACAAAGCATTGGTAGAGGCTCAAAGGAAAACAGATACAACATAATCCTTTTCTTTTGCTAAATGACATCCTCATTTACATCCTCACCATATTATTTCTCTTTGTTTCAACTTAACTAAAGTCAAAGACGGCTTATCAGGAAGTATTATTCACATGTATTAGACAGCCTAAAATGACAAAATGTTCTAATTCCATTCGTGGATAAAAGTCAATTTGACACCAATACTAAGCTGTTATTTTTCAAATAACAATGGTAATGTTTAATTAGAATTTAACCTGGCTGATTGCTTTCACTTAACAATGTACAGTACACTGGTGGTTTCCTGATGAAAGCAAAGATTGACGTCCAATGTAAATGCTGCATTTCAAAAAAACCTGCACACTAGTAGTGTCTAATTATGCATAACACTCTGCCATTAATTACTAATATTTCAAGTGGCTTGGAGGGTTAGCTGGTCTTTAGTCCTTCTTATTATGACCACAGGTAAGCTTAAGTCTTTGTCAGATTATCACAATTGCTTTTAGTGATTACTTCTATAAACCAAGCCTACAAAAACCCTCCTAAATGATTAATTACATTTTTTGATCTGTTTTAACTAAAAAAGATAATAGAAGAAAGCATCTAGCATCATGCCCAGCACATAGTAGTTGCTTAATAAATAGTAGCTATTAACATAGTAAATAATCGGCTGGGTGCAGTGGCTCATGCCTATAATCCCAGCACTTTGGGAGGCCAAGGCGGGCGGAACATCTGAGGTCAAGAGTTTGAGACCAGCCTGGCCAACATGGTGAAACCCCGTCTCTACTAAAAATACAAAAATTAGCCAGGCATGGTGGCAGGCGCCTGTAATCCCAGCTACTGGGGAGGCTGAGGCAGGGGAATTGCTTGAACCCGGGAGGCGGAGGTTGCAATGAGCTGAGATCGCACCATTGTACTCCAGCTTGGGCGACAAAAGCAAAACTCTGTCTAAAAAAAAAATAAAATAAAAAATAAATATTCATACTTTTTAATTTGATCATTCATTACCAGAGTCCCGAGCTACTCACTGATGAGGTAAGTTTTCTTTCCTTCTTTCCTCTCTTAGACTCCTGCAGTCCATCATCTTTAATATCCACTCACTCCTTCATTCATTCATGCCACACACACAGTCACAGAGCACTTGTTCTGTGCCAGGCACACATTTTCTCTAGATACTGATTCCCAAGGAAATCTCCCTCTTGGAGATCCCCAATGCATATATTAGAGGCTCTGAGAAGTTTATCTATCTATCTATCAAATAGAGGATGGATAGATGATAGATAGATAGATAGATAGATAGATAGATAGATAGATAGATAGATAATGGATTAACTTTCAATATTTTCCTTACTTATGGACCTCTTTTTCCATGCACACCTATTACCATCCCAGCGCAACAGTGTTCTAAGGAACACACTTTGGGAACAGTGCAGGACCACACCTGACACACTGTAGCACACTCCTGACCAAGATTCTGTCCTTGACCAAACTCTAGCCAGGGCCCTCTGAGCCCTTTCTCTACTAGGCCTCAAGGCATGGCCTAGAAAGACTTGAGCAAACACTAACATAGTTTCTAACAGCTCAGCCGTATCCCTAGGACAACGCCAGCTTCCTTAAAGTGCCTGCCTGAGAAAACTCCAGGTTGCCAAAAGAATGTACTGTTTGTTCCAGCAACCTGAGGACAGGGCCTGTCTCCCAGTCTCTGTGGGAGGGTAGAAGCCTACCTTCAATAAGAGCCAGGCAACAAACCCAGATGGGTTTCACATGGACCAACCTCTTCTTCCTACTTTTTGTAATTTGTCATTTCTCTGACTCAAATAAGCCCCCAGTCGCCCCCACCCTACTCCAGTCTCCCTTTAAAATGCCCGGTCACCTCCATACAAATCAAAGTTGAGTTTACACCTGACCTTCTTCCCTATTTCAACAGTATACAGTAGTTAACCCCTTTCTGAGGTTTTATGCTTTGTGGTTTCAGTTACCAGCAACTGTGATCTGAAAATATAAAAAGAAAAATTCTAGAAATAAACAATTCACAAGTTGTAAATTCCATGTCTGTTCTGGGTATCATGATGAAATCTCACACCATCCCGCTCTTTCCTGACCTGGACATAAATCATGTCTTTGTCCAGGGTATTCACGTTGCCTGTGCCACCCGCCCACTAGTCACTCAGTAGCAATCTGGGTTGTCAGATAAAAAAAAAAACAGTATATAGGTGATATGGTTTGGCTGTGTCCCCACCCAAATCTCATCTTGAATTCCTACATGTTGTGGGAGGGACCCAGTGGGAGGTAATTGAATCATGGGGGCAGGTCTTTCCCATACTGTTCTCATGATAGTGAATAAGTCTCATGAGATCTGATGGTTTTAAAAAGGAGAGTTTCCCTGCACAAGCTCTGTTCTCTCTTTGCCTGCCACCATCCATTTAAGATGTGACTTGCTCCTTACCTTCTGTCATGATTGTGAGGCCTCCCCAGCCACGTGGAACTGTAAGTCCATTAAACCTCTTTCCTTTGTAAATTGCCCAACCTCTGGTATGTCATTATCAGCAGCATGAAAATTAATACAATAGGGTTTGGTACTATCTGTGGTTTCAGAAATCCACTGGAGGTCTTGGAAGATATCCTCTCAGTTAAGAGAAGACCACTGTATTACTGATTAAAATCGGTCCATACCACATTAACTGGTGTCTGACTTTGTTTATCTTTGCCACTCCACCTAGTTCTCCACACATGAAAAGCACTCAGGGAAGACTCATTGAAATTGATACAGGAGGATCTCGTTAATGCAATGAGGTCTAGGTGAGATTTGAGACTAATCTGTTTCCAAAAAGCAGGAAACAGGTATGTTTGTCCACGACAACAAATTCCAGAACTGGCCTTAGAGTCCCACAGATGTAACTAAAATCCCAATTGGTCCATTGTGAAACCAACTTATCTGGGTCTCAGAGGTCCCAGTGAGGATTAACTGAGGTAATGCTGAGGAAGACCAAAGCCTCCCCTGAGATATTTGCAAATGCTTTACTCTCAGTTGCCTTTGCCTGTGCCTAGCTACTCAGCCTGTGCATCACAGTCTGTCCCTCAAGCCACAGATAAGGAAATCAGCCTTTCCTTTAATAGGAGGGAGCAAGGAGGCAGGGATAAAAATTTTAACCAGTGGGCCAGGCAAGGTGGCTCACACCTATAATCTCAGCACTTTGGGAGGCTGAGGAAGGAGGATCGCTTGAGTTCAGGAGTTCAAGACCAGCCTAGGCAACATAGTGAGACTTCCTCTCTACTAAAAATCAAGAAAATTAGCTGGGCGTGGTGATGCGTAACTGTGGTCCCAGCTACTTGGGTGTATGAGGCCGGAGGATCACTTGACACCAGGAGGTAGACGCTGCAGTTTGCCCCACTGCACTCCAGTCTGGGCAACACAGTGACTCTGTCTCAAAAAAAAAAAAAAAAAAAAATCCAAGACCAGCCTGGCCAACATGATGAAACCTCATCTCTACTAAAAACACAACAATTAGCTGGATGTGTAATCCCAGCTACTCAGGAGTCTGAGGCATGAGAATTGTTCAAACCCGGGAGGTGGAGGTTGCAGTGAGCCAAGATCGTGTCACTGTACTCCAGCCTGGGCCACAGAAAGGCTGCCTCTCAGGAAAAAAAAAAAAAAATTAACCAGTGGAGGCCAGTTATTTTTTCAACCCATGCATGCACAGGCAAACACACACACACACACACACACACACACACACAGCATTTTTATAGATTTTTTCCAAGCATGAGATGAACCAAAGGAGCAGTTACATGGCAAGAATGAAAATAACTCCAGATTAAATATCAGACACCCTGTTCTTTAAGAGTTCCTCTGCCTCCCACCACCTCAGCAAAGCTGTGCATTCTCCTTTGCTCTCTCCTCACACTTTTATGCGAAGCCAGTCAGCTCTTTGTGGCCTCAACCCCTGAATTTGATTCCAGGACTACCAGCTCTCTGAAGGACATTCCCATAGAAGCCCTCATTAACAGGCAAGTATGCTCTGAAATAGCGAAGTTTTCCTCTGCCTAAGCCTGCACCTACACAGATCCCAAGAAAGCCAACTTCAAGTCCAAAAATGGCCCATAAGGAGGCAGCTGGAGTGTAAAGCAGAACTCCCCAATCTCCAATCATTCAAACATGAGCTGCCTGAGTTTCCCCATACACCACACATTCATACCATGTCTACTAGAACGACACCCGCCAAAAGATGCTTGTGTCCTAATTCCCGGAACCTGTGAATATGGCACCTTACATGGCAAAAGGGACTTTGCAGATGTGATTAAAAGGATCTTGAAAGGGAGAGATTATTCTGGATTTCCTAGGAGGGCCCAGTGTAATTATAAGGCTCCTTATAAGAGGGAGGCAGGAGGGTCAAACTCAGAAAAATCAGGTGTGTTGTGAGGATGGGGCCCTAAGCTAAGAAAGGCAGGCAGCTTCGAAAAGCTAGAGAAAGCAAGGACTCAAATTCTTCCCTAGAGCCCTCAGAAGAAATGCAGCCCTGGCAACATCTTGATTTTAAGACCTGTTTTTGTTTTTTGGGGTTTAGTTTTTTGAGACGGAGTCTCGCTCTGTTGCCCAGGCTGGAATGCAGTGACATGGTCTTGGCTCACTGCAACCTCCACCTCCCAGGTCCATGCAATTCTCCTGCCTCAGCCTCCCAAGTAGCTGGGACTACAGGCACGGGCCACCATGCCTGGCTAATTTTTTTGTATTTTCAGTAGAGACAGGATTTCACCACGCTGGCCAGGCTGGTCTCGAACTCCTGAGCTCAAGTGATCCACCTGCCTCGGCCTCCAAAAGTCCTGGAACTACAGGTGTGAGCCACTGTGCCTGGCCACCACGATTTTAAGACTTCTGGCCTCGGTAACTGTAAGATGATAAATTTATATTGTTTTAAACCGATAAGTTGGTGGTAATTTGTTATAGCAGCAATAGGAGGCTAATACACTGTGTACATTACATTATGTAGTGTATTCTTCAGGTAATGTTTATTTTTTATGCACTGTCTACTTATCCTCATCCTCACAATAATATCCATGTATTTGTGGTTTTGATGTGGTTGCTATGTATTTTCCTAATACACATCAAAATAAACAAATGATTATTAAATAAGAAGTGTTCACCTGTGCCCCTCCCCATAAGCCCAGTACACCTGCCCCAAGGGCACAGTGTGGATCCCACTTTGGAAAATTCTGGTGCAAAGGGACGCTCAAGGCCCTCGAGACGGGAAACCAGAGTTCCACGCCTGGCTCTTCCACTGATGGCCTTGAACGGGTCACTCTGAAACTCCTGCTCCCTAGCACTCTCATCTGTAGAGGGGTTCCATAGAATTTCTTGTTGGACCCCAGCCCTCTGCTGTCCACTAGGATTAGCCAGGACAGTCGGTGGCTGAGCAGAGAGTCAGCCAAGGGTTTCCATTCCGTGGGCCCTTAAACCCTTCCTCTTACCTGAGTTCTCCAGCTTGAACCCCCCACGCCGCCCCACGCAGTACATGGAGTCAGAAAGCTGAAGTTTAGAGCAATGACAACCTCTCTCTCCACTCCTCTTTTTCCCTCCAGAGCATCTATGCATTGAGCCTAGATGACAACAAAGAAAAAAAGCTGCTTCACATCTCCCTCCACCCGCCGTCGGTCACTCTGAGTCACACTCACATGGAGACATGATCAGCCAGCAACTCCAGTGTGGTTTAAAGGCAGGAACACTACAATAAAGGTTCAAAAATCGGGTTTAAATATGGCTTCATGACCTGCCAATCCTGTGATCTTAGCCTCTCTGATACTCAGTTTCCTCCTTCATAAACAGGGAAAAACTTACTTAGCTCAAACTATGAGTATGAAGATGCAATGAAATAACGTAGGCTCAATCTCACAGCACCAAGCCTGATACATGGCAGGTATACAGCAAATGCCACCTGAGCCTCAACTGGAATCAATAACCATTTCCAAAGTGCGCAGAGGGGATGGACACTGTACAGGGACTCCTGATACATGATGGCAGGGCACAGACCTTTTCCCATGGCTGGCGGACACACTGAGGTCCACACTGCTGTTGCGATGACTGTTGCTGTTTGTGTGCTGCTGTTTGAAGGTGGATTGGGCTTTCACGTTGTTGCAAACTTGGCGATGTTTAGGAAGCTGTTACTATTACATTGGTGCAAAAGTAATAGCGGTTTTTGCTATTGCTTTTAATGGCAAAAACTGCAATTACTTTTGCACCAACTTAGACATTTTTGAACCTATTTCCACTTCTGGGAAGTAAGCCAGACAAATGAGGGGAGAAAGGGTGAGGGGAAGACGACAGGAAGGCAGGGAAGGAGCCAAAGGCAACGTGAACAGCAGCAGGTCTCCAGTGCTTGAGGTGACTTATCGATCTCAGATCCACTCACAGGGCTGAGCAGAGGCCCCACCAGGAAAAGGAAACGGAACCAAGTTTCCCACGCTATTTTTCCAAGACTAATTTTCTCATCGGCTGCCAATGCCTGCCCCTTTGTGGAGGTTCTTCAAACAGCTTGTATTTTCATTTATTTATTTATTTATTTTTAATGCCAGGACACTTGGAAAGGCTCACAATGAGAAAATGTTTTAAGCTTCCAGAGGTTCCCCGTTGCCTGAAAGATACAAACCACCTGACAGAGATCCTTCATGATGCAGCCCCTGCCCACGAAGACACCTCTCCTCCATGCACTCCCCGCCAGCACTTTATCCTGTAATAATAACAAGCTCCATAGTTCCCCAATAATTAATTGAGTTGATAAGACGCCAACTTGGGAATGAGATAGACCAGAGTTCAAAATTCTGATGCTTTTTCCTCTAGCTGTGTGGCTCTGGTTAAGTTATCTAACTCACGGCTGCACACCGTAGCTCACGACTGTAATCCCAGCACTTTGGGAGGCCGAGGCAGGTAGATCACCTGAGGTCAGGAGTTTTTATTATTATTATTATACTTTAAGTTTTAGGGTACATGTGTACAATGTGCAGGTTAGTTACACATGTATCCATGGGCAATGTTGGTGTGCTGCACCCATCAACTCGTCATTTAACATTAGTTATATCTCCTAATGCTATCCCTCCCCCCTCCCCCCACCCCACAACAGGCCCCGGTGTGTGATGTTCCCCTTCCTGTGTCCATGTGTTCTCATTGTTCAATTCCCACCTGTGAGTGAGAACATGCGGTGTTTGGTTTTTTGTCCTTGCGATAGTTTGCTGAGAATGATGGTTTCCAGCTTCATCCAGCAGCCTGTTCTTTCTACCCCTGAGCCATTCACTTAACAAGCGCTTATTATGCATTACTTGGATGACAAAGGAGGCAGAGTCCCTGCTTTAAAGAATCTGTAGTTGAGTGAAGAGACAGAAATATAAACAAGTAACTATTATACTCTTAATTTGACAAAGGCAGTGGTTGAGTTAAATATAGCTTGTGTCCCTCTCAAGTAAAGCAAAACCTAAGATAAGGGATTGCATGCACTAATGTATTTAAGGAAGTGGTCCCCGGAAGCAGAGTTGGGGACTAGGGGCATAGGAAGAGTGAAATAGGGCAGGAGGGAAAGCCAATATACATTTTATTATGTTGGTGCAAAAGTGATTGTGGTTTCTGGTATTACTTTGAATGGTCAAAACCGCATCACGTTCTACGTAAGTGGGGATGATGCCACTAGAGGCTGTCTAAGGAGTGGTGAGGAATGATGTGCCTCATTGTGACACACTGTCAGAAGGACAGGAGGGGAACATTCATCCACCAGCCTGTCTCCCAGTGGTCAAGTGTGTTGCCCCTTGGAGCATTAACTCTCCACCCTCCCAGGTTTGCGCATGTGCGAGTGCCCGGCACATTTCTGCAGACATCCCATCCCTCAATGTCAGGCAAGCCCAGAGGCAGAAAGCAAGGTAGGCAGGACAGCCAGGGAAATGCGGTCAGCTTGCACTTGCTCAAAGCTGGTGGCCCCAGCCATGACTGGAATAAAATGTGGCAGAGAGGAAGCAAGGCTAGGGACAAGAGGTGGCCGATGATGACATAGGAAACTGTGGGAGGGTAGGAGGGGCACCTGACCCAGCCCAGCCTTTGGGCAAAAAGATGGGATTTTATCAGATAAGGGTTCCTGGAACGGATGACTATGCCAGGTCTAGGAGGAGTTAGCTGAATCGGGATGACTATGCCAGGTCTAGGAGGAGTTAGCTGAATCAAGGTGGAGAAGAGCAGAGAAAGGGCTGGGCTAGAGCAATGGAGGAAGGTGGAATGCAGAGGAAGGAGGAGGGCAGGTTCAAGGAATAATTAGGGGGTACAATTGTCAGGGCGAGGTGAGTGACAAGATGATGAGTGGGGAGTAAGAGTGGTTGTGGATAACGTGGTTTCTGACCCCCGTGTCTCCACTCAACACAGAAAGGGGAGGAGGAGAATGTGGCTCCCAGGATGGATACTGAGCTCTGATGCACCATGTTCAACTTAACTCTGTGATACCCAAATGGAGAAGGTCAAGAAGCTCCCGGGTGCTGGAGTCAGATGCTTAGGAAGGCTTTAAAGTTGGAGTATGGAGAAATGGAAGAGGATCTTGAAAAGGACTTGCTGTATCAGGTTTTCATTAATGCGCAAAGGCCAAGAACACAACAGGTACCAAGTCCCCACATTCCCAGGCAAAGTGTTAGGTCACTGGTGCAGGACCCATCAAGAGACTAGGAAGCCATCGTCAGATCCCACGCATACCCGCCACCAGCCTTTGATGCTGGAGAGGTGGAAGAGGTAGAGAGACAATGTCTCCAGAGTGCTGTTAGAATCTTGCACCATTTCTCCTCTCCCTGCCCCTCTCTGGGGAGTGAAGAAGGAGGGCAAATGCTCATGTTTTCCCAAGGCCAGAAGTGGGCCACATGGGAAGGAGCCAACCTCAAGCCATGTTGAAAGGAACACTTCCCAGGAGTTAGCCTGGAAAGACAAAGTGACCCTGCAGGGATGGGCACCATGGAAGCCTAGAGGCTGAGGGGACCATGGAAGCCTAGAGGCTGAGGAGACCTGCTGGGGGAGAAGACTGTGTGCTTCAGGGTTGCTGAGGTCAGAGGATGCAACAGGGTGCACCCAGCCAAAAAACCAACATTTAATAATCTGCCATGCCCAGACAGCACCTACGTCTGGATTTATCTGAGCCAGTCCAGCACATCCTCCCTGTCCTATACTGTTCCTGGATCCAGCTTGCCAGCACCTTCAGAAGTGGATCCCTCAGCCCCAGTTGAGCCTTCAGATGAAGGCAGCCCCAGCTGACATCTGACAGCAGCCTCATGAGATACCCTGAGCCATAACCCCAAAATAAGTCACTCCTAAATTCCTGACCTGCAGAAACTATGAAAGATAATAAGTACTATTCTTTTAAGCTTCTAAGTTTTGGGGTGATTTGTTTACACACCAATAGATAACTAACACATGGCTCCACCCCTCTACTACTAAATCAGGGTTGGGAAAGATTCCAGGAATCCATTTTTAATAAGCTCCCAAAATGATTCCTTTGATAACCAACTAAATTTAGAGGAAGAAGATCAAAGTGGCATCTCTGGGAATCCTGACATTCAGGGTTTCCATGAACTTTACAGTCTTGTGAGTGAAACTGACAATAATCCCACCAATGTTATTTAGTTGTAATTTTGATCTGGGTTTGAAGGAAGTAGGAAAGGGTTTGGGCACCAATTTTAAGAGTCACTGAAACATCACTGGTGTAACTTGTAGCTTAGTAAGCCAATCATACTTCCAGCTAAACTGACAGCTCCACCCAGTGGACATTTTGAAAACTTTTCTCATCTGAGTTTTTTTTCCTTTTATACACTTGGAGTCACTGAAAGCCCACTATCACCATCAGCTAAGATGCTGATTCAGATCATATTTGCATCTTTGCTGTTTACCAGCTGTTGACTACTTAAATTGCAAGCCCTTTCATGCACCTCCGAAGGAGTCTGGTTTAGAATATCAGAGAGTGAAAGTAGCTAAGGAACAAAACTACAAAAAAAGTCATGGTACAGGCAGGGTGCGGTGACTCACGCCTGTAATCCCAGCACTTTGGGAGGCCGAGGTGGGCGGATCACGAGGTCAGGAGATCGAGACCATCCTGGCTAACATGGTGAAACCCCGTCTCTACCAAAAATACAGAAAAATTAGCCAGGCGTGGTGGCGGGCGCCTGTAGTCTCAGCTATTCGGGAGGCTAAGGCAGGAGAATGGAGTGAACCCAGGAGGCAGAGCTTGCAGTGAGCCGAGATCTCGCCACTGCACTCCAGCCTGGGCAACAGAGTGAGACTGTGTCTCAAAAAAAAAAAAAAAAAAAGGCATGGTACAAATATGTTTTCAAAATGTTGGGTCTGCTTCTACCCACGGAAATAAATCAGATTTTTAAAAACAAAGAAAAAGGATGGGGGCAGTGACTCCTGCGTATAATCCCAGCACTTTGGGAGGCTGAGGCAAAAGGATCACTTGAGCTCAGGGGTTCAAGACCAGCCTGAGCAACATAATAACACTCTGTCTCTACAAAAAATACAAAAATAAGCCAGGTGTGGTGTCACGTACTCATTGTCCCAGCTACTTGGGAGACTGAGGTAGGAGGATCACCTGAGCCTGGAAGTCAAGGCTGCAGTGAGCTGCGATTGCACCACTGCACTCCAGCCTGGGCGACAGAACGAGGCCCTGTCTCAAGAAAAAAGAAAAGAAAAAAGACAAGACTTCTGTATGAAATTTTTATTAACCAAAAATTCATTTCTCCACAGTAGATATTTTTAATATTTATTCAAAGAATCACCAAATTATTAGCCTTGCCCAGTGGCTTGCACACCCCAGCGAGGCTTGTCAGAGCCTCTTTGTAGCACAGCAGAGCTGCCAGACCATTGCAGGGATGAGGTGACAATGTGCTGATGGGAACCTGAGTGGGAGGAGAGTCAAGGGATAAAAAGACTTCAACATCAAATTTACTGATCCTGATTTCTGTGCTGTTTCCCTGAAAGCAAACAGGCACTGGGCCCACCCGTAAGTGTTGCTTCACATGAAATGGACAAGGTCACAACAGAGAGATGAGCTGCAATTCACTCACTCAACAGCAAGGCCATCTTTGCTTGGCCTGAGTGCCTGTGTTCCTGTGCCACACCAGTTTCAGTCCCTTACATGGCTCTGGTACAACACAAAAAAAGAGAGATGGCAAGAGGAGCTGGGCGGGGGACTGAATCCCCCAGGCCATTACAATGGATTCAGTTCAAGCCAACCCCACACAGGTTCACAGCAGCCCATATTGCCCAGGGAAGACCATGACCTCCTTCCCTCCCCAGGGCTCCTGGACACTGACTGAACACTTACTATGCTGTAGGCCTTGGTTTACAAGCATTGATTCATCTACACAACTTTAACGAGGAAACTTCTATTATTATGTTCATTTCCACAAGTGAGAAGAGTGATGCACAGAGAGAAGTCCTCCCATTCAGCAGTTATTCTATGGCCTTACTATGTGCCTGGCACTGAGCTACATACTGGGAGTTGCAAGGATGAGCTTAAGAAACAGACAAGTTGGTCAGGCGCCATGGCTTATGCCTGTAATCCTAGCACTTTGGGAGGCCAAGGCGGGTGAATTGCCTGAGCTCAAGAGTTTGAGACCACCCTGGGCAATATGGTGAAACCCCATCTCCACTAAAATACAAAAAATTAGCCAGGCATGGTGGCACACACCTGTAGTCCCAGCTACTCGGGAGACTGAGGCACAAGAATCGCTTGAGTCCAGGAGGCAGAGGTTGCACTGAGCTGAGATCATGCTACTGCATTCCACCCTGGGTGGACAGAGTTAGATGCTGTCTCCAAAAAATAAATAAATAACAGAAAAGTAAATGGCACTGCTCCTGTCTCATGGAATTTATTTCTCTTTCCTGTTTCATTAAGTCATACAGCAAAACTTGCTTTTTTTTTTATTCTATTCTATTTTATTTTATTTTATTTTATTTTGAGATAGGGTCTTACCCTGGGACCCAGGCTGGAGTGCAGCGGCATAATCACGGCTCAAGGGATCCTCCCACCTCAGCCTCCCAAGTAGCTGGGACTAAAGGCACACACCACCATGCCCAGCTATTTTTTGTATTTTGGGTAGAGATGGGGTTTCGCCATGATGCCTAGACTGCTCTCGAACTCCTGGCCTCAAGCAATTCTCCCACTTTGGCCTCCCAAGGTTCTAGAATTACAGACATGAGCTGCCGCATCTGGCTCACATCTTACTATATCATAACATATATCATGCATGCTGTCTTTCGTTTGATGCTGTACCATGAGAATTTTCTCATATCACTAAAAATTATTTGAAGATCTGATTTTTAATAATTCTTAGCACAACTAGGTTGTGCTAATTAACTGTACAGCTTATTTGCAGTCTGGTATAATGTAGTAGCTAAGAGCAGTCTGAATGCCTGCTCAAATCCTGACATTTGCTGCTTCCTAACCGTGTGACGTTGGGCAAGTAACTTCTCTCTATGCCACACTCTTCTCAACTGTGAAACGGACATAATAATAAAATCGTCCTCGTTAAAGTCGTGAAGATGGGTCAATGCTTGTAAAGCAAGGCCTACAGCATAGTAAGGATTCATTCAGTCAATGTTAAGGAAGAGAGATGGCAAGAGGAGCTGGGCAGGGGACTAAAGCCCCTAGGCCATTACAGCAGATGCAGTTCAATGTCAAGCAGACCCCTACTGGGTTCACAGCAGCCCATACACCCCAGAAAAGATCTGGGCCTCCTTCCCTGCCCAGGGCATGCCTCCCATTCAGTAGTTATTCTATGGCACAAATCATATTATATCATAACGTATGGTGATTATTTAACAATTCTGTGCTGCTAGTCTTTTGGATTGTTTCCAAGATTTCAGTAATAATGCAAGAATTTCATTTGTTATATTTTTTTGCCCTTGTTGCTGATTATTATATAACACTTAAGATATGGAATTACTAGATCAAATGGTATAAAGTTGTAAGACCCTCAAATTACTTGCCAGAAAAGTTCTGCTACTTGGCTGGCCACCAGCAGGGTTTGAAATTACACTTTACAAATTACCACCTGCATTTTAAAAATCATTGCTAGTTTGGTAACTATTATTAATGCTATCTCATTGTTTCCATTTGCAGTTCTTAGATAACCATTGAGATGGGGTATCTTAATTCTTCTCTTACTCAGATTTTCAATCCAAATTACTTTATCCAGAGCTAAAAAATAATTTGCAAAAACGCAGTAGGAAATTCCGCCAGGAAACAGAAAACTGAGGCAGAGGCCAGAAAGGGACTTGCTTAGTCCAGG